>NC_143018.1:124680773-125000416 GCF_055824585.1 Amblyomma mixtum | reverse complement strand
ATTTGTAAAGAGCACTGCAAAAGCCCTCGAAACAACTTTGTGCACGCTTATAAAAATTATTTTTTGCCGCTGCGCAAGTTTTTAACGGTTACAAGAACGCCGAATTCAGCGCTCGTGTTGAACAACGAATGTGGCTTTCAAACACAATATGAACTGTTTCAGAGTAAGGCATATTCAAACTTATATTCTTAAAATGGCACGAACAAAACAGGGGCGGAATTTTATTGCCCGAATACCTACTTATATAGGCGAGCGGCGGGTGAAAATTACGCATAAGATGTAAGATATAAGGTAATCCAAATCTTATCACCATGAAGGTTTCACATGTTAGCCGAAAGGATCATCACTTGTATGTCGAAAACAATCACCGATTTTTCACCCGCACACGTGTCTTTACTTGACGTTATGTGCATCTGAAGAGCAAGCGCCCGCCAAGGCGAATCATTCATGAAAACGTAAAAACACTGGCGTCCAGGCGCTGCTAGGGGTGCGTAGTTCACAATGTGACAGAAGCAGATGGGCCATTGCTCATGTTCAATGTTTTTACGTTTTTGAAGCGATAGCTTCACTACTGGAGGTTTTGGGCTGAGATCGCCGTGCGTTGCCGATGACCTTCAGGGCTCAGTCAAGGTCAAACCTTCAGTTTATAAGTTTGGAGAACCGGTGGATGGTCAGTGGTCAGACCAATGGGCAAGCAACTGGACAGGTCAAGGTCAAGCCAGGGACGTCAAGGTTACGTCAGGGTCAACCAACCAATCAGTATCGACCACATTTCGAGCGAATCGACTTGTTTCTCACATGGAACGAATTTGTTTTTGATGTTTTTTTTTACAAATGGTTGCTTTCTCTGGTGGAAGGTTGACGCGGTTCTATACCTAAGACAGCTTTCCTGGTGTGAAAAAAAATGGGAGTTCTGGCCATGGGTATACCCAGCAACCAGCAGCTTAGTGTATAAAAAGAGCGAAAATGCCTAATGCAGGGCCATAAATGTAATCATTGATATTATTTTTCATTTCGTTTCGTTTTGACGTCAGTGGGACAACAGCAACAGGAGATGGAAAGGCAAGAGACCAAAAACTTTCCGTCAGGCTCGAATTTATTTTTTGTGTTCTTGACGCAGCGCCGACTAAAAAAACGCTATACCGAACCCAGTGTCAGTAGCTTTCATGGAACAAAATTTTTTTATTTTAATGGAGAGCGCACCTCCCCCACGGCAAACACAGTAACTAGGGTTACTGGTACCGTACGCCAAATGTGACTTTATAAGCCTGGAAACGGTAGAAACGACAACGCGTTGCTTTATTTGCTGTGCGGCTGAGCGGACCGGCTGTCTTACCCCAGTCCCTAATTTTCAGTGTTTCTTCTCAGTCTGAATATTCTTAGATCTTTTCTGGCTCGTGTAATCGCCGTGCGACGACCTGGGTGTCCTCGCTCACAGGGAGAAGCACGTCAAGCGATCCACTGGGCTCTCGGAGCCGTACCGGCAACGACGCGGAGCATCACCGCCGGCTGCGCTCTATGCTGCGCTCATGAAAGCAGTGGCAACCACTGCTCCGGTGGCCACTGTAGCTCCGGCCACAGACCAAGGCCCAACCAACAAGAGACTGCAGGAAGAACAAGCCATCTGTGAGCCCTTGGGCAATAAAACAGAGTTGATGGACCAGGCATCCTTCACGGTTGTATCCTACAAGAAAAGAAGAGCTGCTGGTGTTCCTGTAGCCTTCAGGACTACCATGGAAGGAGGAAGCTTATGGAATGTGAATCCCAACGTCGTATCGTCGGCGGTTGTAACGTCGGCTCGAGAAAAAGTTCTCAGCCATCGAATTAACAAGGATAGAAGCCTCATGGTTACAGTTTCAACCACTACGAGCGGATTGTTAGAGGTATGCGTACGCCACTGCAACAGCTTCACCCCTTCGCTGCACTCTTTCTGCATGAACGAAAATCCCTAAAATGAGTGTCGTAAGAATATTTCATACTACTGTCAAGGCCTTCGACATTCTCCGCAGATGGTCAGTGAAGGCGACAGGGCCAGCGTTGGACCTGCCTCTCACAGTTGAAGAGCTATCCTCAGCTATCTTGGAATCAAATAGACGCACGTCTCCGGGTCACGATGAAGTGACCTATGACGCCATCGCAAAGCTACCCTACAGATCCCGTCTTCGACTCCTGGAATACTGCAGTCCTTCCTGTATGGCCACTGGGGTGCCCGCAGAATGGAAGCTGGTGAAAATTGGGTCTGTTTTGAAACCTTGTAAGCAACCAAGAAGCTATGCATCCCTCCGGCCCATCGCCCAACTCAGCTATGTAGGTAAGCTTATTGAGCGAATGAACTGCGAACTCATCACTTGTTTTCTGAAAACCCGAAATGAGTATCCCCCAAAAATGGACAGGTTCCGTCCAATTAAGTCTGCGAGTGACCATGTTATCGCCCTCGTCTCATCACTTGACCTGTTTGCATTCCGAAAGCAGTTATCCTTGACGTCAAGGCCGCTTTTGAGTATATTTTTCATCACGCAATTCTCTCAGGCTTGGCTAGTCTTGGCCTCGGAGGAAAGCTGTACAAATCGAATGGATACTATTTAAAAGAACGAGAAATTTTATAAGCACTCCGAGCGGTCCAACACTCTTTAACGCAGTGGAGAGGGGCGTACTTAGGGAGTGGTGCTCAGCCCTCTCCTGCTCAGTATTACCCTTTTACATAAGACAAGGAACCGTCCGCGAGGAGTACGCATGACGATTTATGCAGACAATATCTGCACCTGGAATGTGTCACGTTCGCGATATATTACACAGCAACGTCTTCAGATAGCATTACGTACTGGGCACCTCGATGTACCTGGCCCCCAGGTCTTCGTCTCTCGCCAGAAAAGAGTGTTGCCATGGCTTTTACAAGAAAAACGATCACTCGATATCCGCTCCTTCTAGGTGGACGGTCACTACTTTATGTACGATCTCAGCGGCTCATAGGTGTTGTGAAACGCAGTAATATCTTGTGATCGCCTCAGATTAAAAAGCTTCTTGATAGGATCACTGCAGCATCGCAAGTTCCATGGCAGGAACACGGTGGGGCGGCGAATGCCGTTCAATGGTACTGCTTGAAAAAGCCTACGTAGAGGAAATCTTCCGCTACTGCTTCAAAGATTATCTCGAACAAGCAAGAAGATTCTCCAGGCCGCGTGGAACAACTGCCTGCGGTTATGCCTTGGCCTCCCAAAGGGTTCCTCTGCATCAGGAACAGTAGCGGAAGCAGGATGTATCCCGCTGTAGATGTGATTGCCGCCCAGGAAACTATGCATACCGTTCTCCGCCATGTTCTCCAAGGGAGGAAGCACTTCGTACACCGTGTCCATGTAACTCACTGCAACTCTGTCTTTGGCCAAGTTGTGCGGCTCCTGTCCCTCCCCACTATTAATCAGCCCCAGAAACCACTATCCTTGTCATTTCCCCCTTGGACATTCTTGCCTCTAAAAGTGGAGCAGTTTATTCCAGGTGTGAATGGAAAGAGCCGCATGGCATAGGCAGCGCTTCTGCAAGCTACTCTCGCCTACTCAACCGAGGAATATACGCAGCAGACCCAAATCTTCAACCACGGTTCAATTCCTCAAGAAATCACTTCCTGTGGCCTTTATGTGCCCTCAACAATCCACGTCCTTTCTTACTGGCTGCAGCTGAAGGTTTCCTCTACGGCAGCTAAGCTTCGCGCCATTCAAGAAGCTTTTTTCTATATTCTGAGCCAACACCCCCCCCCCCCCCCCCCCTCCCACCGACGGGTTAGCTTCACGGACTCCAAAGCATCTCTATAATTCCTGTCCAACCTACTGAAGAACACAAATCATCAGCCCATTTTCTTGACATCGGGTATCTACAACATTTGGCTATTGTTGCATGTCACTGCATAACATTTCAGTGGATACCAAAACACTGTTGCATTCTGGCCACTGAAAAGCAGATGAAGTGGCCCGTGAAGTCCACCAACATCGGAGATAGACTTTCTTCTCGAAATATGACGGGTCAGAAGTGGCTAAAAGATTTGCTTCCGAAGAAATGTGTCAGCTCTGGAGCCTGCCGACACATCACTATCAATCTCTTCACTCAGTCGACCCACACCTCAGATCAAGAATCCCACCTAGTATTCCTCACCATCTAGAAACACTTTTTCGCCGACTTCGCCTGAACACTGCATTTAAAAACGGATTACGATACCGTTTCGGTCAAATGAACAGTACGCTTTGTGACAACTGCGGCGCGGTCCAAACTGTGGAACATATCCTGCTTGTGTGCTCTGCGTACGCAAAGCGTGTGTGCTAAGAACATTTCATTTTGAAGGTCCCCCCCCCCCCCCCCCCCCCCCCCCCCCCCCCCCCCCCCCCCCCCGCCGCCCTTCTAACAGTGGACAATGTTTTAGGTTCCGTAGCCGAAGTTCTGCAACAGAGACACATAAGTTTGCATATTTAAAAGACATTCGACATCTTGACAAGCTCGAATTTCACGTTGCATGCTACCCTCATGTATTCCTCACGCTGTGAGCTTTGTTAGCCCACTTGTCGGACTACGCACTTTATCATTTCATGTGTAGCATCATTTCTCGCCGATACGCCTTGGTACGCATTTTATCGTCCCTCTTTTATTTCTTTCATTTTGCTTTTTCCGCGAGACTGTCTTTCCGCCTTTATCTCCCAAATTCGCTTCCCTAAGCAGAGTACCATGCCAGCGATTTGTAAACGCCGGCTAAAGTGTTTTTTTTCAGTAAAGGGTTTCTTTTCTCTCTCTCTCTCTCTCTCAGGCTGCTCTAAATCTGTCACATATCTGAGCATGAGAGGGTCATTGAGGTCAAAGCCGTCCGTCTACTGACGCTACCGGAGTGGAAGCAGCAAGGGAAATGTAGAGAGAGAAAGGCCCATGGTGGGGTGGGCGAGGAATGGTGGTGTGTGGATGAGGGAGAAGTGGAGGAGGAAAGGTATGCGTCAAGTAAGTATGCATGGAAGGTGGCGTGTCGGGACGTAACGGTTGTGTGGTGGCTAAAAAGGAGCCGCTTGAATGAGTTTGCGGCGCTTGTCGCTCATATGAATGCGTGATGGAAGCGGATCCTACTACGAGTGGTGAACAGAGGGCGGAAGACCTCCGTCGTGGTCGGCGACCTGGACAGCGGCGACTGCAGCGGGAAGCAAGAGGAAAATCCGGAGCAAAAGATCTTGCTAACAATGCGTCCTAGAAATGCCAGCAGCACGATCCGGATGTGCGATAGGCACAAGCGGGACCGAAACGTCGTAAGCGGCAGGAGAAGGTGGCTGAACAGGAAACCAGTGGGTCACAACCAGAAGCAAATGTCCACAAAGAGTCAAGTTCTTAATAAATGTCTACGTTAAAAGAAAGCAAATGTGTTTGCGTGTGTCACGACTAAGGCGGAAAATGAAAAGAAACGCAATCAACGCGTCGATCAATGCAATGGTAACAAATAAGACTCACGGATTACTGCCGAATCAACCCATCATTCAACCATTTTTTCCCCCAAACACAACATTGCCAGGTGGCGCTCAGGCTGAAAGACACATCTGAAAGGCGTGCGGTGAGGTCGCATATTTCGGTGCTCTTCGGATTACGCGTGGCGACCGGTACCGGACGGACAGACGACTGCGAGAGCAACGTGACTGCGTCATAGAGATGACTTCTTCCCTTTGTTTTAAAGAAAGGCGCGTTTAGGTTTAGGCTGTTTAAGTGAAGTGCAGACTACAGACAAGAATTTAGGTGAGTGACATAACGGGCAGGTTTATTCTTGCCAGCAGGCTGCGGCTAGGATTTCCAGCGCCTATTTGTTCGTTACCTATTTTAGAAGTGTTGTTATTCCTTTTACAGGTGATCCGCATTTGCTCTAGGCAGCATTTTATTTCGGCACGCGAAGTGGTTTGTTCTTGAGCCTGTAGATATTCTAGCATTCTGTGGTAGCAATAATCGAGTGCTGCTAAGATGGTTAAGGTACTGAAGGTTAAATGTAAGGAGTGTGAGGCGTCGGTGAATTTAAAAGAAACGCGGTTCGAATCGGTGGAGGAGGCCGAAGGCGCAGATTTTATGTGCAAATGCTGCATATTAGGTGCACGCCTGGACAGGGCTGACCAGGCGAACACCAAACTAGTACTACGTATGGATGCTCTAGAAAGAGAGCTACAGGTGGAGAGGGCAGAGAAGCGAGGAGATCGGGAACTGCTTGGTCAGTTGGAAGAAAAAATGGCTGACGCCGCTATCGGAAGCCACATTGGTGGACATTCCAGCGCCGCCACGTGAATGGGGCCTGCACTGGCATGGAAAGCGATAAGCAAGTAAGTCAGACATGTTCAGACAGGAGCAGCTACGCACAGGTGGCAACTAGTAGGTGGGCAGGCGATGGAGAGAAGGGGACCAAGCTAAACTTGGAGAGTGAGGTTAGTTACTAATAAGGGGCAGCAGATTCCGGAAGTTAGGAGGGAGGGAGAGAGTGCCTCAGTGCTTATCGTTCGGTTCTTAACACATGAAGAGGCGCAAAAGAGCTATAATGAAGTGCGCTAAGAGCGGTAAGAAGTCGGGGCATTCTTAGGGAGGACAAAAAGTGCTGAATATACAACGCGAGATATTGAAATATTAGCGTCCGTGACTACCACGGACTCGGACAGAAGCCGAGAATTTTCTCGGTATCTGTTTAGTTCCTAGGCATCAGGGGAGCATCCCGTGCTGCCCTTTGGGGCAAGATTAGAACGGCTTCAATATGTGTAGCACCTGCCGCTTCGCGTCGTCAGCAACCGAAGGCCAGTCCCGCTTGCGTCCTGAGGTTTCTATCGTACCTGCGATGCCTGTTCACAGACGGGGTTGTATACGCTGGCTGACAGTACCCTGCTTATCTTCGCGCCAGTATTCACAACATGGCATTTATTGTAAGCTTGTTTGTCTAACGACGCACACGGGCAGAAACATTATAACGCAGTTTCAGGGAGAGTAGCCCCGACACAACACAAGGCGAGCGCGCCTGGCGGATCATGGGCAGCCATATTCGATTTCTAAGGGCGGTCCATGCAGCCCGCGAAAGTTTAAAAGGGATGGAAATGAATACCACGGAAACCTCTACTTTTCGGCGTGGTTTGTCCCGATGAAAGGACAGATAGGTGCAGTGCAGACGGAGAGAGGTAAATTAAGCAAAAAAAATTGCATTCCTGCATTAAAACATTTTGTCTGGCACTCTCTGGCTATGTTGATGACTGTCCGCCAGCAAAAAGAAACCAGACGCATGTAAAGCCGAGAAAATTGGTTAAAAATTTATTTCGCCTGTTGGTTCGAACTTTTCACGTCTGTGCTGAAAAGGACAAGTTGACACCGTCATTCACGCAATTACATTTACAGCATAGCCTCTTGGATCCGCGCACTAAACTGGGTGTCGACTCCCGCATTTTACTTGCGAAATAAACTTGTGATGGCGGGACCTGTATCTCAGCTTTGTTTTCTTCTTATTTTTAAGGTCTCCGCTTTAGATTAGAGTATGCTCTTTGAAATTAGAATACGGTACCCAACTGTTGTAACCGGTGTCAGGTGCTTATCATTTCGCGACCACGCTGGCCGAATCTAGTCGCGCGTCGGCACCACGCAACATGAGTGCGCGTTTATCCATGCCTCTCCTTCCCTTCCCCTGCCGTCCCTTTCCTTTTGCTGCTATAAAAATTGGCTATGGCTTAGCTTAGGTTAAGCCTGGATATCAGCCAAAAGCTTCGTTGATGCTTGTGGTTTAGCTTGTGGTTATGCCATGGTTGTGTACGTGTAGTTCCCCCGTAGATGTACCACGGTTACTACTGGCAGTGTGTCATTGTCTCATGTGAATCAAATAGGCACACATTATATGTTCTTCTGGCGTTTCAGCAGCTCGCTCGGTCTTGCGCTTCTCTTATAACCGCTGCCTCTGGGCCAACTGGCAAGCCACCACTTCGGGATCTTCGTTCATGGCGAGGCGTGTGCATTCCTTCTACGAGCGCTCCTATATACAGGGTGTCCCAGCTAAATGTAACCAAGCTTGTAAAGAAGAGGATGGTCCCTAGCCCCGGGAGACCAACTGCAAACACGGCAAGCGTTTGCCGTGTTTGCAACCAAGTACCACTGACACTGCTTCTAGTATTGGCCTTAAAAGAAAGCCCGCGAAATGCAAAAGGAACCACGTGGCAGGGAAGCAGTTTCAGCGCTCCCAAACGACTGGTCAAGCAACGACATCCGCTTATGTTTGCAACGCTATCCTGAACAGGGTTCGGCGTTTTGATGTGGTAGCGAGATATGCGCCAGGAACTGCTTATGCGTCACGGAAAGTAAGCCGGCGCTGCTTTTCAACGAAGTGAAGCGCGGCTCGCATAGAAAGCTTTTTTTACGCGAAACCTCGCCTGGAGTGATAGGCATGTGGCCGTGTCGACGAACTTGCACCGTCACGCGCTGAAGAAGCGGTCGCCCTAGCGCCCATGAGAGAGTTCATGGCGTATATCTCGCAACCATCGCAAAACGCCGAACCCTGTTCGGGACAGCGCTGCAACGATAAGCGAATGTCGTTGCTTGACCGGTCATCTGGGGGCGCTGAAACTATTTCCCTATCACGTGGTTCTTTTTGTATTTCGCGGGCTTTCTTTTAAGGCAAATAAAAAAAGCTGTATCAGTGGTACTTGGTTGCAAACACGGCAACCGGCTATTTTTCTATGGGATCTGCAATTCCTGAATTGACAGTTTATTCCTGAAGGCAATAATTAAAAAGTTAGATAATTAGTCTCTGCTAATTAATTACTTTTGCATAACAAAAAAATACTGCAGACTAGGACAAGCGACTGGCAACAACCCTCAGCTGAGCTAGGGCGCTTCGTCTTTTTTAAAAGCTTGGTTACATTTAGCTGGGACACCCTGTATATAGCTCGCAGCGTTATCAGATGCGCCGCAACGAAGGGCGAAAGGAGGGCGCGAAGATGGCGCATGCGCAGTAGCGTCATACAAGGAAGCCGAGCGCACCTATGAGCGCACGTCGATGCACACTCGCTAAACACGCGCACAGTGCGCGAACGACGGCGAAGGGCGACCGACGGAGCCGCCGCCGACCACGTGCGCCTCTCCAGTGACGTGACGCGGCGAACTCGCGCACGCACAAATGTGGCTAAAATATATCACGGAGCACGCCAGACTCGATGTCGACTAGCCTAGTGAAGCTTTTCGCTTCAAAAGATACGCTTGATAGCAATAAATGTTCTTCTGATGCCAGCCCCCGACTCGTGTGGTTCTTCAATCGGTGCACCCGCTTGACGTGTGCCTACGACGCATCAGTGGCGACGAGGCCGGAAGAAAGCCTTGGAATCAAGGGAGAGACAACCGACGAAGACGGAACGACGGCTGCGGCACAAATCGCACCCATGGCGCTTCAACAGCTA
Organism: Amblyomma mixtum; assembly: GCF_055824585.1. Classification (NCBI taxonomy): domain Eukaryota; kingdom Metazoa; phylum Arthropoda; class Arachnida; order Ixodida; family Ixodidae; genus Amblyomma; species Amblyomma mixtum. The sequence continues at coordinate 124,991,006 of NC_143018.1, read as the reverse complement.
CCAGATTATGACGACGAAAGAGACAACTGGAAGGCGTACGTCATCGAAGCAGAGGCGTACATCGAAGCAACGGGCATCAGCGACCAGGCCAAGAAAAGGGCGTTGCTTGTCGCGGCGCTCAACACACGCACTGTCCAAGTACTGGCAGGAGGAAGAGTAGCACCAGAAAGCCCCATGCGCTCACCTACGACGAAGCCATCAAAGCTTTGGATGATTACTTTGACCTGAAACGATACGAAACTACGGCAAGTTTCGGGTTCTTCAATCGCTCCCAAAAGGCAGGTGAGCCTGTCCAAGCATTTATTCTGGAAATACGCCGCATTGCTCATAAGTGCAATTTTGGGACAATGCTAGACCGGATGCTACTAGACCGTATCGTATGTGGGGTCAGGGCAAGCTCATTACAGAAGCAATTGTTGGCCAAGGAAAATTTATCGCTGGCGGAAGCGGAAGCCATGGCGCTGGCAGCAGAATCAGCCGAAAACGACTCCCAGAAGTTTTAAACTGAAGGCCGTTCTGAAGGTTGATGCACGTAACGCGTCAGCGGATGCAGTCTGTGCGGTAGCAAGAAGCTTAGTAACAACGCTTGTGGCTGGTCAAAGGCGCGGTGCTACCGCTGCGGCAAGGAAGGACATCTGTGCTTTAGTGACGCGGCCGGGGGACGGCCTCGGACGGATAGGCCCGCACCTCATGGCATACGCGGTAGAACCCTTGCTGTAACAGCAGACTCACCTACTAAAGACATTGATGATTGCACATGTTGGGCGCCAAGCTCGACGCGTATTGCTGAACTTAAGCGCAATTGCACCTGGGCTGGCGTGGACGTGGTAATGCATGTAGACACGGGCTCTCCAGTGTGTGCCGTCCCACGACACATTTTCGACAAGCACTGACAACAATGGCCACCACTGAAGCCCACAGATGTCAAGCTGTCGTGTTACCAGGGCAAACTTCTCGGGCTGGGGGCATTGCACATGCCGGTGTCGTACAACGGCGCATCGTTCAACTGTCCCTTGATTATCCTAGACTGCCCAGGTCCCAGTCTATGCGGCCGTGACATGATCGCTCAGATTTCAAAGTAAGGATTGCCATTCTTCAACTTAACAGCCCAGCCGGATGCTCTCCCACCTGCTGTCGACGATATTCTTGCTGGCTTTGAAGATATGTTCAAGGCAGTCATTGGAACGATTAACAGCCCCATGGCACATCTACACCTGCAGGAGAGAGCCACACCAAAATTTTGTCAGGCCCGATAACTTCCTTTTTTTTTACGTGATAAAGTTTCGCAAGAGTTGGACAGAGTTGTAGCACAGGGGGTGTTGTCACCCGTCACGCACTCAGAATGGGTCACACCTGTTGTGCCTGTGTTGAAGAAAGATGACATCATTAGAATTTACGGTGATTTTAAAGTCACCTTAAACCCACTTTGTGTATTAGAGCAGTATCCATTGTCATTGACTGATATGTTTGTTTGCCTCAATGGGTGGAAGTATTTCAGCACCCTCGATTTCCGCGACGCGTATAATCAAATTATACTGGACGAAGAGTCGCGGAAACTTTGCGCAATCAAAACGCACCGTGGTCTGTTTCGCTATAACAGATTGATATTTGCAATCGCTCCAGCACCAGCCATTTTTAAGAGCAAAGTTGAGACCGTCCTGCAGGGACTATCAGGAGTTCAGGCTTGTCTTGATGACGTTTTGTTATCACAGAAAGGGGAATATGGCAAGGACTTGGGGCTCATGCTACAGCGATTCAGAGAGTCCATACTGAAAACTGCGCAAAAAACGAAGACACAGAACCAGAAGGCACGACACGGGCGCAGACTATCAACTGAATTTTTATTCACATGAAGAGGCCTATATAAGTATCTTCTGCCCACAGTGAGACAACCACAAAACCACAACAACCACGGAAATGAACCCAAAACACAATCACCCACTATCCCTTCGCGTGAACCGTGATGCAACCGTCAATTACTCTTCCAAAAAAAACTGCGCACAACCAAAACCACGACAACCTCAACGGTCACGCTGATATCACGCCAAAGACCCATATCGCCTGCTTGCCTGAAGAAAACTGGCCAAAAAGGTTATCTCCCTATCAAGCAAGCGCACAGATGGTGATGCCACACATGAATCTAAGTCTTTCTTGTTTAGGTAAGCCTCCACCATCTCCCGGCATACCTGATCGCTATGTTTGAACAAGACGCTTGTCCTGTTCAAATGAGGGTAGCATTTTTTGCAACCCTTGCAATGCACGGCGAGATTGGAGGAAGCCGCGCCCTTCAACGACCTATGATGCTCCGCCATCCGCTCGTTTACACAACGACCCGTCTGACGGATGTACTTTTTTCCGCACGAGAGCGACACTTCGTGAACAACTCCAGTGTTACACTCAGTGAACATAGTTTCCTTCCTGTGCGCTACCGAACAACTAGTTCTAGCACGACTGCCCTCAGACTCTAGCTTTTTACGTAGAGCACTACAAATTCGCGCAAACTTATTTTTGGCCGTGAAAATCCCGTTCTTCTCGCCATCACGCCACAGTGAACGCGAAGGCATAGCTTGTAAAACCTTGCCTGTTCACTTGCAAGGCGTTCACTGTGGCGTGATGACGGATGAACGACTGCGACACCGGGTTTGTGAGGATTGGTACAGAACACCGGACCGCCTTACCGAGTTCCTATGGAATTCCATTCGCCCCACGCTGCCTATCAGGAAGAAGACTTTAGCGACCACAAGGAAGGTTACTGTCCTAGGCCAACGAGAAATCGAAGAGCAACACCGGCGCACCCTGGAGCTGGAACCAAAGTTCTGCTTTGAGCCTGCCATGATGCCACTAGAGCGGTTGTCGCTCTCGCGTTCTGTTCCCAGGGCTGCTCCCGAGGCAGACAAACCTAGATGCGTGGAGGAGTGCTCTGCAATTGTGATGGACCGTGGAAGGGCAAAGACACCAAGGCGAGTGGAAGGTTTGGTGAACTATTTGGTCGCTGAGGGCTTGAGGCCTCTCCTCTCAGACAAGGAAGGGTTCTTTGTCCTCGCCCCACGAAAGATTTTTGCACAAAAAGCGGGTGAGGCGGTGAAAAAGAAATTCAAGGAAGTAGATGTAAAGCCCGCTGCCATCAAAAAGCAAGCCGTGGCGCTGCTGCAAGGAAGCAACCTTGAAGGACTGGCTACGGCCGTCAAGAATGGTAAAGGTACAGTTCTGGACTTATTCTTTACGGCAGACTCATAAGGCGGGCGTCCCTTTCGGGGCAATCATTTCTGAGCGGGATACATGGTAGCATGTTGTGTGGGGGTTCCTACAGAGGCACTTGAGATCACTCAATCTTTTGGACCCCTTCTTGGTGAACAACTCTGAAAATGTGGTCGAGTTCCTGTCAGCGCTGGACAGAAAAAAGTACTGCGCCTTCAGCATCGATGTGGAAGACTTGTTTTGTTAGCTGCCCCATCCTCAGCTGATGAAGAGAGTGAAAGACTGCATTGTCAAAGACAATGACGAGCTGGTGTTTATGGCGGAATGCGGTGTTTCAACAGAGTTTCCTAGAACTGCTTTCTTTTTACTTGGAATCGACCTTTGTTGGATGGGGCGGTAAGGTATACGTCCAGAAGTCGGGTGTTTGCATCGGCTCCCGGGTTGCACCTGTATTGAGCGATATTTATCTGAGCAGGATGGATCAGGAACTGGCGGAGGATCTTGGTGATCAAGCGCAAGAGTTTTCCGCTATGTCGATGATTTTTTGATTATTTTGAAGTCAAACTCTCCCAGGGCGGTTCCGGACGTCGTAAAAATGTTCAAAAATGCTGGTGGCGGCCTCAGATTCACTTTCGAGATGCCCAGCTCGGATACCCTCCAGTTTCTAGACCTCAGTATTGAGTACCTGGATAATGGTGTGTGTTGGGAATATCACCCTAGAACCAAGAAGCCACTGTTGCACTTTAGCTCGGGGCATTCTAAAATAGTCAAGGCTGGTATAGCCACGTCCTGCTTAAAAGCGTCCCTTGCGAAATCCTGTGACCACAAAGTTGAGGCTAGCTTCCTGGCACAGGTGGAGAGGCTGAAGGAAGCCGGGTTTCCGGAGCAGTTGTCGGCTCAGATCTTCGAAAGGATCTTCGCGAAGAAGGGGAGTAGTGGTTCCAATAAAAAGCAGGACGAGGGACGGAGACCTGTGGTGGGAATTCCGTACGTCCATGGAATTTCACACCGGCTCAAGAAAATGGGGGCGAGGTACGGAGTGGAGGCGATTTTCACGGCCAAAAATAAGCTTGCGCGGATTTGTAGTGCTGTACGTAAAAAGCTAGAGTTTGAGGGCAGTCGTGCTGAAACTGGTTGTTCGGTAGCGCACAGGAAGGAAACTAGGTTCACAGAGCGTAACACTGGAGTTGTTTACGAAGTGCCGCTCTCGTGCGCGAAAAAAGTACATCGGCCAGACGGGTCGTTGTGTAAACGAGCGGATGGCGGAGCATCGTAGGTCGTTGAAGGGCGCGGCTTCCAGCAATATCGCTGTGCATTGCAAAGGTTGCGAAAAATGCTACCCTCATTTGAACAGGACCAGCGCCTTGTTCAAACATAGCGGTCAGGTATGCAGGGAGATGGTGGAGGCTTACCTAATCAAGAAAGACTCAGATTCCTGTGTGGCATCACCACCTGTGGCCTTGCTTGATAGGGAGATAACCTTTTTGGCCAGTTTCCTTAAGGCGAGCAGGCGATATGGGTCTTTGGCGTGATATCAGCGTGACCGTTGAGGTTGTCGTGGTTTTGGTTGTGCGCCGTTTTTTTTTTGGAAGTGTAATTGACGGTTGCATCACGGTGCACGCGAAGGGATAGTGGGTGATTGTGTTTTGGGCTATTTTCGCGGTTGTGTTTTTGTGCTTGTCTCACTGTGGGCAGAAGATTATCATATAGGCCTCTTCATGTGATTAAACATTCAGTTGATAGTCTGCGCCCGTGTCGTGCCTGCTCGTTCTGTGTCTTCGTTTTTTGCGCAGTTTTCAGTATGAATTCGTACCAACTAGCTCAATTTACCGTTGTTACTGATTAAGAGGCCGCGGCGTAAAGTTACGACGCGACAAATGCAAGTTTCGTCAGCAGTCGGTCACTTGCCTAGGGCACAGAATCGATCGCCAAGGTGTGCATCCATTGGGAAAAAATATGCAAGCAATCTTGAAGGCCAAGAAACTACAGAATGTAGGAGAATTGCGTTCTTTTTTGGAAATGCTGACTCATTATTCAAAGTTTATGCCTAACATGTCGTCTCTGCTAGCACCGCTGTACCACTTGCTCGAGAAACACTCGCGGTGGAAGCGGGAAGCCGCGCCGGAAACAGCCTTTGTAGCGGCAAAGCGTCGTCTGCGGGAAGCCGATCTGCTCGTACATATAGACCCGGAAAAGCCACTGAAACTAGAATGCGATGCGTCGCCACACGGTATTGGAGCCATATTATTCCCCACAGATGGACGTGTGAACAGGCCCATCAGGTTTCGTTCTCGAACGCTGAAAAAAGCCGAGCGAAATTATTCTCAGCTCGAGCGAGAGGCCCTTGCTCTCGTGTTTGGTGGGACTAAATTTCGCGACTATCTTGTAGGTCACGAGTTCACCTTAGTCACAAACCACGAGCCGCTCCTGGGCCTCCTGAAGTCGGATCGACCTACACCACCCCTGGATGCTGCTCGCATTCAGCGTAGGGCTTTGTATCTTGGAGGATTTCGCTACAGGCTACAATACTCTCCTGGCAAGCTGCTCATTAATTCTGATGCACTGATCCGATTGCCCCAAGAGACGACAGATTTGGAGACAGAAAGTGAGCCTGCTGATCATCTCTTGGCAATAGAAACGTTCACTGCCGAGAGTGTTTCGCTGCCCGAGCTAAAGCGGCAAACAGCAGTCGACCCTCTGGTGACAAAAGTTGTATAACACGTGTTAAGCGGCTGGCCAGCAAGTAAGAGTGAGCTCGACTCGGACATGAAACCATTTTTTGACCGGCGATTGCAGCTGTCCGCAGCCCACGATTTGCTGTACTGGGGTCGCAAGAGTTGTGATTCAGAAACCTTGCGTGCGCGAGTGTTGGAACACTTTCACGACCCCACCAGGGCTCTTCTGCCGTGAAGGCGGTCGCCAGGTCGCCGTTCTGGTGGCCGGGCCTCGACAGAAGCATTGAACGGCTGTCTGCTTCCTGTCAAAGCTGCACACAAAACTTGCCCATGCCTGCTGCTGCACCAGCACGTAACTGGCCAAAGACCAAGGAAAGATGGGAAAGAGTTCATGCTGACTTTCCAGGGCCAGTATTGGGCACAGTGATCATCGTGCTCGTGGACGCACACAGTAAGTGGATTGAGGCCGTTTCCTAAATAGAGCTAGCACCTCCGCTACGATCAGCTACTTGCGGAATATAATATGCAGGTTTGGCATTCCTCGCACCATCGTAACCGATAATGTCACACAGGTCACCAGCGATGAAGTCGCTACATTTGTGAGGAGGAATAATATAACCCATCTGCGTATTCCTGTACCCACAATCGATTGGGCTAGCAGAACAAGTCTGCACCATCTAGGATTGCCTCAAGAAAATCGGTAACAGCCGACTAGAAGACAATCTGGATCGCCTTCTTTTTAATTACAGGACTTCCCTCAGTTCACGAAAATCTCCTTTTGAGCTACCGTATCCGATCTCGCTTGGACGCCCTGTTTCCTCCCATTCATGGAGGTTCTTCCCAGACGGACGAGTGGACGCTGCCGGCCGATGTTCCTGTTTACGCTCGTAATTACGGCTTGGGAGAGAAGTGGACGCCTGGAAGGATGGCATCTGCGCCCGAATAGTCACGGTCGATACGCCACGTGGACCCACGCGGCGGCACGTTGACCAGGGGGCATATTCTGCACCGCTCTCAATACTAAAAAGTTACTAAAACGCTCACAAAGCCGCCCAACGCTCCCATTGGTCCGCCTTGGCCGGCGGTTTTTTGCGTCAACGGTGACGTAGTGAACACGGCTGAAGTGGTGACGTTGCGCACCTAATTATGCGGGCTGAAACTTGAGAGCGAAAAAGGCAGCTCATAACCCGCTCTCAATCTTTGTGATCGAATATGGTGGCGGTTAATGCTGCGTACTTCGCGGTGCACGGGTTGCTTCGGCGGCGCGAGCAACGACGTCGGAGAGTGCATGATGACGCATTTGCCATGCCAGGCGAGTTATTTCGGCGCGAATTTCGTCTAGAGATGGACACTGCGCGGCGGCTGTGTGACGAACTCGCAGGTGAACTGCATGGGAGGCGGCTTGCGAATGAACGCGTTGTCAGTGGAGCGCAAAGTTCTGTGCGCGCTCGGCTTTTTTTGCAACAGGCGGTTTTCAAAGCGCCGTCGGCAACGAGGCTAGCGTCAGCGTTGCACAGCCAACGGTCAGCAGGTGCATGCGGCGGGTGGCCGAAGCTATTGTGAAGGTTGGGTCGCAAAAAGGCTGGGTTCTCTTCCCGGCGAGCCCCGAAGAGAAGGCGGCGGCGAAGGAGGGCTTCCATTGCCCCGGCAGCATCCCTCATCGCCATCAAGGCGCCGCGGGGTAATGCTGCCCACAGGGCAGCCTTCTGGAGCCGCAAGGGCTACTACGCCTTAAACACCATGATAGTGAGTAGACTTCATCCTCTCCTCTGCTGTTTTTGACTGTATGCGTTCGGCTGCAAGTCCGGGCAGCGACAGCCGAAGTTCATGTTTGAGTTTGTGTTGTATTTTGTTTCAGGTCTGCGACTCCAACCTTCGCATCCTGGCAATAGACCACCGCTGCCCCGGCTCGTGCCACGACGCATTTTCTTGGCGTTACTCGTGGCTGCGGCGTGAGGTGGAGAAAGGCATGTACGGGGAGTTTCCTCTGGGTAAGCAGCAAGAAAGGCCCGTCTCGTTTACATATATAGAGCTACAGTGGTCCGCATGCACTGCAGCTACAAGAATAAAGCGTGCTAGTTGCACTTGGGAATACGCGCTGCGGTACGATACATGCACCTCGTGCGAGTTGCCGCCCTTTGTTGTTACTGAATGCACCAGAAACACAAGACACATAAAGTATTGTTTAAATGCATGGTTTTTGAGCCCTGTGTGGGTCTGGCAGCGGCATGGCGAACGGTTCTTGCAAACACGTGTGCTTCATTTTGCAGATAGCCGCAAGCATCGCTGGACCATACTTCCTGAGCAATGCTTCTTCTTCAAGCTTCCTTCATGGAAAATGCACGCTCACGGGCCCACCATTCAGTTCCTGCTGGCAACCGATAGATGGCAATGCAACCATAACCTCATCTTCCGTCGATCTCACTTGTCTCGACCACGCATGGCACAACCCCGGAACGTCATCGACACGGACCCGACGGGATATAAAAGCAACACACCGGCCAATCCTCTTCAGTGGGTCTGGCAGCGGCATGGCGAACGGTTCTTGCAAATACGTGTGCTTCATTTTGCAGGTAGGCCACAAATACGCTTTCAAATGTTATAGGAGCGATAATCGTTTCTTATTGCTGCTGCCAGACCCTCAGCACTTTGTGTGTATTTTTTCTTGCCTAGTGCATTCTTTAAGAATTTTGTTGCAACTGTCCGGCAATGTCGAGACAAATCCAGGCCCAAAGTCAGAGGAAATGCTAACGGAGCTGCTAGCTGGACAAGCACGAATCAGCGCAGAGCTTTCCGCGCTCAACTCTAGAATGGCTACCTTTGAACAGCGTATTACGCACATAGAGGCGTTGGCTTCAACTGCTAACGACGCTCTTCAGCGTGTTCATGATCCTGAGATAACTGTTGAGAATCTTAAAGATGTCATTATCAAGCTTGACCGCAAAAATGATGACCTGGAAAACCGATCCCGTAGGAATAACTTAATCATCTATGGCTTGAAGGAACCATCAAATGAAACTTCTGAGGGGCTTATTGGCTTCTGTATCGGAGTTACTGTATTCCAAACTTGGAATCCAATGTGAAGGTATTGAACGCTGTCACAGGCTTGGCAAGCAAACAACTGAAAAGACGAGACCTGTCATTTTTAAACTGCTAGACTTTAGAACCAAGCTTTCCATCCTTAAAAACGCCAGAAAACTAAAAGGATCTGATACGCACATTAGCGAAGACTTTTCTGCGCGTGTACGGCACATTAGGAAGGCTCTCTGGGACAACTCGGTTGATATCCGCAAAGAAGCAGATAAGTATAGGTTGCAGTACGATTCCCTGATAGTCGACAGTGTTCGTTACACTTGGGATGATGTTTCCAAAAGGCTTGTCAAGGCTGCACGTGCTGCAGTGCCTAGGGACACAGAGTGACTCGTTAATGAGCAGAAAGGTAGAAATGAGCAGAAAGAAAAGCAGAAACTGACTCTTTTGAACTTAAATGCTAGAAGCTTGCTTAATAAGATTGAAGACTTGAATTCGCTTGTAGAATGTTACACTCCGACAGTTATTTGCGTAACAGAAACATGGTTGGACAACTCCATATCAGTTGTAGAATTTTTGCCTCCAGATTACTCGGTTATCAGAAACGACAGGCAGTTTGCTAGAGGAGGGGGCGTAGCTCTGTTCATTAGAAAAGGCATTGAAATTTTTGTATTGCCAGAACTTCCGAATACTGAGTCTGTTTGGTGCCGGCTAAACATTTCTGGTTTCGTGACAGTCGTGGGTGCTGTGTACCGTCCGCCCGGTTCGGAAAATATTTTCTCGCACATTACAGAATACATAGCGGAACACAGGCTCCACAAGTATAAAATGACCATTGCAGGTGAATTCAATGCTCCTTGTATCGATTGGAAGTTGTTAATTTCAACAGGTCATGACAAGGTTGTTTGTGAATCCCTAATTAATATGGCTATATCATATGATTTAACACAAGTCGTTGAATGTCCAACTCGAGTAAACTCTGTTCTTGACCTTGTTTTTGTTAATGAACAGTTGCTGCAATACGGATTTGAGTGTGATGTAGTCGACGGACTGTCAGATCACAAGTGTGTTTTTATGCAATTTAATGTGGTTTGTGAGCCCCATAAGCCGAATTTCAATATTGTTAAAGATTTTACCCGTGCCAACGACCGTGCTATTACTGAACTGCTAGCGTCGTCTTTCGGAGATTTCGTGACAGACAGTGAAACGTGTGGTGTTGATGCTTTGTTAGAGCAGTTTTATAATTTAGTACATAGCTGTGTGCTTTATTTCGTCCCCACAAAATGTGTGAAACATAACCCGAAGCATCCGTGGTACACAAGAGATATAATTCATCTCATAAGACGCATCAAGCGCTTGCGCAAGCGCAGCCGGCCAGGAAACGAAAGCCGCGATTCACTACTACTTTCACTCAAGTCGGAGCTAAAGACAAAAATGACACAAGCTAAACACTTTTACTTCAACACAACACTGTCAACATTCATGAAAGAGAACCCATTGAAATTTTGGAAAACAATATTACCCTCTTCCCATGACTCTGTATCTTTCATTATCAACGAGCAGCCTTGCACTGATCCCGTAACCATTTCTGAAGCCTTCAATAGCTACTTTCACTCTGTCTTTCATCTTGATGATGGTACCAATCCTCCCTTCATTCATAGCTCGGAACACCAGTTACCGAACCTCGAAGTAAGTTACCCTGGGGTTCACAATCTGTTAGTAAAAATTGACACAACTAAAAGTGCGGGACCAGACGCCATACCTAACATGTTTTTAAAGAGGTACTCGGAATGGAGTGCCCGTTACCTTACAGTGATTTTCAACAAATCACTGGACACATCCTCCGTTCCCCGGGCTTGGAAAATTGCCAATGTCATCCCGGTGTTTAAATCTGGCGATAAACAACGAATTAGTAATTACCGACCGATCCCCCTAATTTCCACTTGCTGCAAGCTTCTTGAGCACATTATTCACAAGCACCTTGTTCAGTTCTTAACTTGTCATAATCTACTGTCACACTGTCAGCACGGTTTTCGATCTGGTTTTTCCACTGTCACTCAGCTCATTGAAATTACTCACGACATCGCTTCCGCTTTAAATAACCGTGACCAAATCGATGCAATATTTATAGATTACTCCAAACCATTTGACATGATCTGCCATAATAAGCTTCTTCGGAAACTACGCACCATTTTTAACGGCAATAAGTTACTGGACTGGATAACCGACTACTTACACTTAAGATCCCAGTTCGTCACTTTTAACCATGCACAGTCATCGTCAGTCACTGTAACTTCAGGTGTGCCCCAAGGGTCGGTGCATGGGCCTCTACTCTTTATAATTTTTATTAATGATGTAGCTAATGTTATTAACGACACTGCAGTGAAGTTACGCCTATATGCCGATGACTGTGTGCTTTACCGCAACGTTGCTAACGCTGATGATCAACAGGAACTAAACAAAGTGTTTTCATTGTTCTGTGAATGAAGTAATGCATGGCAAATGAAAATTAATTTCACTAAAACAGTTGCAATGACCTTTGGTAACAAAAAGAATCCGCTGCATTTCTCTTACAGTAACAACGGTAACTGCTTGACCCACGTCAGCGAGTTCAGATACCTGGGCGTTATATTTTCGCATAACTTAAAATGGAATGCTCACATAAATAACATATCTGGGAAAGCACTTCGCAAACTTGGTTATCTCAAACGAACCTTAAAAAATGTCACGAAGGAATGTAAATTAACTGCTTACAAATCACTAGTTCGACCCATCCTGGGTACGCCTCAATTGTCTGGTCCCCTCATTAAGCGCGCGACATTGACCGTTTAGAATCAGTTCAAAAGAAAGCAATAAGATTCATCTTCAGCCGGTATGATCGCAAGTTTTCACCTTCTTCCCATATGCACAGTTTATCTTTACAAACTTTAGAACATAGGCGCACACGTGAACGCATCATTATGCTGCACAAGATCGTTCACACATCATCTGGCATTCAGGCACCCTTCACATTTGTGTCATCAAGCGCACGTGCAACCCGACGGAACCACCCATTAAACATTGTTCCCTTCAAACCACATATAGATTGTTTTAAATTTTCTTTTTTCCCTCTAACCGTTGAAGTTTGGAATGGATTGGACGGCTCACTTCGTTCATTGCCAATTGAAGAGTTTGTTGTTCAGTTGCCTGAGAATTTGACCCGTTGATCTGTTTTTAATATTTCTGTGTTATCTATTTCTATGCTACCCATGTTATTTGTTTTTACTCATGTATTCACCCACTCCTGCTATGTCTCTCCTCAGAGACAGCAGTATTTATCAATAAATAAATAAATAAATAAATAAATAAATAAATAAATAAATAAATAATAAAAGGCGTTTGTACGACACTTGTGGCGTGTTGGAATTAATAGTGAATAGTTTACATGAATATCAGCTTAAAAGGGTGGCCTTACATATGTGTTTGGCTAAACAGCTTAGTCGTGCATTGCCTACACGCCCATGAATGTCATGTTCACCAAAACGTGGCAGTGGGCTGCTTGATCTGAATCCTTTATTCTGTAGCAGGGCATACTTGAAGGCAGTTGAGATCAGTCACGACAAAGGACATTCTTAACAGCACACCACTCTGGTTATGCAGGAGACAGCGGGTACCCTCTTGAGCCTCGGCTTTGGACACCAGTGCCAGGCCACCCAAGTTCATCGTCTGCAGAGGGGCTCTACAACGCGGCACACACTTCAATGCGATCGGTGGTCGAGCGCGCCATTGGCGTGCTCAAGAGCCGCTTCCGGTGCCTGCAAAGGTACCGGACGCTCCATTACGAGCCGGAGCGAGCGGCTCTCATCATCGCAGCGTGTGCCGCACTGCGCAACCTCTGCTTGGAGGCCCCTGTGCCAGCGGACGACGAGGATACCCCTGCCCCAGAGGACAACGGCCCGCCTCTCCCTGCCGGCTATTTGCCATGCATTGGGACCCGCCTGACTTACTTGCGGGGTAAAGCCGTGCGCGCACGTGTCATAAGTCAGCTGCGGACAAACCATCTACAGCAGCGACTGGCACAGTTGCGCAGGCTACACCAGCACAGGCAATGAAATAGCCGGCTAAGTCGTCGCAGCCACTGAAGGCAGTGTCGAGGGAATGCTGCTGTGTGCGTCGCGGTTGTTTTGGTTACAGCTAGCCAAGTGGCAGCTTCTTTATTCTTCCTTGTTCGCGCTGTGTGTCTGGAAGCCTGCAGTGCTAACGAAGCAAGCGTGCACGCCAGCTGCCACTTCGAAGATAGTGCATTTGACCCTACACCTCCCAGTTCGCCGTACAGTCACTCTTTCTCCAGTCGAAACTCGCGCCAAAACAACTCTCCCAGAAAGCCAAAGGACTTCATGCATCCTCCTATGCCGTTGTCCACCTGCCTGTGCTGTGCGTGAATAACTAGTGCGAGTGAACGCCATGATTCGTCTAGCAGCCAATGCAGCCTTAAACCTACCTCGCATTACTAGCACATCCAAACTCCTTGAACTAGGCATGCATAACACCTTTCAGGAACTAGTAGACGCGCACCTTCAGACACAGTATCTGAGACTTGCCGTGAGCGCAACTGGCAGGCATATCCTCGCTTCCCTTCGCATTAACATTCCCACTAATCAGACATCCCTTATAGCCATTCCTCGACACATTCATACCCCCCTCGTTGTGAAACCCCTTCCTCGGAACGTTCATCCCCAGTACCACATCCCTCGCCGCACTGCTCGCGCTAAGGCCCTTCACAACTATTGCGGACAAGCCCCGGATGCCATTTGGGTAGACGCCGCGTGCACAACGCATGAAGCTGTAGCAGTTGGTTACAATCCAACCCTAGCACAGCCCCTCATACACCGCATTCCGTGGGGGCTGTACGCCTGAGGAGGCAGAGGAAACCGTCATCGCCCTAGCCCTTGTACATTCCAATGCAAGCTACATCTTTAGCGACTCCAAAACGGCTCTGTTCAACTTAGCGAGAGGCAGAATTCACGCCCCTGATTGGGAGTTGTTGAACACCCCCACCAAAAACTTGCTGTGGTGCTTCGGGGTGCCGGCGTCATGAACAAACACCACATGAATGTTCCGACGTAGAGTGAACCGTGCGGTGGTCCAGGGACCCAAGGGGGGTCAAACACACTTGCAATAATGAAGTTTTTCTCTCTCTCTCTCTCTCTGCATCTTGCAGAATGCAAAACTGGAGACATCAGACAAATACAGATACAGACTGACTAGACATCGTACATCTGCTACTTGCAGAATGTAAAAAGACACTATTGGAAATATGCAAAAGCAAACTGACTGGAAAATATCACACACACCTGCATTTTGCAAAAGGTAGAAAGGCGGTATAACAAAAACTATAATACATATCACCAAAAGCAAGGCACCATAATAAAAAAAACTATACATATCACATACAGCCTTCGGCACCTTGCAGAAGGCTTAACAAACAGCCACTAACATAAAACATTCAATTTGATGGCTGCTGCTGCTGCTGGCTTTACAGCAGCAGCATGAAACAAATTGCCACCACAAGATGCTCCTGGAGGCGCACCAACGCCGCCCTGGCGTCTCTCTGTGCCGTGGCCAGGTCTGTCACGGCGCCAGAAACCTCGCTGAGGTGCTGCACATACAAGGTTCAGTTGCAAATTTGTGCTAACAGACGTTCAAGGCTCGTTTTTCTTTCATGTTCTAAATTACCTACTGAAATATACTGGGCCACGTCCCACAAGAGGCGACCATAGAGAGGTTAAGCACAGGTTTGGAACCACGAATATAGCAACATTATGTATGTTGCGTGCAGCTGCTTCTGATGTAAAAAATGTGGTTAATGCTGTCAGCACATACCTGCAGGAGGCGTGCCTGATATTCGGCATCCTGCCTGTTGCGTGCCTCAGTGAGGTTCGCTGTGCGGCGCGTTTGGAACAGGAGCTCGTTCACTGCAACGTCGTGAAGACACCTCCGCCGCAATGGGTGGCCTGCAAGTGTGGGCGGTGCTGGTGGCGCAGTGGGCTGCTGCTGCTGGGTACCTGTCGGAGGGAAAACAGACTTAATGTGCACTTGTCATACAATATTCAGCACGATGTGCTGCATATTGCAGCAAACTGTATGCTGCAATGTCTGAGGGGAGCAGTAGTACTTGGAAAGAGTTACACTCAGTGACTTTGCTTTTCAGAAGCGGGCGAAAATTTATTTTCAGGAAAATGCACTATAATTTTTTTCTGCTTAAATCTTTCTATTGATCGCACATTTCTGTTATTTTTGTGTACACAGTTAGTTTCTATATATATGTGGGATCTGTATCTGCTCTTGCACTGCTCTGTTTTGTGTGTTTTTTTTCTTCTTTCTTTTGTTTTTCTAGGTATACTATTAGTTTCCATACACATTTTTGATCCATGCTCTTGCACTGTCCTTTCCTGTGATTTTTTTAGACGTGTTTTCTGCTTAATAAGAATATAATGAATGTTTCTATTAGGAAGTTGTGTTGCACAAACATTTGCACTGTGATCATTATATTGTTTATGTATGTGCATGTATGTGCCCCTTGCTGTTGTGTTTGAGTGGTGCTTAGGGCCCAGTCAGGCGGATTGATTTTCGCCTTTTGCCCTCTGCACCAAGGCACTCTGTTGTGTAAACTTTCTTGAATAAAAAAAATACGACAAAGGCAGCATTGTTTCAGTGTACTCAATGTGCACATCACCCTCAGCACAGCTCCAGTTGTGAGGGGGAAAAACCACAACGTGCCAATGCCACATGTGAAGGAAACTTTTGCGGACATTATAAAACAACTGTGACTGTATGATGCTCCTGCAAATGCTATTCATTTGAAGCACTTTACAAAATGGGTAATGTGGAGCCTGCATACTGGCAGGTCAACTTACTCGCTGTGTCAGCACGCTGCTGCTGTTCCTGCTGCTGCTCCTCTTCATCGCTCTCTGGCACCTCCTCGCTTTCCGCCACCCAAGACGTTTCGGTGGTGTCACCTGTATGAAATCGTTACACAAGACACAACTGCTCATTTGACAGTTTCAGCAAAGCATAAAAGGTATAGGAGTAAAATGTGTGGTTACTCGGTACTGAGGCACAATGAAGGCGAAAACGCACTACCAGAAAAGGGAAGGTAAAGAAGCTGAGGCTGCGTTTGCAGCATCTAGTTTATTCACTCGTGCACCTCCCAAAGTTAGAAAAAACACAGATGAGGTCAGCAGCACTGTAGAGCAGCTATAACTTATAAAATGGTTTGAGCAGCAGTTCACCTACCAGCGGCTGAATGGGCCCTGGTCTGCAGGCCGCTTGTGCCCGGCTCGCTGCCCACTGAAACTCTGGGGTGGGGGGGAGGTGGGCTGGGGGGGGGGGGGGGGGGGGGGCGTGGTTGGCTGAGATGCTCCTGCAAAGAAACACAAGGCCACGCGTTCAAACATGAATGTCTCGAAGTTCGCCATACGGTTTCGGTGAAGAACCCTTCATTACCAGCAAGCTGCAAACTTAGCAATAGTCTGTAACGTCATAGCAGTTGACTAACGACAATGAACATACCGGCTGCTGGCGGGGGATAAAACCCGTTCAAAGTGCCGGCCCCCGACGCCCGTGGCGCTCACTGGCCCGACCAACTGCACTACGCGGCCAGCCATTCTCGGCAGCCTGCCGCCACCAGTACCCCTGCGATAGGATGCGGAAAATTATGTTCAAGCGGTACTCCACAGGCAAATGTTGACAGGCTCACCCTTGGACAGCTTGCAGCCGCGCCAACTCCGCGCGCCGCCGGCAAGAAAGCACGTGCCAGGTATGGCGCCAATGCTCCACAGATTTGACTGCCGGGCCCTCTCTATTCAAAGCGGCGGCAATTTCGTCCCAGAGCTCCCGCCTACGAGCCGCCGTATACTCTGGCGAGAGCTCTGACGCTGGACGTGCCAAGGGCGGATGCTCCTCAAGGAACTCGACGAGCATGAACTCTTGGGCAAGGGACATGCTTAGCCGCTTTGGAGGAGTCGCCATTTCAACTGATAACAGTTTATAACTCCAATCCTGGGTATCAAGCAGGGAAATTATTTCTCTGTAGACAAGGAATAGTAGGGAATACGTGCGCTGTATTGAAACAACTTGCAGCAGAGTTATCAAAAAAGCAAGGCGGTCGGGACGGTTTAAACTGCGTGCCTGTCCTGCTCGCCCTCGTTCGTACCCATGGTCGGTCGTATTCCTTCAGTTTTGTCACCGATAGTAAGCGACCACCGACAACAAACTAACCTCAACAAGTTGTCTTCGTCGATCTTCGTGCCGAGAGCTCCTTGCAAGTCAATCTCTGCGTACCCACAGCCTTCACTGCCTTCAAGCACATTTTTCGGCGCTTGAGACATGTGCACAGTACTTTGATTGTATACGACACGTAAAAAATGAAGGAACTTGCGTGGAATCAGCTGTTTTCTTGCAAGCCGCCATGTTGACGCTTTACCACTACTAGCGCGCCCTCAAGGCAGCAGAAGTTACCCTATAGCAAATTTAATTGAAAAACTGAGAACGCTTCTAATTTTCCTTCAAGTTTTTGAGTTTTCAACACAGTTTGTTAGCAAAATAAAATGTTCTTTTTTTATTCATGGCGTTTTCGTTTCTTTTTTAGCTGACAAGTTCACACTCCACCGCTGTTGGCACATCTCCGCGGCGACAAAAGTTACTAAGAGGAAATTAATTTCAACACTAAGAACGCTTCTTATTTTGATTACTGTGTTCAAGTTTTAAAACAGTTTTGTTTGAAAATAAAACGTTAATTTTATTTGCCGTGTCTTGACAACAAAACGTTAGCATATGGCCCCTTGTCGTGCGAATAAATGCTTCCGGGGCGGAGCCCTGCTACTAGCCACCGCAACCTTGCTGCTGATTGGTTGATTCCGCGGTTCGCATCTCTCGGTGTCGTCATTTTGACGTCACGCTCTCAAACTTGAGAGCGATATTGAGAGCGGTGCAGAATAGGGCCCCAGGTGCGCACAACGCGGTCAAGCCCGTCGCAAGTTCAATCAGCTCCGGAGCAAGATGGACTGACCGAGCCACACACGCAGCAGATATCGTCACCACTGCGGCTGCCAACACAAGGGCCAGCGCAAGACAACACGCCTCCTGGGGATAGCTCCGAATTTCCACTACGACGTTCGAAGCACCAGCACAGCCCCCCCCCCCCCCCCCCCCCCCCCCAGCGCCTGAAATATCAAGGGAAGAGGAATGTTGTAACCGGTATCACGTGCTTATCATTTCGCGACCAAGCTGGCCGAACCTAGTCGCGCGTCCGCACCAAGCAACATGAGTGCGCGTTTATCCATGCCTCTCTTTCCCTTCCCCTGACGTCCCTTTCCTTTCGCTGCTATGAAAGATAAGCTTAGATAGCAATAAACGTTCTTCTGATGCCAGCACATTACTCGTCGGGTTCTTCGATCGGGGCACCCGCTTGACGTGTGCCTACGACGCAACACCTGCAACACCTACCGGCTCAGACCAACTTGTACCTGTTGTGTCTTGTGGGTTCCGGAAAAAGTCTCCAGAAAAAACGCCCCTTGATAACACGTTCCCACTGCCGAACTATACTCCGTTTCATACATCATGTGCAACGCTGTCAAAGCTAGCGCAGTCTGCATCCGTGACAGAAAAGAGTGCGTTGCTTGTGGTGGGCGAAAAATAACAAATGCTTTGCCGACAGGCTTCGTGGATAATACATTTGTCATCAGCGTGACAAAAAACGATGTTATTGCGAGTGAATCGGTCGAGATCTGTGATTTTGTATTTTGCGTTTGTCGTCTTTTTCCATTTCACGTTTTCGCTGTCCCCGCTTGCCGCTCTTTCCGTCTGCCTCCCTTTCACTTTTGAGAAAATCGCGTCCAGCTGAGTGGCCGCAGCCAGCTCTCCTGCACGCATTTTCCCGAAGGTTCGTGCACGCCAAGGAAGTAATTACGAATGTGTTCTGCCGCACCAGGATCCGTTTTCCGGAGAAGTCTGTTCGGGAAGTACTGAGTGCTGTGAGCGAGGACACCGGAGTATCTCCCCGTAGCGTTGCCAAAATCAAGGCAGAGCGTCTGTGCGGGCCTGTGTCGTTTCCGAAGAAAAGACCTCGCGACGTGAAGATTTCAAGCTCGCGAATAGTCAAGAATGACAGCTTCACAGTCCATGCCATCGGTCTGAAAGTGCACACTATGTGCGCGAAGAAGGAAGTCCCAACACTGGGCAGTGTGCTAAAGGCTGGCAGTGAGGACGACGACCTGCCGAGCTTCAAGAAAACCACATTGCGTAGGTTGATGAAGGACATCGGTTCACATTTCATAAAAGAAAACGCCTGGCGTCGCAGGTACCTGCGGGCGATCGAGGAATTCCGAGGACAGGGCAGGTACGGGTCGTTCCTTCCTTATTTTCTTACGCAGCCCGTTTAGACTGGCTTCACATAGAGCTTGATGTTAGCTTTGCAACCTCGTAGTCGGAACAGTGAGTGTTGCTTCAGGATAACACATTTAGAAGAAATCGTCTTAATCACGTTGCTGTTGCCGACTTTTTGCGTAGTCCTGATGTTTCACGACCAGTTTTGCGCTATGTTTCGGTGGGACACGTGTCTGCATGGGTCAGGTTAAATCGCTAAATCCCAATTGGTGCGGCAAGCAAGAACAGCAAAACTGCCAAAAATGTAGCACTGCAATGGGTAGTGCCTACTCGTCGTCACCGTAGGCACGAATGGACACCCACTGTACACTGCCGGTTGCTCCGGTGGTGGGAGTTACTGGTGCTACTGCTGCGAACGTTGGCAATTTTTGTTCGCAGTCGCCGCGAGTGAAGAGATTTCAAACGTTGCCGAATTAGTCAAGTACCCCATGCAAACATACAGTGAATATAAACTGGCTGCCAAATGCCGCCTGGGCGTGAAATATAAGCCCGAACAAGGGAGCAATTAAGCTGAGATAATTCTTTTTCTCGAGTGTCTTTGAGCGGCTGTTTGTGAGACAGGGGTCAGCAGTGCGTTTGTTGCAGTGCATTCCCTACTTACATGCTGCAGCGTGTTTGTTTACTTACAAGCATTGACTCGTGTACTCCGTGGTTTTGCATTTACACGTGCATCGTCTACCTAGATGAAACCTGGGTCAATGCAGGGCACACAAAAGAATACGTCTGGCAGGATAATACTGTAAAGTAATCTCAGGATGCCTTCCTGAAAGGTTTAACAACGGGATTGGCTGCGCCTTCGGGCAAATGGGCCCGTTTGATCCTTGTACTATCGGGGACAAAAGCGGTATACTCCACGCGGCGGGAGCCGGAGCAATGGAAAACTGCGTTACAACGCCATCTACAGGCGCCATCTCGGACCCAGATAGCCAATCTGTGACCTTTGTTATCAGCAGGCATGTCGCTTGGCTCGTTTCAATGTTTCAAAAATCTGCTGCTTCCACGACAAGTTAGCCACGCGCGCGCGGGCATTTGATCGCATCATGACGATGCGAGCTCCGGCTCTCAAGCCATATCTCGAACGCGCGTTGAAAAAAAGAAGACACAAAATGAAAAGAGGGATACTGCAGCAGCGCCGCTCGGCATCTTGGCGAGCAAAAGCACGAAACATTGAAACGAGTCAAGCGACATGCCTGCTGATAATAACGGTCACAAATTGGCTGTCTGGGTCCGAGATGCCGCCTGCAGATGGCGTTGAAACGCAGTTTTCCGTTGCTCCGCCTCCGCTCGCGTGGAGTATACCACTTTTGTCCCCGATAGTACATGGTGGGAGCAGTGCAACAGGATTCGTGGAAGACACTGCTAACTTCTTCAGAGCAAAAAAGAGAAACCACGCTGACTACCACTCTGAGATGGATGGCAACTACTTTGAGAAGTGGTTCACGGACAAGTTTTTTCCAAACATTCCGGCCAATAGCATTGTCGTCATGGATAATGCTCCATATCATAGCGTGGCTCTTGAAAAAGCACCACTGGCTGTTTCCAGAATAAACCATTTCTCGCAAACACTGCGGGGTCAGCATTCTTTATTGTCCTGTCTCATTTATTGTTTCCTCTTTAGAAATATTTTTACCTAGCGTTGCACAACTTTTTCTGCATTCTTACTTGACGCTCACACAGCTTGGAACTCTTTTACCTGGCTGCATGAAAATCCTGCCTGAGCAGCTTCTGCTCTTCTAGGAGAGCAGGGAAATCGAGACAAGCTGACTTGCCTCTGTATTGCCTTCATATACATTTGTGCATGACAACAAATCTAACTCTTGAGGCAGTACTATTTTCTCTCACTGTGTGAATCAGCACTATGTTCTAAATTTAACACTTAACACGGGAAAACAGGCCATATCGAGGTGGTGTGTGTAAGAATAATTTGACCCGAAACATGCAGACGGCCACTTGTTAATCGGGCCACGGCGGAGCACTCACCACTGTGCTAATTAATTAAGCCCGACGAATGAACGTCATCTTTCGAACAAACCTCTCGCTTGCATCTAAAAAGTATAGTCACAATGCTGCAGAATCGGGAAGAAAACCGCTACTGGTGACCAAAAGCCGGTGCGAGCTCATTGACAACAAATTTCGGACAGCTCACATTAACGCGGTATGCATCAAATGAACAGATGCATGCAGTTCATTTCAGAACACGCCATAATATTCAAGCGATTCTGAACAAAACGAGTTTTCTCATTCAAGTCACGCGAAATTCAACTTGCGATGAAAAAAAAATGTGCGAAAAAAAAGTTTCACCATCCGGGATTTGAACCCACGCGGCCCCGTGACTCTCCGGATCGACGCGTTAGACCACACGGCCACAAAACAGCGCTGAGTGATACACCTCTCTATTTTTTTCTGCGGACTACTTCCGTAGCCTTCACAGCGTTGCAGATGATGTATGAAACGGAGTATTGAAAAAAAATGTTTTCAAACGGATGCCACCAAACGTATCGTACGTAACTCCTTCAACCCCCTGTAATTTGACCACCCGCCTCGCATTTCGAGGATTCAATTCCCTGAAGAGTTGGGGTCAATCTATTCCAAAAGTGCCTAATAACCACGCCGCTTGCATACCTTCTTTTTGAAAAACAATTGGGACCTTCCAAAGCCGCCATGGTGGCTCAGTGGTTATGGCGCTCGGCTGCTGGACCGAAAGAAGCGGGTTCGATCCCGGCCGCGCCGGTCGAATTTCGATAGAGATGAAATTTAGAGGCCCGTGTACTGTGAGATGTCAGTGGACGTTAAAGAACTCCAGGTGGTCGAAATTTCCGGAGCCCTTCACTACGGCGTCCCTCATAGCCTCAGTCGCTTTGGGGCGTTAAACCCCCATGTGGTGGTTCGCCACGCCCGTCAAAGACAACACCAATGGGCACGTTAGTTACACCTTTATACATCACTGCACCTTAACACACTAACCGTGAACAGGTGTGCACACAGGCAGGCGGTGGCCTTACGGAACACGGCCACGTACAGTCTTTGTCAAAAGTAACCAGGCTGCATGGTTTGCTTCTTATTTGTATCGTAGACTCTTTACGGCTTTGCCTCAGGTCGAAACGTTTTTTTGAAGGTGAGGACAGGGGTTCTCCTTACCATACAGAGATTTAGAGCCTGAGGGCTGGAATAATAGTTTAAAGATAAGACTGAGAAGCAAAAGCATGCAGCCTGGTTACTTTTGACAAAGACTGTACGTCTCCAATCTATCCGACAGCGTTCTAGCCAATGGCCTAATGCCTGCGCGGCCAGAACTGTCCCGTGCCACTCACGGATCGAAGTGGGCCCCGAGGACACGGTGGAGTCGCTGGTCAGGAGCGTTGATTTGCCAGTCGACACAGGTCGGTAGTTGCTCAAGCGAAGCGGTGGCCGCGACAGCGGCAAAACGAAGTCGTCGCGTCGTTGCAGCTCGCCAAGACTGGCACTGGTGAGATGGCGGCCCGAAGCCGTCACATTACTACGGCACAGCACACACAAGGGTCTCCCGCAGCCGACCCAGACACAACCGCGGCGTTCGAACACTGCCACGTCCCCCTAAATGTTGTTGTTGTTGTTGTAGCCTATGACAGAATGGCACATACCACATGGAATTTAGGAGGAACCGGCTTATTCCTGCTGAACACGCCGGTTGTTGTTGTTGTCCTCCCTAAATTCCATGTGCACTCCACACCGTCGTCGTAATCGCCGCGCCAGCCACTGCAGCAGCGCCACCACACCCCATAAACCATTGGAACCTTTCACTTCACTCCTAAACATACACAACGCGTTATGTTGTATTTCTTAATAACCAAAAACGTGTTTGGTTGTTTGGTAGAAGGATGGAAACTACTGCAACGTAAAAAAACGAAAAAAGAAACTGCAATATTACAGTAAAATAACGCTCCGATGCTTACGTCTGTGAAGTTCAAAGATTTGAAACGCCGTTGAAGAGAATAAAGTCTGAGCTGAGAATTTGGCTACAGACAACGCAGGTAGACCTCCTGCAAGCAAATTCAGTGTTGCGAAAAATAAAAGCGCTAACGCTGGTCGCCTTTCACAATTAAAACATGCATGCTGCCTGTTGTTCTAGGTCCGCTGTCCAGTTCATCGAAAGAAACAAAACGAGGTAATTTAGAAACAACGACTGCTGAATTTCTTACAGTAACTACTGTAAAGACACTGCGGGCGTATTTCATGAACATTCATCTAGTAAAACGAGAAGTCGATGAATGAGAGGAAACGGGGCTATGGATGGGGCGTGCGAAGCTCTGCCAATGCACTACGTAGCTGGCCCTGTCAAGGGCCGTTGTCTTGCTTCGAAGGTATGGAGGGCTGGATGTCAGGCGAAGAAGTCGGGGCCAAGTGCAAGTTCATCAGGCTCTCCTCTCAGGGCCGAACCTGTGGGCTTCGAGTCTCTGAACCGCAGCCTCCTGCAAATTCGATTCTTCCCTTAGGACGCGTATGGTCTTGAGCGTCGTGTTGAGCAGCACGAGGCGATGCAGGTCGATGCGGGCCGGGTCCTTCTTCGCCTTGCGGAGCTTCTCTTTAGTCTGGTACAACAGCTTCGAAAGAGGGGGAGCCATTCTTTACTTGCCACTGCAGTCACCAGAAAGGACTGGAGTGGAGCTTTTGTGGCTCCGACCCCTTTTATAGGCCTAATCTTTTTACCGCCACACGCAGCCTGCGGTCGCGCCAATACTCTCGACACCAGTGGCCATCTGTGGGCGCTGCGGGCAGATGGATTGGGAGTAGCGCAGACGCCGCGCGTAGAACGAGTGTTTACGTGCTCGATTCTGCCGTTCTTGCGCTCCATCACCTAACGTATGATGTGTGTGCGGTGCGTCATTGATCATTTTCCCTCTACCATTCATTAGTGTGGTTATCTGACGCGCAGTTGCTTGTTAATGCGACATCCCAGGGTAATCCACCAGGTAGGGTAGGGTCTGGAAACCGGTGCTCATCAGCAGATTTCTGCGCTAGCATGTTGCTTATTGCCGTCTTTGATGTCATCTACCATCTATGATAATTTCATGGATCAGAATGTGATTTAACTGATTTGACTCGATAGTGAAGTAACCGGGTAGGCCAGCTGCAGACTGAAAATTGTCCCGGCGAGGCGCGTGTTTCGATCACCAGTCTGTCTTCGGCATCCTTGTGCTGAGCTTGCTGTTGCTCCCCTTAAACAACATTTCGTGTACGGGAATGTAAACATGGCCGCTGTCAATTTTAGTTTCCCTACGTTGCTCTTTCTACGTACACGTATGTCAGAGGGATCGGCGGTGTAAAGGGCTCACTGTAGTATCTTTCTACTTTGGTATCTACCTTATGCACAGGAAAATATACACGATTTTATTACACTCTATGACTCTCAGTCAAAGTGCTACGCAATGCTGTTACACGCGGCGACAGCTTGCGTATAAAATAAACGGGCCTTCGGGCCTCAAAATTCGTCAAAGCTGGTTTTTCTGTAAAATATATTGAAGCTTTGCATTCAATCTTTCCTCTCTGGACTGACCATGCTGGCTTCGAGACCTTGAACCGCACGCTTTTTAGACTTAGATTCCGCCTTCAGGACGCGTAGCCTATTGTGTGCCGTGCTTAGCAGCACGAGGCGATGCAGGTTGATGCGGGCCGGGTCCTTCACCTTGCGGCGCTTCTTCTTAGTCTGGTACAACAGGTTCGAAAGCCGAGGAGCCATTCTTTGTTTGGCACTGCAGTCACCAGAAAGCACTGGAGTGAAGCTTCTGTGTGTCCGGCCCCTTTTATAGGCCTAATCCTTTGCCCTCGCACGCAGGCTGCAGTCGCGCCCCTGGATGGATGGATGGATGGATGGATGGATGGACGGACGGACGGACGGACGGACGGACGGACGGACGGACGGACGGACGGATGGATGGATGGACGGATGGATGGATGGATGGATGGACGGATGGATGGATGGATGGATGGATGGATGGATAGATAGGAGCACCCCCTTTGAAATAGGGTGGCGGCAATTTCCACCATGCTCAGTTTTTCTTTCTTTCTTTTTGTTCAACTGTGTTGTCAATTCTCATTAAGATTCGCCATCTTCTTTACCTACGGTTTCCTACACCAAGTTCAAAACACTTTGCGCTTCGCCCCACAGAGCAGTACGCTCGCTCTCTGCGCTTCTCTCGCACCCGAGAGAGGTGCCTTTCATCGATTGCGCCTTCTGTAAAGGATGGATGGATGGATGGACGGACGGACGGACGGACGGGTGGACGGATGGACGGATGGATGGATGGATGGATGGATGGATGGATGGATGGATGGATGGATGGATAGATAGGAGCACCCCCTTTGAAATGGGGTGGCGGCAATTTCCACCATGCTCAGTTTTTCTTTCTTTCTTTTTGTTCAACTGTGTTGTCAATTCTCATTAAGATTCGCCATCTTCTTTACCTACGGTTTCCTACACCAAGTTCAAAACACTTTGCGCTTCGCCCCACAGAGCAGTACGCTCGCTCTCTGCGCTTCTCTCGCACCCGAGAGAGGTGCCTTTCATCGATTGCGCCTTCTGTAATTGTGCTCTTCGCTCCTGTCAGCCGGGGTCTTTGGCTCACTTAGCGCTGGAGGAAAAAATTTTTTTTTTCCCCCTCTGGGAGTGCCCGCCTACTGCTTCGGGCGCGCACCTCTCCAACGTCGTCGGCAGAGTGCAGATGGAGTTTCGACAGTCTGCCCAGCGGCAAAGTAAAGACGCCGCCACGCGAACAGCAGCCCTCTCGCGCGCTCTCCAACGACGCTTTCTCTCGAGTGTCCTTAACCGCAGACGGTCGTACCCGCCTTCTGCTGCGATCTCTCAGGAAGGATGAACGTTTCATTTCTGTGTTTCCGGACAAACCTTCTAGTCAGAGGCTAAGCCTTAATAGTTCGCAGTGTGGTGGCTGCTCTACTACTTACAGCCCCACGACAGGTACGCAAGTCGCCTTCAGGCGATTTGACGCTGCAGCGATTCAGGCCAGCCGGAGCCCCGGAGAGCGACCAGTGGCCTTCCCAAAACTCGGCCTCCGGTGTAACGCTCTTTGGGCACATTAGGCTTCATCCAGCCGGGAAGCCCGACGTCCAGTCGCGCTCGACCCGGCGCTAATCTCACCCGCTTTCGCCACAAGCGCACACGATATCGTTGCAGTGTTTAGACGGGTTTCTAACCTAGAGGTGTTCTGTAGTAATCCCACGGTTGGTAGCTTCGCAGCACTGGTCTCTCGACCAAGCACGTGAACCAAGTGTCCGAATCTGCAGTTCCTCTCGTACTGAGCAGAATTACTATCGCAACGACCAGTCATCAGTAGGGTAAAACTAACCTGTCTCACGACGGTTTAAACCCAGATAGGGACAAATGGTAGATCTAGGCATAATAAATGAATTAGAAAATGGGCCTCTCCCGCACCACTACTGTATCACGGGTTTAAGCCAATCAAAATAAACGAATTGGCCCGTAGGCAATTGTAATTTTACCACTCGAAGGTGGAAAGAATTCAATAAGGGAATGCTACTATAGCGACCCACAGCCGGGGGAGCGGGCCCGGGGAGACTCCCCTGATCTCTCTTGGGAAGTAGCGGAAAGGGAAATTGGGACATAGGATGGGAATGGGGACAGCGAGTTTTTTGTTCAGATCCTTTGATTGTCTCGACTCCATTTCTGGCCTGCCTGGCCAGGGCAGGGAGAGCATCGAGATTACCCAATGGTGCGGCCCCACTCACGGGATGCCCGACCATCCACCATACACGGGCTCCGACCGCCGGAGACAGGAAAACCTAACACGGGGTCAACAGCTACTTAGGGGCCCCTCCACGACTGGGTTTGTTTCCAACGTGCCGGCTACGAACCGACGAGTGCTTTTAACGGTTTTTCAGACTCCGGAAGTATGTGTGATGGGTCCGGCCAGTAGGGGCCCCAGATCGTCGTCTTACACGGCACCACCAGCCCTCGGCTCCGGACCTGACACCCCCGGGGGGGACCCATCTGTCTTCCTACCACCCATCCATGCACTTATTTCCTCCCCTAGCTTGCTCGTCTCCTACTGAGGAGCGAGTGTTCAAGGCCGGGCGACCGGGCCACAAACCAAGAACGGGGCTTAGGGTGAGAGCACCGGGCCTACTCCGTCATTACTCCACAATATCGCCAGAGCCACTCGGACTAACAGTCGTACTCCGCCCCCGTTCCTTAGCGTCCCGCATGGACAATGATAGCCCTGCAGCCGGCCGTGAGGCCGCTTCCCCGAGGCGTCGTTTCAGAGACTGGCTACTATAAACTCCCGCGCGGACCTTATTTCTCCGTAACCAGAAAACGGCGCATCCGTAGCCAGACTTGCACACCCCCGTTTGCGGAGGGAAGTAGCATGTATTTGAAACCTTTCGCTCTTTGGACATGCCTTCCGGGCCGGATTTCGTGGGTCCAACCTGAGTATAAACCCAGGCCTGCCTCCGTTCAGGCATCGGACCTCACGCGCGCGACTGGCCCTCACAGTCGCCTGGGAGTCGCTGCCACTCCCATGGGGTTTTGCATCCCCAGAGGATGGGTCCCGGCCGTCCCATCCCCACTGCTGGCGTTTCACCGGAAGAAAGCCTAGTAGCCGAAACTACACCGGCCCGTATCCGGTGGCGGGGGGGAGGGGGGGGCACGAGCAGGCCCCGCAGAGTCAGATTCCCAGTGGGAATCTCGTTAATCCACTCATGTGCGTCACTAATTAGATGACGAGGCATTTGGATATTTTTTTGCGGTCCTTCCCACCTGCCGCCTTAGCCCCCTCCAAAGGCCACCAGGGATCGAAGTCCGTAGCGCAAAGCATCATGCTGGGCAGCCGTCAAGGGGACTAACACGCCGCGAGAGCAAATCATAAGACGTCGCGCGCGCTAAGAGAGGAAGGCACGTATGACTACTGGTTGTCTGCAGTAGTACCGGTTAGTAAGGGAGAGGGAGTGGTCAGAAAGGGGCCCCATCCTCAGGTCCTACTAAAGACAGTCATCTGTTCGTGTCTGGCGAAGGCCTGAACCCCCCCTGCTAGCAGCGAAGTGTTAAGGCGGCGGTACCACGCTAGCGGCGGTCAGCAGCCGTTTTTCGTCATGTTTGTGTGAGCGGTGTGGCTCATCCGTTTGCGCTAGAGAAATGATATTGAGCGCATTGTAAAGATAATTGTATCTTCTTTGCGATGGTATGTGTCGCTAAAAGCTATTCACGTTAGTATGATAGCAGTGAGCAAAAGAGCGAGGGGCATAAAACGATATTTTTGCTCGACTTGCCTGCGTTGGACAGGATTTTTACGAAAACTACTGCTCCGAAAAGAAAACTGCTTCTGCAGCTTTTAGATGAAGTGTGACTCGAGAACCTTGCCTCAAGTTATTGAGTTATATTGGGTAGTTATTTAGAACTGGTGCCATAAATAAGTGTGAAATTTAAAAGAATGACGCATTAATAACTCCTAGTGCAATTCATAAATCACAAACATATTTAGCAGGATTGTAGATAGTACCCATGTTGTTAATTCTTGACAATTTCATTGAGCTACATGCCATAATTTTTTAGTTTTCATTGTTCAAAGTTGGTCCTAACCTAGAAACTGCGCTTTTTTGATCAGAGTTTTAGAAGCAAGTAAACGTCCTATAGGGAGAAAATTCGGCACACGAAATATTTAGGAAATATTCGAAATCCTCTCGAGGCGGCATTTCGCTATGACAAACAGAACGGTAGTACTGCGCCATTCAATTGCGCCATTTTTTGTGCGCCGTAACCTCCGCAAAATACACCCAGCGCGAAAGATCGCTGCTATATTCCAAGCTTTTTTGACAGGAACTGAAGTCGCTGGTCTTAATACTACCAGTGATGTAAATTTTGGTATGATAAACGACTCATGTTAGCTCGCACTCGCCCCCTTTCTTGGTCGACGGGGCTGCTGCATTTGAATCTCGCGGGCGTTTTGACTCAACAATGGAGTTCCGCCGGTCAACGACAGTGGCGCTGTCAAACATTTTGAAGCAAGACGTACGAGACAGTAACTATTGGGGTTTACTGAAACGTGTGCGCAGCGCCTCCCCTGTGTGTGTGACGCCCGCAACTCTCGCTCCGGTACGGACGACTGACTTCGCTGAAGCCTGTCCTGCCTTTCGGTCGTTTCTTCGGCTGCTCAGCAGGCTGTCATCGGCGTATCGTGCTGTTTTGCTTGTTGGTGTTTTTTTTCTGTGCTTTTGTATTTGTGTGCAGCGCCGTTTTTTATCACTTTACCTTGCCAGTTTTTTTTTGTGTGTAGAAGTGTCAAATGGGGAATCGGCGGAAATACCTTCAGAGCAAAAGGTCGACGATGATAAAGCTTCGTAGGCGCATGACTGATGTCAGGGCCGAACGCAGGTGAGCCATTCGGACCGCAATTTTGTTATTAGTATGTGCATTGAAGTCCCAACTGTACCTGTGCCGCGTGCGTGAGCTACCTCGTAGTGTGTGTTATCGAGTGCGGTTTTTCATGAACGCGTGTGCAAGATTACCATTGTCACGGCACTGTGACATTTCGTAAGGCGAGAGCAGAAATCTGCTGCATAATTCTTTGTTCCTTAGCTGGGGTCCTGTAGAAGTGGCTCTAAATTTGAGAGTTGAGGGGCTTGTGTTTAGAAATAAGCGATGAGTTTTAAAAGTCACAGAGGGCATTGAGCGATATTTTATGTATATGACGACTCTCGTCCTGAGCATGCGCACGTCGCGGGTTGGATCCCAGATGTGGCAGATGGAATTTTTTTCTTCACTCCGCTCTGAAGTAAGTCTATAAACTTTTGGCATTTCTAAAAAAAATATACTACAGCTTATACAGGGCGATAAAATCACCTGCTGATTCTGCATTGCGCAAAACATTTCGCGTTTGCGTTTTGCATTCCTCCTGACCTCGTTAGGAGCTCGCAGTGCGTGGAAGCGGCAGTTTACGTTGTGGGGGGATGGACACCTTTCTATGCGAGTGGCATTTGGCAGCTTATGTGTAGATTATGATGAGAGAGGGGCAAAGCGTGATAAAAAATCGTACAAACGCACTGCGAGCCGTAGCTACTGCAGATACCTTAGTACCGGTGATAAACTAGTTCTTAGCACTTGAAATTTTTTGCTGAGGAGGTTCAATTTTCTTCATTCATGCACCAAGCTCGCGCCTATGATGCTGATTATCTTCTAGTTTCGTGCTATGAGGCCGGTGCTTTCAAAGAAATATAATTGTGCTCGTGAAATTCACTGCATAACTCTGGCTAGAGAAACGCACTAGTCAGTGCATGCTTCTGTTTCGTATTCACTGCAAGTAAATTTTTCTTCTCCTACTTCGCTGCAAGAATAAATTGTGAAGTACAATTTAGGGATGTCGAAGAAGCCCCACTGCTCATTTTTTATTGTCTGTAGTGTTGAAAAAGGGGCCAGAGAGCAAAACTTGTGATGAAAGTGATGGATGTTCAAGTGCCCCAGATGAAAACTGTGCTCTGTGCACTATCCAGTGTACTTCCTTTGACACAGTGAGAACCATGCCAACCATGTTATCAAGACGTCGGTCTGCCTTGACTGTACGTTGTGTGTGGTTCTAGAAAACAGGAAGTGTTAGCAGTGTAATGAGTGACAGGGAATCGTCAGGCAAAAGTGAATTGCCTTTTGTCCTGTCCCTCACACCAAACTTGTCTGAATAAAGACTTCAATCATTCAAATCAAACCAATCAAATTAGGATTCTGTATCAAAAGCCTGAAGCAAACTTCAAACAGCCCACTCTTGGCAGTCACGGTATAAAGTTATCACCAGGCTGCACTAATGTAGTCTTGCGATCCTGTGCAGGCATGTGAAGTACCTAGGCTATCGGGCAAAAACATCATTTCCATTCCACAATGCAGGATTACAAAATAAAAATCAAGATTATTAGATATGGTGTACTATAACTGTTCTTGTTGAAACATTTACTGAAGGAAAATAAAAGACAATGAAAAGCATGTAACCTGCTCTTAGTAGTTCATGTTTCACATTACGCATTGTGGTTGTATTACATAATATGCTTTTAGTATTGCCAGTTGTACCGCATTTTAGCGCACAATCATGTCTTCAACATGACTGAAATTATAAAACAATGGAAATGAAAACTGAAATATAGCTATTTCTTGGAGGTTGCGTGCACTAGTATAGCACACAGCAAGGACTTGTGTGAAGCAGCTTCACTGCACATCTGCTGCAGTATTTCTGATAAACGGCCAGACATGCTTATTCTGCAGTCGATGAGACTGCACACTTCTGAGCATGAGCAACCATTTATGGTTTTATTGCTTCATCATGATGCAACCAAATTGCTACCATTGTCTGTTGGATACATCACAATTTCGTATGGAGAGCATTGTCTGCTGTATTTTGAAGCTTTAATTTATAATGATGGACTTATTTACAATGATTCTGTTCTTAAGAGTATATTCATTTCACCACATATTTCAGGCAGAAAGAAACCCTGCCAGAAAGCAGCAGAGGTGCAGAAATGTCCACTCCCCCACATGTGGAACCCAGTATGGGCCTTACAGATGCTGGAGGACCTGACTATTGGAATGGTCTGGGACTCGGCGGTGACGAACCCTTACCAGACCTTTCCTTTGAAAGAGTCACAGATGCAGTGGAGACGCCACAGCCTAAGGCTATTTCGGGGAGGAGGGTGGTGTCACTGACACACTTCATAGCTGCCATACGGCATCTTGACACTCATAGTTGCCCTCAGTCGAAAGAGGGCCACTTTGTATTTCAAAAGGAGCGAAAAATAGGGCTGTGGTCTGAGCTGATCTTTCAATGCAGTGGCTGTAATGAGGTCAGAAAGGTCACCACAGACCCGGTTCCGGAACCGGCATCCCTCGGAAACAGCCTTGAGCTTGGCGTCAATGATGCTGCTGTCTGGGCATTTATGAGTATAGGGTGTGGCCATTCTCACCTGAGGAGGCGATGTCAGTTATGCAGGTCCCAGTCATGAGCAAAGGAGCATTTATGCGCCGGGAGGACTGTGTTAGAAAGGTAGGACGGTGTACATACCATTGCAATATTTTTCTTGTATTTCAGAGTATTGGTTTTGGTATCTGCTCTCGTGCATTTGCATGATTTGCAAGCACCAACATATGGGGATTGGCCACGTCAAGGGGCAAAACATGCTTAGTATGGTCATAATGGCGAAGCATGAAGCGCAAAAAAAGACAGGGACATATTATGCTTAGTATTCTGTGCACACTTGGCTAGGTAGCTTTGCGTGTCTTACTAACTGTCCACTTATCTTGCAAAAGGTGCAAATGTAGTTTGTGTGTTTTCTCACTGGCAGTGTTCTTGGAAACTAATACCAGGCAGCAGTGTAGTAATTGTGGCTTTTTTTCAAATAGCAACAAAGAAAACTAAGCCTGAACTTGTGGAGAGGATTGGAAAATGTTAAACCCAAGCTTGTGTGCCACGCTAGCAGGAAGCACAACAAGAACACTATTCATTTTTCGGTCTTTTGTGCACTGTTATTTCATGTTTTACCTCATAACTGTGAGTACATAGGTGTCCACAGACATGACTGTGACATCACGGTGTGCATAAAGTTTAAGCACCTATGCAGCGGCATATTGCGAGTGACAAGGCAAAACTGCACACACCGTCATTGTCCACAGGGACAACACACACGGATTGGTCTTTGTGGAAGTCCACCACATGCAAA
Organism: Amblyomma mixtum; assembly: GCF_055824585.1. Lineage (NCBI taxonomy): Eukaryota > Metazoa > Arthropoda > Arachnida > Ixodida > Ixodidae > Amblyomma > Amblyomma mixtum. Next base: position 124,957,977 of record NC_143018.1, on the reverse strand, counting down.
ATGGGTGGTCAGGAAGCTCAGGGCTTGCAGCTATGCATCACACCCTCCCTTTTCAGCCTCTCTCATTGTCCTTATCTTTTGCACTTCAAAAGCATGAAGAACCAACCAGCATGCGCTCATACCCACGTTTGTGTGTTGTGATTCGTTGTGGGTGGTAATTTCTGTACTCATGTGGAGCAACCATTATGTTTTTCAGCATTGGAAGCATGTACTCATAGAGCATATGCTCAAAGCTGGCCAAGAGGAGCGAAGGTTGGCGGCTGAAGCAGGGGAGTTCTGTGAGGACCAGAGCACTCCACACATCACGGTGGTGGTTGACGGCGGCTGGTCACACAGAAGCCATGGCCACAGGTATTCAGCAAATTCTGGAGTTGCGGTAATCATTGGAGCACGCACGCAGAAGCTGCTTTACCTGGGTGTGAGGAACAAACTGTGCAGTACCTGTGAGTACTACAGAAGAGAACAGAAGCAGGTGAAAGAGCATGCGTGCTACAAAAACTGGAGTGCAAGCTCTGGTGCTATGGAGGCTGACATTATTGTGGAAGGGTTCAAAATGAGTACAGAGATGCATGGCCTGGAATACCGTACCTTCATAGGGGATGGTGATTCATCTGTCTACCATCAAATGAGCACGAAGGTAGACTACGGTCGTTTCATAAAGAAGAGCGAGTGTGCCAATCATGCAGTCAAATGTTATACCACTCGCCTCTACGGTGTTGTGAAAGAATGCAAAGGGAGTGCCAGCATCATAAGTGGCCCTAGAATAAAACGCATCAAAAATGGTGCCCGCAAAGGAATCAGCCGCTATGCCCGCACCCTGCGGGAGTTTCAGGGCTCCTCAGGGGAGAGGCAAGAGCTGATAAAGCGCAGCGCACAAGATCTGACTGCTGATCTCTTGAATGGGCCAAGTCATGTATTTGGCTGCCATGAGAAATGCAAAAGGTATTTTTGTGATGGAACGAAGAGTGAAAATTCCTGGGGGTGCATTCCTCAAATGCTGAAAGTCAAGATAATGACTGCAGCAAATATTATTGCTGACAAGGCTGCCCGCCTGGTGACAGGGGATACAAGCAACCTTGCAGAGAACTACATGTCTCTTGCTGCCAAGTTTTCAGGTGGCAAACAGATCAACCGGTGCCAAAAAGGCTCTTATGAGCATCGGTGCCAAGGTGCTGGACTGAGTTTTCAGCTTGGACCTCAGTGGCATGCCATAGCTGCTAAAGCTGCAACTAACAAGAGTCCAGCACCTGTCCTGAAAAAGTATGTAGCAAAAAAAAATGACGAACGAGTGCATAAAAGCCTGCAGAGGAAACGGCTCTTTGATGACTGTGGTCAGCAGAAGCCTAGACACAAAGATCCTATGGCCTGCGAATCTTTTCGTCACTATGGGCCTAACTGTGAACAGCCAGATATGCCACCTGAACAGTTCTCTGAAAAGACTAGAGAAATGCTTCAGTGTTTGCAAGTTGATCGCAAGCAGCAGGAGGAAATTGAAAACGCAACACGAGGTCAGGCTGATAATCCAGCCTGGCATGCTGAGAGGCAGCATCGCCTTACAGCATCATACTTCCATTCCGTTTGTACACGGAAGGACTCTACTCCATGTGACGTACTTGTCAAAAGCCTTGTGCACAGAAAGAGCTTCACTACAGCAGCCCTGGAACATGGGAGGCACCATGAGAAAGAAGCCTTGAGCTTGTATGAAACTTTGAAGCAAAATGAGGTGCAGCAGTGCGGGCTTTTTGTAGATATAGAGCATGGTTTTTTGGCTGCTTCACCTGATGGTCTGGTTGGTACTGATGGTATTGTGGAGGACAAATGTCCGTACACAACAAAAGACCAGGACCCACTGGAAGCTGCTCGAAAGATCTGTGCGAAAACAGATAGCAGTACTGCTCCTACGCTTCCGCAGTCTCACCAATACTTTTATCAAATTCAGGGCCAGCTTCACATTACTGGGAGGTCGTACTGTGACTTTGTTGTGTACACCACAAAAGGAATTCATGTGCAGCAGCTGCTGCGAGATGATGAGTTCTGGAGGAACAAAATGAAGCAAAGTCTTATTCGATTCTACAGAGACTGCATTCTTCCAGAAATTATTGACCCCCGAACTACCCGCTCAATGGAAATCCGCCGACCAGAATGGAATAGACTTGCCATAGAGAAAAGCCAACTAAAAAAAAAACAGCTTCTTCCAAACGGAAGAAAGAAGCGTGTGCCCAAAAGGAGTGAACTATGTATGTTTGAAGCAGAAAAGCAATGCCACTGTCTGAAAACAATCATGTCACTTCCCGTACGAGTAGTCGGTTCAACCAGCGAGAACTGTGTAACCACTACGATGACTATAAGTATGCACCTCTTTCTCATGGCACATCCTGCTTGACAAACAGTAGTCGGTTCAACCAGCCAGAACTGTGTCACCACTACAATGACTGTCAGAAGCACCTCTGTCTCGTGGCATATCCTCCTTGACAATCAGTAGTCGGTTCAACCAGCGAGAACTGTGTAACCACTACAATGACTGTCAGAAGCACCTCTATCTCATGGCACATCCCCCTTGACAATCAGTACCGTGTTTTGTGGTGTATAAGTCGTAGCCCCCTTCAGATGGCTGTTTATCCAAAAAACGTACATAAGCCGCACCGGTGTACAAGACGGACCTGTCCACTGGGGTCGTTGAGGATCACCTGTAAAAAAATTGCGCCGACAATTGTGGCAGCTCATATACAATCTAAAAACTAGATAGGACTTTTAAAAATGTTTATTGAGATACATACGGAAGGCACGCAAAGGCGCAGTCAAAAGTAAATAAAATGCACAAATGGAAAACTGCATCCATCATACCCTTATTTTGCGCGTCTGGCGCTCGTCATCGTCGGCTAAAATGTGTGCACGTTATGTTAGTGACACGGCGTAATAGCAGCACTGTATGGCCAAACACTGAAGATTGTCTGGTGTCACCATGCATGCGCTCCCTACTGGCTATACCAGAGGCCATGCACGGTAGTTGCTGACTCCTATCTAACTGGGCGAACCAATCTTTATACACACCGCAGCTAGCACCGGAAAAAATCATCGTACTGCATTATGAAAATGGCGTGCACTCCTTTTAGCTGCCGCCGCCGACTGCCGGATGCACAAGATAACAGTATGTTGGAGACAGTTATCCGCTCGCTCAAGAGACAGCGCGCACCGATATTTTCAAATCTCAAAATTGTAAGTTGCTGGGTTAAACATAACAAAGTGACATGGACTATAAGGGACGCGGTAGTGGTCGGCTCAGTTAGGCATCGCGCAGCACATCCATACCAGCACACAAGCACCTTTTCGGGAGCAGCTGGTGCGACCCGCATTTATTCCGTTTATAAGTCGCACCGACGAAAATTTCAGAAAGAAATGCGACCTGTACACCTGAAAATACAGTAGTCTGTCAAACAGCCCGAACTGTGCAACCACTATAATGACTGTCAGAATGCACCTCCATCTCATGGCACATTCCCTTGACAATCAGTAGTCGGTTCAACCAGCAAGAACTGCGTAACCACTACGATGACTGTCAGGACGCACCTCTGTCTCATGGCACATCCTGCTTCACAATCAGTAGTCGGTTCAACCAGCGAGAACTGTGTAACCACTACTATGACTTTCAGGACGCACCTCTGTCTCATGGCACATCCTGCTTGACAATCAGTAGTCGGTTCAACCAGCGAGAACTGTGTAACCACTACAATGACTCTCAAGACACACCTCTGTCTCATAGCACATCCTGCTTGACAATCAGTAGTCGGTTCAACCAGCGAGAACTGCGTAACCACTACGATGACTCTCAGGACGCACCTCTGTCTCATGGCACATCCTGCTTGACAATCAGTAGTCGGTTCAACCAGCGAGAACTGTGTAACCACTACGATGACTGGCAGGACGCACCTCTGTCTCATGGCACATCCTGCTTCACAGTCAGTAGTCGGTTCAACCAGGGAGAACTGTGTAACCACTACTATGACTGTCAGGACACACCTCTTTCTCACGGCACATCCTGCTTGACAATCAGTAGTCGGTTCAACCAGCGAGAACTGTGTAACCACTACGATGACTGTCAGAAACACCTCTATCTCATAGGTTGTCCTGTGTGATTAGCTCATGGTTGAGCAACTATGAACTATAAGTTATTGTAACCTATGTTGATATCTTTCTTGTGTTCCCATCACCAGCCAGGTCACATCCAGTGGAGGACCACAGCCAGTTGTGACCTCTATTCCTGTCCTGTTCAAATCACGGGGAGCCTAATTTTTATACGCACCACATCTAGCGCTGGAAAAAATGCTGGTACTGTATTTTGAAAATGGCATGCAACATGTCTGCACTCCCTGAAGACTTGCCGCTGCAGACCATCAGACCTCGCCTAGTCGTTTGCTCTTTTGCAACAATATAGTTTTTCTTTCCGCCCTCCTGTTATGGCCTCGTAGGTGAGTATATGCGAGGTAAAATCATTATAGAGGGTATTTTTGCTATAAACTTATCACTTGTTTCATACAAATGCTTGAAAGCTACACAGCCCTGCTTGAGTTGGGTGTTTTCCTTAGCTGAAAAGGCGCTGAAGCACATTTGTGGATGAATGCACTCTAAATATGCTTGTAATTGATTTTCAAATGTAACCGTTGAGATCCCTGCTATATGAAACATGAAACAGTGTGTTTTTATTTCTTTGCGCTTTATATTTTCAAAAATGTGGGGCTTTTATATGTCCGTTGCAACGGCACTGTTGAGTTGTTTCTTTTTCCCCAAGTATAGCTTAGTTGGACATGCTGTACTTCTTATGCCTGCTCCTTTCTTCTGTTCTATAGCTGCGTCTTTTCTTTTGCTACTAGCCCGCTTGTGGCGTTCACTTTCCTTGGAAGCACAGTATCAATATACACTTTCAAGGGATATTCAACCTCACAGCTCACATTTTTCTGCTTGTGTGTAATGGATACAGCCTTCTGCTGGTAAGCTTTTTCTTCGTGAACTGCTGGTGACATCAAAACAAGCAGTGTATCATTGTTCCAGCAGCTTTGTATCACCCTGTATGGCGTAAGCAGAATATGTTTCTATCGTGCTCAGCAGGCTTTTATCCTAACTTATCTGCTCTCATTGTTACAGTGGCAGCAAATTACTTAGATGTATGTAAGGACTTTTCAGTCCACTTGCTATGTTTATGCACATATTTTCTTTCCTTTTCCGTTACTGCCCTCACATTTTTGTATGACGGGAGGTAAGCATATGTGTTTGTGTGTTACTGAAACACTAAGTCAATGGAAAGTAACTGCAATGGTTGAGCAGTAAAGAGCAAGCTAATACCCACTTTTGAGCACTGACATTTCCTGTCACTTCCTGAAAATAGACTCACATATGACATTGGTATGGACTTGTTTGCTTGCAGGCTGCCACCATGATGTGTGGGGGAGTTGTGCAAGGCATCTGAACGTGCTTAGCAGATGTTGCAATAAAATGGTCCTGTTTTTATAAGGAACATGCGTTTGTCTTTTGAAAATGCACATCAATGGAAGTGAATGAAGCCTTCTGCTTCTGCCTCTACCAGTGGCGAAGTGCATGTGTGGACAGTGCGATTTCACTAGCATTGTAGTGGCAAAGCATGCCCCCAAAATTATATGTCAATCACACACTGCAAGAAAAAAAGAATGCACGGATAACATTCTTGAAAGGTATATGGGAGCGTAGCTGGTGATATGCATGCGCGCAATGCAGCAAAAACAATGCCAGCATCTCTTGCCATTGTTTGCACTGCATGAAATACCAGTACTTTCCCTCAGCGGTGTGCAAACCACGGATATCGAAATCGTTAGAAATGCAATCAGTTGTCAGTCTCGGCTACAGGGTATTATGATTCAAAACTAGCTCTTGTAAATGGCGGTTTCCGGAAGAGCTGCTCCACAATAGTACAGCGACATTTGCTGCGCATGGCGCTGCACGAATGCGCGTGTAGTGTCTAGATAGGAGTAGGTGAGTTGCATAAATATGGAAGTCTGCTATGGTGGGCTTGCTGCTCGCACCGCTGGCACTTGCCACGTGCCAGCGCAAGTGCCAATCTGCTCGCGGGTGCTCAAAAGCGGTGGTGTCCCTCATTGTTAGTCATGGCTGGAATTCCGCTCCGGTCAAGAATGGAGAAAATTGTGCTGCGGGCGTGCGGGGCAGCTTGGTGTATGCGAGTGAGAGGGGAGCTTGCGGAGCGGGCGAGCGTAGTGTATGTGTGTGTGAGAGAGAGAGAGCGCGGTCGCCCTCTCCCGAAGTGCGCGCCTCACGTGTCAGGTCGCCGGCAACTTTCGCGGTCCTTCCCACTGGCTGTATCGCCTCGCGTAATGGAAATACAAGCAGGTGGGAAGGTTTTCCCTCTCTCTCTACCCTTTGTTTTCCCCTTCACTGTCATCTCGCTTTCCATTTCCATCCCCCAGCTCAGGTGCTTCTAGACATGATAGCAGATGCCGGCGCTGGCAAGAATCCTTTTACCTTCTTTTTCATTTACAATAAAAGCCACTTACTACTACTACTCAGGATAGTTCCGTGAACACGAGGGGCCGAGAGCTTCTGGTGAAATTTATTGGAAACCGGTATGAAGTCCTTTGACTGGGTGGTCTGTGGATGACATTGGTGAAAACATTTTGTCTAAGAGCTATTTTTCAGCAGATTTCGAAGCCCTCTCAGCAACACCATCAAGGACTTCAGGATAATTCAGCAAGGTTATGTGGGAAGCAGGTTTTACATCGCGAATTGTTTTTTGACCTGGTTTACAAAGCGGGGAACATAATATGCCGTTAGTGTCGATCCGTATTCACAAATTAGAAGAAAGACCATAAATATTTTCAAAATGATGCTCGTCTACCTGATAAACATTTACGACTAGATTTTCATTAGCGTGGTTATGAAAAAACCCTAATTGGAAGGGTCCGGAACTCTACATTTTACCAGATCTGACGAACGCTTCAGCCTCTTGCCCAGGACGGTTCCTCATGCTTGTTTACAAAAAAGCATACAGCAGCAGCATGCTTGCATTGTCTTCGCATTCCGGCCTTGAAATAGCATTCGCCACAGCGGTTGCTTTTGTGTGCATGGTCATGAAACGTGAAAAAAATCTGCCATCATTTACACACACATCTATTTTCCTCAATATTTCATGACATTCTAAGATATTGGGAGTAGGCATTGCTCTGGCTGAATGTAACTTCTAAGTCAAAATGTTTGCTTGCACATGAATGAGCACATATAGCGATGGCTCTGCAAATAAAGTGTTCCCGCATGCGCGGTAATCTCTTCAGCTTCGCATATCTGTTTAGATCACTTTATGCTCGCATAAAGATTGTGTTTATTATTATTAGCGCAAAACGTAACAAAACCCCATTGTATTAGCCTCGAATTTCAAGTTGATTCACTTAGGACACACACTTTCTGTCACTTCCCCATGGAGGTAGTTTTCATTGACAATCTGCTCCACTGAGTGCACGTGATCAATTAGCAATTTTCGCTCCTTCAAGTTGACAGAAAAAAAAATGTTTTCACTATTTTCTGGGACACACATCTTAGGCTCTACATTTTTCTCACCTGAAAAAGAAAAAAAACGCGACTGCGCATACAAATTTGCAGGCAGGCCAACACGTGCAAAGAAAACTGGCTTCCTTCAAGACACACGTCATCAACGCACGTGCTTCTGGTCCGAAGGGCAAAACATGCGCCGTACCGAGAAGGCTCACACTGGGAGAAGAAGGCTGCCAGGCGTTTCGAATCAGGGAACAAAGCTGGTGGGGGAGTGCTCGGCACCTGAAAAACCGGTTCAGAACCGAAATTCGACGATTTTGCCCATCGGGGCACACCTTTTTGACGTCACACTGTTTACATCAGGGAGAGGTCTATTATGAGGCACCGGCCGGATTCACTGGCGCCTGGAGCGCGCTCCTGCCACCCGGCCTAAGTCATTCAGCGCAAGCGTTTCCCCTCTTCTATCCTGTGAGGGCCGGCGAGGCGTCTCGAATCGGGGTAAAAAGGCGGCGAAGGAGCCCTCGGGACCAACAACACCGGCTCAGAACCAAAAGTTGTCACTTCTGCCAACCGGGCCACAACTTTCTGACGTCACGCTGTTTACAATAGGGAGGGGGTTTCACAGTTCTGCGAAGCTGATTTTTGCGAAGGCGATTGACATGCGGCCGTTCCAATCCAAGGTTCTTCTGCAGCCAAGGCCAGGCTAGAAAGAGGAGACAGACCTGTGTGCCTCTGCTGCGGGGAGTGGGTACAACTTGTCAGGGCGCACCCGCCCTGGGCGCAGTGGGGTTTGTAATAAAAATCTTTAGCGCGGCACCCAACCCTTGCTCTCACCGTCGTGGTGAAGCGGTGCGTTGCGCGTTTCTTTCCAGGAACGACGCTTGCTCCGTCAACAACTGCGGGGGGTGGGGGGAACGTACACTGCCAGTAGCCTTTATGCGCTCGCAGTTACATGCGTGGTCCTGACAGTCAACAGACTCGAGCGACAAGACGCGGTCAGGTTCGCCAGCGTAGCCTTGTAAAGTGCACCGGGGAAGGCGTGTCCACAGATGACTCACCCCTTTCATTTCTGCCTATTGAAGCCAGCACTGCCCGTTACTGCTCTGGAGACCACCTGCACCCACAATTATAAATGCTTTTTGGCAAAAAGAGGTGCTATTTGGAAATGATGATAGTGACGATGGGTGTTGCAGGTAGTGACGATCGGTGCTGCAGCACATTGTGAAAATTAGTTTGTTTTCGCAAATACTTGCAAAATATGTCATAGCAGATGTAATTGCTTTCGCGTCTGATCGCATGCTGTTATCTAAGAAAGCATCACGAGCCTGAGATTAGCAATATCTCTGCTACACGGGCGTTTCAAATACCTTCCAACCGAGTGTCATTCGAGTCGGATGTCGCCTTGTGCAGCTGCACGAACTATTCAATGGCATTTGGCTGACATACTATCAAGTCAATGGAGCTCCGCGAAGGCATTCGAGATTTTGGAATCCCTTCGAGTCACGAACACGGCCCGCACTGACGTCGCCATCCCTTCGCTCCGCCAATAACACAGGGCGACTGCACACCAGTACTCCTTTTTACAGCGCTGTATGCAAACAGCTATGTTTGTTCGCGTGAGGTAAAACGAGAGCTACGCTTTTGTTTTATTAATCCTATTTGTGTACTTGTTGTTCCTTTGCTTGTTTATGCAGCGCGACAACTTTGTAGAAACCGCCGATGTGATCGCGCGCCTCGGAAACATTCGGTGGCCGGATTGCTGACATCGCGTAGGACCGACGCTTCTAATTGTCCCTGCTTTCTCCGATGTGATATTCAATTTTGAATCGCTTTATCCTGAAGTACGTTCGATGGCGAAATAAAACGTCCTTATTCCTAATCCACAAGCGACGCCGGTGACTGCTGCATGTTGCCCAAGAGCGCGGCAGTCTGGGTCCGACCAGAGCTTTCCTTTCATTGTATGTGCATCCTGCACTGTGAAAATAGTCGATATTAGGTCACCGTTGTGAAAACTTCATTTGTTGGCCATTTGCATTCCCCAAAACGTGAATTCGCGTTCGACGGTTGCGGAAATTGCACACACGAAACCTGCGGAATCGTTAGACCTATCGCGGAAAGGGGTCGTCGTCACTAGCAGAGCGAGAGTAGCTCTATTCAGGTATGTACATTATATTTAGTTGCTCATTACCAAAAAAAAGTTCGCACTAAGAACCAGAATAAAAAATAAAACTTTATTTACAGCGGAGCACGGCTGCTGAGACTACACACTCGCCTTGCCGGACCAAGTGTAGTGTGTTCGCCAAACTCACTGCTGGGCAAATACGTTTTGGTACGAGGCTTTTGTCGCAAGCTTTCTGGCACGGGGTTTTTGACACACGAGGTTTATGTAGTATGGGACATACATTGCAAGGGCGTTTGTCACGCAGCTCTAACAAGGCAGAGCTTTGGAAACGGGTGTTCTGCACTCGAATCAATCATGCTGTATCAGCAGGAGATATGTTACAATTTCCAATTAGCGGCTTGGAAGACGTCCTTTTAGTGCGAGTGTAAAGCGTGTCATAAGCATGATGGAGATGCGCGATTGTTGTCAGTGCACCACCTAGTACCTGCTCCCAGTATAGGCCACGCCGCCACATTGAAGGCGCTTTAGCTCTGCAGGGTACGTAACCGGCGTTTGGATTCTTGCAGATTCACTAAGAAGGTTTTTGTATGATGTTGTATCATCCTCCTTTATAAACAACGCAGCCAGCCCTGCCTGAAACAGGAAAGCAGAAGTACAGTCGTGATTAGCATTAGATTAGCACCAGTGACGTTTTTATCTCGCAACGACAAAAGCAGCGCACGTGCTCACATAATCGTAACAGGATGCAGAGAACCGTGTAGGTCATTTCGAAAAACCTGACATTTATTCTTTATCGTAAGCGTCGCTCACAACGTTTCCCCAACGGAATGTACAAGCTGTGCAGCGCTCGCGTCATGTGCAGCGAGGTAGCTTAGTTTGCGGCTTTTCCTCTACTACAGTTGTGGAATTGCATGAAAATTGGTTACTGTTTCTGCAAACGCTTTCGGCAACCTTCGCAGCTGCAGGACAACCAGCTCTGTCAAAGCGTGCTGCATGCCCATGCACAATGCGTGGACATCCAGCCTCCGACATAATCGTCAGATATTCCAGGAGGCGAGGACCCGGTGCAGCTGTGCCGGCTTTACTGAGTCGGACAGGTAGCGAATACTTGGGACGAAAGATGGTTACCATGTTGAGTCGAGGAAGCGATACCCAGAAAACGTGTGAGGTCAGAAAAATTGCTACGCGTTCACATAACGAATAGGATGGCAGAATGGACCATTGTACGGAAAAAGAAAATGAACTGAAAGGGACAGGGGACGCTGGAGGAATGAACAGCAAGGAGTAGGTGGTGTAATGCCCTGTCTGATGCGTGGTATACTGAAACCCCCAAGTAAGGCAGCGAAGCACCCATGTACGTTTTTCTTTTTTGCGGTGCGTGGTCAGAGGGGCTCAGCATGGTTGCAAATTTTTGCAAGCCTGCAGACCTAGTTATCAGTGCAGCGATTCGTTATGATTGTACAATACCCAACATAATAAGTATGAGCCAATGAAGTTAGCTTTTATACCCGGCGTCAAACGTTTTGTGAAGCCTATATTCGAGTAAACAAGCCACGTGTTGATACGAAAAATTGAAGATGGCATCACGCCTGCCTGCAGGCATGTGCTATTTGTTGATCTTGCATCTACGTTAGCGCACACAGCAGCTTACCCACTTTCCCCGCTTTTCGGTTACTGAAGTTTTCCTTTACAAAAGCACTGGCTTCCCTGCGCGACGCCCATTGCAGTGCATGGTCACTTTAGATAATGGGACATTTTGCACCCTGCAAAACTGCAAGATGAATGGAACATTTGCGGAAATCTGTAAGTGAGCTTTCGGAAAGGCTTGTTTTAGAAGGTCTCGTTCCTGGAAGACACTCTCGCATTCTTTGTGGAAACGAACAGAGCCATGCTTCCGGTGATGAAAAACCTTTGAAATGTCGCCATGTGACTTCGCGAGTACTCCTAGGGAGCTGTCGAGAAAGTACAGGGTCGTCCACTCTTAGTTAGAAGGCCGCACTCTTCAGAGGGCCACCGCGTGCGACACAGTCGCTCACCACAGCAAAGTGGCGCAGAAGAAGGTTTTTTTTTTTAAATAAACCACTACCACCACCCTCCAAAGAGGACGGCCACGCGCTAGCGCATTCTAAGTAAGAGTGGACGACCTTCTGTAGCAAGGCAGCAGGGGCTAGGCAGGAAATGAAAAGAAACTTGTCCACTTTCGGGTCTGAAAAAAATTTGCAGGTGTCGAGCGATCCTCCGCGGCCTTTATCCCCGAGAGACGCCTCGCAGCCTTTCCTTTCCTGGTAAGAGCCTTCTTGGTACAGCGCCAGTTTTGTCCACGAGACGGGAAACACCTGCGCTGATGACGTAAGCTGAGAGAGGTCGCCGGGTGCACCCATCAGTATAAATTACGGGCCAGCAGCGTAGCAACCGCATTGCGACCCGTCGTCCCGTCACAAGGATCCTCGATCATCAGCAGTAAGTATTGCTTTTTCCATATACTCGCGGCATAACTGGGGATTCCCTAAAAGTAATTTTTTTTCGTTTTGATTCAGATGTTTCAAAACCAACCTGCGAAAATTTACGAGCATCAGCTCATTGGGGACAGCATGCTCCTGCGGTTGGCGGAGCGTGCTTCTGGACTTCCGCGAAGCCAGATCGGTAAGTTTGGCCGTAGAAGCAAATATGGTTCATTTTCTGAAACTGCAGTGCCTAACTGCTCGTAAATTTCGCCGCGCAGAAAGTCCTACCCTAATGCCGGGAGGGACTGCGGCAACTCTGCTCGGGAGACTACGCAGGGTGGCTCACGTGGAGCCCATGGTCGCCGTCCTGGTTGGCACCAACGACCTTACCAGGGTACGCTTGTTTACGGCATCGGCATTATGCGTGCAAACTCATTTCCCTGTTTTTTTTTCTTGCAGGCGCGTACCATGGTCGACGCAAGGCAGCTCGTGGCCACCCTGCGGGAGATTGTGGAGTGGCTGCGCGGGCGCTGTGCCGTGGTTGTTTTGCTCACGCTACCACCCGTCGCCTGTGCAGCCCACAACAGCACCCACTGGCGCATTTTGAAAGTAGTCAACACGTGGATTACTCAACAGAACCACGGTAAGTTAGTTCGTAACGTAGTCTATAAAATATAATGATTGCTTTCATTTCTACGCAGACAATGTGGTGCCAGTGCAGATAGACCGCCTGTTCATACTGCGGAAAAATCGCGTGAAATACTGTTTTTATGAAAGGTAAGTAAATATGTCAACATTTTCCGCTCAAAATAACGACTGTTATTTCTTTTAGGAGGATAGGAGTGGCCAGGCGGCAGGATTGCGTCCACTGGAGCGCGTCGGGCATGGACGCAGTCCTGGAGCTTCTGGCGGAAGTGATCGCCTAACGCGAACTGCACAGAATGGCCTTCTCCCAAAGGACGGTAGGCAGCAAGTAGTGAGCTACTTCGAAGACGACGACCTATGGCTTCTTCATGGTGGTAAAAAAGACGGATTTGTGCTGATGACCACCCAAACCTACAACAAAGGGCCGCCTTTTTGTTTTAGGTTGGGGCTGTCATCTCCACGAATCGTCTTGTTTATCACCATAAAAAAGTCATAGGTCGTCGTCTTCGAAGTAGCTTACAACTACTCCCTGCCTACCGTCCTTTTGGGAGAAAGCCAGTCTATGACAGCCCCAAACTATAAAACAAAAAGGAGCTAGTGCGCTCCATATCCTTACACAGGCCTATCGTTGTGGTGTTCACTCTGCAGGCTTGTCTGCTCACCTGAACGAAGTTTTTCTGTAGCGCGGATTCGTTGTGATGACAGCCCCAACCTCCAAAAAAAAGGGGTCCCTATAGGCCTCCTATAGGGAGGCCTTTTTGTTGGCGGTTGGGGCTGTCATCACAACGAATCCGCGCTATAGAAAAACTTCGTTCAGGTGAGCAGACAAGCCTGCACAGTGAACACCATAACGATAGGCCTGTGTAAGGATATGGAGCCCAAGCAAGTGCAAGAAGGGTCATTTAGAGGTAACGCATATGCCCGATGTGCTTTTCAGATGTATTGTTACCGAGAGCAATTCATGTCAACCGCAAATTAGCCGTGTTCTTCCCTTCGCTACCAAGGATGTGACAGATGTGACACCTTTTTTGAGAAAGCAGACGGACGTTGGGTTTTTATTTTCAATTGATGTTGAAGGTTTATTATAGTCTGTGCCACGCGCAGAACTGCCTGAGGCAGTATGCGCGAGTGTACTGATTTCAATGGGGATACATCGTTTCAAATTTTACCAGGTATTGGTGTGCAAAGATTCTTGTTGTGCTTAGCTCCACTGTTGTTTCTTTTGGAACAAACATGTTTGTTCCTGGTGTTGCACCGGTGCTATGCAATATATTTTTATCTTCCATTGACCGTGCCTTAGCACCTTCTGCTGACGACGGCTCTGTCCTGCGAATATGTAGAGTGTTGACGAGGTAACCGCACCTTGACGCATGCTAGCACTTTATAAGGAATCTTATCCCTGCTTAGACAACTAGGGAAAAGCCTTGCTTTTACACAGCCTGAAAAATGTTGCGGCCAGGTATGGCGTGCCTGTTGTTTTCTCGGCCACGAGACAGCTCAGCGGTTTGTGCACACGTAATGGGCGAAGAAAAAAGCACCAGTGCGAAAAGAGGCATGGTGAATGCTTTGCAGATTGTGCAGTTGGTGTGGTATATGAAATTCGCAGCATGAGAGCACTCAAAATCGCTAGAAAAGGGAACTGGATCTAATCTACCTCTTCACTGCGCAGAGTGGAAATGGGAGCCGGCACTTGACAGTATCAAGGTTCTTGGCAGGAGTCGCGAATAAGACAGCGCGCGAGGTTCTTGCAAAGAAAGGAGCCTTTGCAGGAGAAAGGAGCTCCTTTGCAAAGAAAGGAGCCGCATGTTGTAGTGATTGTTCTGCTGCATTATATGTTTTTTCATAATCACCAGGCCTTGATAGCAAATGACTTCTAATAAAGAAGTCCTTTCTGCGTGTTGTGGATTTACTGCTATGCGCTGAACGCGTTCTGTCGCTTTTGTTGTTTCTTGTTCTTTTTGACGATTTATTGTATATCACTGTATTTTGCAATGATTTTCTGACGCTGCTTCTGCAAAGATACTTTTGTACAATAAGCAGGAAACCGGAACTTGGAGATAGACGGTCAGATTGAAGATGCTGAAGTCGTTGCAAACTGTGATTCCTCGAAGGAGGGTTGATGTGATAGCAGTTGTGCGCGGATCGTGTTACTGAGTGCCCTGTATATATTTGAGCCCCAGACTTGCGAATAAACAATTGGTAGTCCAGCCACTTTATTGTCTGTTTCTCTTTTCCGATTTTTATATTTTTGGATGGTTATTTATTTCTCATAATAAAGAGTTTTAGTTGTTGCAGTTTTTGTGTTACGCAGGAGTGCTGAAGCGGGCACAGCTCTCATCAGGAGAAATTAGTTGCTAAGTTGAGCTTTGCGTTTCGAGTAGACATGTAGTATGCAGTCTTCCTCGACTAGCCTGGCTTCCAGGACTATTGAGGATTTGAGGGCTCTAGGAGGCTCGTTTGTGGCGACCCTGTATCCCGGTAGCCGATCATCGTGCACATCGTACAAAAAATGAGGGTGCCAACAGGGGTGCCCTAACAGTGCTCATTTCTTCAGAAGGCATCAACTGGAGGGTACTGACAAACTATGCCCGTCGTGTGCCTCTGGAGTGGATGCCATTATCAAATTTTCTGGGCAAGTGGCTTATCACGCTTTTGTCACGCGAATAACCTTTATAACAACTATACAGTCAGGTGTGGCTGAAGAAGCAGGTTCGACATCCGTGCGCGTGGTTGGTAGATGATATCTTTTCAAAATGTTGATATGATCTGTTTAGACTTATGCCTTCGCTCCACTGTTGTTTTTTTTTGGAACAGACATGTTTCTTCAGAAAAATAGTTGCCGCTACGGATATCGAGTATGCTGCTGTGCCGGCCCAAGATGGCTCGCACTTGACATTAGAGACTCCGGCGTACCGCGTGTCGCTGCCAAGGCGCAGGGGTTAGCGCATCAGGTGACTGCAACACTTCGCGAAAAAGTAAAAAAAGAAAACCGTACTGCCAGTTGGCGTATTTTTTTCTCGCTTCCTGGGTATTTTTTCGCACAGTTTTTTGAACACGATCGACGAAATAAGTGTTACTGCAAAATTTGCAGTTGGACCCTTGAGGCCTCTTACTCAAGCGCTTTTTTGAACGTACTATCACGATCAAAAGAAATGCCGTCAGAGTGCAGGTCGAGCTGAGTATTCGAAAGAGCAACTTTTGAGAAGGAAAACCGAGACTCCTCTACTCTCTTCCTCGATTTTTTTTCCCCATTCCCTCAAAATGCGGACTGAACTCGACTTCTGTCGGGCTCATGTATCCACGGGACGAATGCCGTGTTCGCTGACGCTCTGACAACCGGTGCCGTTGCGCAGTTTCCGCAGCTATTCTAAAAAAAATTTTTTTTTTTTTTCAGCGAGAGAGCTACCGGGCGCTACGTGTTAGAAGGAGCACAGGGAACGCTGTGAGTAGCGAGACGGGAGGCGGCCAGGCCGCCATATATTTCGCATCGGCTCCTGGACAATGCAGACCACTGGGAGGCCAGATCTGCGAATTTCCGCTACCTATCGCCGAAATTCACTAATTGTGCAAGGATCGATTCGCCCCAGACCTCAGCGCGAGCACAAAATGTTTTCTTATGCTAGAGCAAACGAAACAGAGCAGCAGAAGCGATTTCAGTAGAAAAGTGACGTGAAAGCAAAAGTCCACTTATTTTGCGGACATCAGCTAGAGGACTACCACGGTGCGTATAGCTCTGACTTCCCGCATTCCCCGGAATGGAGAAAAAATGAGCCTTTTACTATACTAATTTACTACACAAACAGTGCCAGTACAAAAAGATGGGAGGGGGGGGGGGTAGTGCAATATCCACATTCGATCGCTTATTTTCTAGACAGATGCTGCCGCACGCTCACATCCGTGTTCACAAGACAGGAGGGAATTAGAACTGTTGGAATTAACACAATTTCGTGCTGGTCACTAACGATATCACAAAAGCAGGAACGTTGCCTCGTGTGGCAACAAAATGCAGTTCCAATGAATGGATGGAAATGCTATGCTAAGGCCACAGTAGGGAGAAACCCGACGCGATTGTAATGAGTACTTATTAGCTCTTGCCAGCTATGTCCCGCAGTATCCAGTCGAAGTTTTGCAGCCAGTGTTTCCTTTTCGTTTTTCGAACCTTGGTGGTGGTAGTAGTTTATTTGACAATAAAAAGTGAACGAAAAGAATGTTGCCGGCTGCGGCCCTAAGCGCTTTCGGGATTTTTGTTATCATACACGGATGCGCGGGCGGAAAAAAAGAAAATCAGCATTACTTGCAACGTATCTCAACGTCACAGACTACCTCTCCGCAGCTACTTTCCCAACGACTTGAACGCAATATGTTTGTACCATTCTGATATGCCTTATTCTGCCCATTTTCTCTTATTTACTGTTACCATATCAGCTGTCTCTTAGAATTCTACGTAGCACTGGCAGTGTGTGAGTAAACAATAAAAACACTCGCCATGCTTCGAAATCTCGGGTTGATGTTTCACTGCTGGTGTTTTTCCTGGAATTGCGAAATAAACGTTTGTATGGTGAACGGGAATCAATAGCACACAAGCTACGCGCCACGCGCCTTTGACCGCAGAAAAGGCTGTGACAACACACATGGCAACAACCCTTTGAAACCAAGAGGTCATCTACTATTCCGCTGCACCCATTTCGACATCATCCATAGTTTTACGAAGGCCATAGCCCATAGATGTCTTGTGGCCCTTTGTTATGGATGCCAGTGGAACCTACGAAGCTTTATTTTGTAATATTGCTTGCCGTGGCTGCCGCTGCTAGTCATCAAAATATTTGTCAGGGTCGTGAGAAAAGAATAACTATAAAACAACGTGTACAACTCTGGAAAAAATGGAAACAAAATATGATTTCTGTAAATGTCACAGATATAGAGACTTCGTGTTCAGGAAAGTAAAAACAGCGCTAAATTCTACACAAAACACACAGAAAGACGGACAGGACGGGCGCTGACTAAACTGAACACAATGTCACATCAACTAGCCCCGCAAAAGGTCACATTCGAAATAGTGCCTCCTAAAAAAGAATCGCCAGGTACCACGGCAGGGCCGCCAAGGGGTGGGTAGGGACGAAAGAAGCAGTACCCGTGTGCCAAACACGTTCGAGCGCGGTCGTCATTGTCATGGCGTTTATCCCCCTCCGTGACTAACCGCCTCCTTCTGCCACAACGCGAGGGAGAGGAGGTCAAGGTAACGCAGAGAGGAGGACCAGACCGTCTCGAATAAAACCATTTATGGTTTTATTGCTTCATCATGATGCAACCAAATTGCTACCATTGTCTGTTGGATACATCACAATTTCGTATGGAGAGCATTGTCTGCTGTATTTTGAAGCTTTATTTTACAATGATGGACTTATTTACAATGATTCTGTTCTTAAGAGTATATTCATTTCACCACATATTTCAGGCAGGAAGAAACCCTGCCAGAAAGCAGCAGAGGTGCAGAAATGTCCACTCCCCCACATGTGGAACCCAGTATGGGCCTTACAGATGCTGGAGGACCTGACTATTGGAATGGTCTGGGACTCGGCGGTGACGAACCCTTACCAGACCTTTCCTTTGAAAGAGTCACAGATGCAGTGGAGACGCCACAGCCTAAGGCTATTTCGGGGAGGAGGGTGGTGTCACTGACACACTTCATAGCTGCCATACGGCATCTTGACACTCATAGTTGCCCTCAGTCGAAAGAGGGCCGCTTTGTATTTCAAAAGGAGCGAAAAATAGGGCTGTGGTCTGAGCTGATCTTTCAATGCAGTGGCTTGAATGAGGTCAGAAAGGTCACCACAGACCCGGTTCTGGAACCGGCATCCCTCGGAAACAGCCTTGAGCTTGGCGTCAATGATGCTGCTGTCTGGGCATTTATGAGTATAGGGTGTGGCCATTCTCACCTGGAGGAGGTGATGTCAGTTATGCAGGTCCCAGTCATGAGCAAAGGAGCATTTATGCGCCGGGAGGACTGTGTTGGAAAGGTAGGACGGTGTACCTACCATTGCAATATTTTTCTTGTATTTCAGAGTATTGGTTTTGGCACCTGCTCTCGTGTATTTGCATGATTTGCAAGCACCAACATATGTGGATTGGCCACGTCAAGGGGCAAAACATGCTTAGTATGGTCATAATGGCGAAGCATGAAGCGCAAAAAAAGACAGGGACATATTATGCTTAGTATTCTGTGCACACTTGGCTAGGTAGCTTTGCGTGTCTTACTAACTGTCCACTTATCTTGCAAAAGGTGCAAATGTAGTTTGTGTGTTTTCTCACTGGCAGTGTTCTTGGAAACTAATACCAGGCAGCAGTGTAGTAATTGTGGCTTTTTTTCAAATAGCAACAAAGAAAACTAAGCCTGAACTTGTGGAGAGGATTGGAAAATGTTAAACCCAAGCTTGTGTGCCACGCTAGCAGGAAGCACAACAAGAACACTATTCATTTTTCGGTCTTTTGTGCACTGTTATTTCATGTTTTACCTCATAACTGTGAGTACATAGGTGTCCACAGACATGACTGTGACATCACGGTGTGCATAAAGTTTAAGCACCTATGCAGCGGCATATTGCGAGTGACAAGGCAAAACTGCACACACCGTCATTGTCCACAGGGACAACACACACGGATTGGTCTTTGTGGAAGTCCACCACATGCAAAATGGGTGGTCAGGAAGCTCAGGGCTTGCAGCTATGCATCACACCCTCCCTTTTCAGCCTCTCTCATTGTCCTTATCTTTTGCACTTCAAAAGCATGAAGAACCAACCAGCATGCGCTCATACCCACGTTTGTGTGTTGTGATTCGTTGTGGGTGGTAATTTCTGTACTCATGTGGAGCAACCATTATGTTTTTCAGCATTGGAAGCATGTACTCATAGAGCATATGCTCAAAGCTGGCCAAGAGGAGCGAAGGTTGGCGGCTGAAGCAGGGGAGTTCTGTGAGGACCAGAGCACTCCACACATCACGGTGGTGGTTGACGGCGGCTGGTCACACAGAAGCCATGGCCACAGGTATTCAGCAAATTCTGGAGTTGCGGTAATCATTGGAGCACGCACGCAGAAGCTGCTTTACCTGGGTGTGAGGAACAAACTGCAGTACCTGTGAGTACTACAGAAGAGAACAGAAGCAGGTGAAAGAGCATGCGTGCTACAAAAACTGGAGTGCAAGCTCTGGTGCTATGGAGGCTGACATTATTGTGGAAGGGTTCAAAATGAGTACAGAGATGCATGGCCTGGAATACCGTACCTTCATAGGGGATGGTGATTCATCTGTCTACCATCAAATCAGCACGAAGGTAGACTACGGTCGTTTCATAAAGAAGAGCGAGTGTGCCAATCATGCAGTCAAATGTTATACCACTCGCCTCTACGGTGTTGTGAAAGAATGCAAAGGGAGTGCCAGCATCCTAAGTGGCCCTAGAATAAAACGCATCAAAAATGGTGCCCGCAAAGCAATCAGCCACTATGCCCGCACCCTGCGGGAGTTTCAGGGCTCCTCAGAGGAGAGGCAAGAGCTGATAAAGCGCAGCGCACAAGATCTGACTGCTGATCTCTTGAATGGGCCAAGTCATGTATTTGGCTGCCATGAGAAATGCAAAAGGTATTTTTGTGATGGAACGAAGAGTGAAAATTCCTGGGGGTGCATTCCTCAAATGCTGAAAGTCAAGATAATGACTGCAGCAAATATTATTGCTGACAAGGCTGCCCGCCTGGTGACAGGGGATACAAGCAACCTTGCAGAGAACTACATGTCTCTTGCTGCCAAGTTTTCAGGTGGCAAACAGATCAACCGGTGCCAAAAAGGCTCTTATGAGCATCGGTGCCAAGGTGCTGGACTGAGTTTTCAGCTTGGACCTCAGTGGCATGCCATAGCTGCTAAAGCTGCAACTAACAAGAGTCCAGCACCTGTCCTGAAAAAGTATGTAGCAAAAAAAAATGACGAACGAGTGCATAAAAGCCTGCAGAGGAAACGGCTCTTTGATGACTGTGGTCAGCAGAAGCCTAGACACAAAGATCCTATGGCCTGCGAATCTTTTCGTCACTATGGGCCTAACTGTGAACAGCCAGATATGCCACCTGAACAGTTCTCTGAAAAGACTAGAGAAATGCTTCAGTGTTTGCAAGTTGATCGCAAGCAGCAGGAGGAAATTGAAAACGCAACACGAGGTCAGGCTGATAATCCAGCCTGGCATGCTGAGAGGCAGCATCGCCTTACAGCATCATACTTCCATTCCGTTTGTACACGGAAGGACTCTACTCCATGTGACGTACTTGTCAAAAGCCTTGTGCACAGAAAGAGCTTCACTACAGCAGCCCTGGAACATGGGAGGCACCATGAGAAAGAAGCCTTGAGCTTGTATGAAACTTTGAAGCAAAATGAGGTGCAGCAGTGCGGGCTTTTTGTAGATATAGAGCATGGTTTTTTGGCTGCTTCACCTGATGGTCTGGTTGGTACTGATGGTATTGTGGAGGTCAAATGTCCGTACACAACAAAAGACCAGGACCCACTGGAAGCTGCTCGAAAGATCTGTGCGAAAACAGATAGCAGTACTGCTCCTACGCTTCCGCAGTCTCACCAATACTTTTATCAAATTCAGGGCCAGCTTCACATTACTGGGAGGTCGTACTGTGACTTTGTTGTGTACACCACAAAAGGAATTCATGTGCAGCAGCTGCTGCGAGATGATGAGTTCTGGAGGAACAAAATGAAGCAAAGTCTTATTCGATTCTACAGAGACTGCATTCTTCCAGAAATTATTGACCCCCGAACTACCCGCTCAATGGAAATCCGCCGACCAGAATGGAATAGACTTGCCATAGAGAAAAGCCAACTAAAAAAAAACAGCTTCTTCCAAACGGAAGAAAGAAGCGTGTGCCCAAAAGGAGTGAACTATGTATGTTTGAAGCAGAAAAGCAATGCCACTGTCTGAAAACAATCATGTCACTTCCCGTACGAGTAGTCGGTTCAACCAGCGAGAACTGTGTAACCACTACGATGACTATAAGTATGCACCTCTTTCTCATGGCACATCCTGCTTGACAAACAGTAGTCGGTTCAACCAGCCAGAACTGTGTCACCACTACAATGACTGTCAGAAGCACCTCTGTCTCGTGGCATATCCTCCTTGACAATCAGTAGTCGGTTCAACCAGCGAGAACTGTGTAACCACTACAATGACTGTCAGAAGCACCTCTATCTCATGGCACATCCCCCTTGACAATCAGTACCGTGTTTTGTGGTGTATAAGTCGTAGCCCCCTTCAGATGGCTGTTTATCCAAAAAACGTACATAAGCCGCACCGGTGTACAAGACGGACCTGTCCACTGGGGTCGTTGAGGATCACCTGTAAAAAAATTGCGCCGACAATTGTGGCAGCTCATATACAATCTAAAAACTAGATAGGACTTTTAAAAATGTTTATTGAGATACATACGGAAGGCACGCAAAGGCGCAGTCAAAAGTAAATAAAATGCACAAATGGAAAACTGCATCCATCATACCCTTATTTTGCGCGTCTGGCGCTCGTCATCGTCGGCTAAAATGTGTGCACGTTATGTTAGTGACACGGCGTAATAGCAGCACTGTATGGCCAAACACTGAAGATTGTCTGGTGTCACCATGCATGCGCTCCCTACTGGCTATACCAGAGGCCATGCACGGTAGTTGCTGACTCCTATCTAACTGGGCGAACCAATCTTTATACACACCGCAGCTAGCACCGGAAAAAATCATCGTACTGCATTATGAAAATGGCGTGCACTCCTTTTAGCTGCCGCCGCCGACTGCCGGATGCACAAGATAACAGTATGTTGGAGACAGTTATCCGCTCGCTCAAGAGACAGCGCGCACCGATATTTTCAAATCTCAAAATTGTAAGTTGCTGGGTTAAACATAACAAAGTGACATGGACTATAAGGGACGCGGTAGTGGTCGGCTCAGTTAGGCATCGCGCAGCACATCCATACCAGCACACAAGCACCTTTTCGGGAGCAGCTGGTGCGACCCGCATTTATTCCGTTTATAAGTCGCACCGACGAAAATTTCAGAAAGAAATGCGACCTGTACACCTGAAAATACAGTAGTCTGTCAAACAGCCCGAACTGTGCAACCACTATAATGACTGTCAGAATGCACCTCCATCTCATGGCACATTCCCTTGACAATCAGTAGTCGGTTCAACCAGCAAGAACTGCGTAACCACTACGATGACTGTCAGGACGCACCTCTGTCTCATGGCACATCCTGCTTCACAATCAGTAGTCGGTTCAACCAGCGAGAACTGCGTAACCACTACGATGACTCTCAGGACACACCTCTGTCTCATAGCACATCCTGCTTGACAATCAGTAGTCGGTTCAACCAGCGAGAACTGTGTAACCACTACGATGACTGGCAGGACGCACCTCTGTCTCATGGCACATCCTGCTTCACAGTCAGTAGTCGGTTCAACCAGGGAGAACTGTGTAACCACTACGATGACTGTCAGGACACACCTCTTTCTCACGGCACATCCTGCTTGACAATCAGTAGTCGGTTCAACCAGCGAGAACTGCGTAACCACTACGATGACTGTCAGAAACACCTCTATCTCATAGGTTGTCCTGTGTGATTAGCTCATGGTTGAGCAACTATGAACTATAAGTTATTGTAACCTATGTTGATATCTTTCTTGTGTTCCCATCACCAGCCAGGTCACATCCAGTGGAGGACCACAGCCAGTTGTGACCTCTATTCCTGTCCTGTTCAAATCACGGGGAGCCTAATTTTTATACGCACCACATCTAGCGCTGGAAAAAATGCTGGTACTGTATTTTGAAAATGGCATGCAACATGTCTGCACTCCCTGAAGACTTGCCGCTGCAGACCATCAGACCTCGCCTAGTCGTTTGCTCTTTTGCAACAATATAGTTTTTCTTTCCGCCCTCCTGTTATGGCCTCGTAGGTGAGTATATGTGAGGTAAAATCATTATAGAGGGTATTTTTGCTATAAACTTATCACTTGTTTCATACAAATGCTTGAAAGCTACACAGCCCTGCTTGAGTTGGGTGTTTTCCTTAGCTGAAAAGGCGCTGAAGCACATTTGTGGATGAATGCACTCTAAATATGCTTGTAATTGATTTTCAAATGTAACCGTTGAGATCCCTGCTATATGAAACATGAAACAGTGTGTTTTCATTTCTTTCCGCTTTATATTGTTACGTGGCCCGAAGTCTATGTCGGCACAAGGACGACCGGAGCACAGGGTCCAGATCACAGCTAGCCCCGAGCGGCAAGCGCGCACACACCGGGCACTTCCTCTGCGTCGTCTTCACGGAGATTATCCGTTGCATGGCCCCCCGGTCGGAAAAGCACCGTCTCGGTGCTCATCACGGCAGTGAGGGGGACTGCGAAACGTAGGGCTTGAGTCGAGAGACGTGCACAACATCGGTCTGATGCTGAGAGGACGTGGCACCGGGGAAGGCCGGAGCGATCTCGTAGGTGACTGCGGTGACTTGGCGCAGGACACGGTACGGGCCGACGTAGCGGGACAGAAGTTTTTCAGAGAGCCCCACGCGGCGAGATGGCGACCAAAGCAAGACGAGGGAGCCAGGGGTGAAGGAGACCACACGGTGACGGCGGTTGTAGAATTCCTGCTGAGAGGTCTGGGAAGCGAGGAGCCGGGAGCGTGCGAGTTGGCGAGCGTGGTCAGCGCGGGTAATGGCGTCGTGGGCGTAAGCAGACGGCGGAGCAGTAGAAGTGGGAAGCAGCGTGTCCAGAGGCAGCAGGGGCTCGCGGCCATACAAAAGATAAAAAGGGGAGTAACCGGCAGTGTCATGGCGGGAGGAGTTGTAGGCGAAGGTCACATAGGGGAGAGCGGTATCCCAGTCGCGATGGTCCGGAGAAACGTACATAGCCAGCATATCGGTGAGAGTGCGATTGAAGCGTTCTGTGAGGCCGTTCGTCTGCGGGTGGTAGGCGGTGGTGAGCTTATGTTTCGTAGAGCACGACCGAAGAATGTCAGCGACAACTCTGGACAGAAAGCATCGGCCTCGGTCGGTCAGAAGTTGACGGGGAGCTCCATGATGTAGGATAAGGTCGGTCAAAAGAAAGTCGGCAACATCAGTAGCCGTACTGGTGGGCAGTGCGCGTGTGATCGCGTAACGTGTAGCGTAGTCTGTGGCAACAGCTATCCATTTGTTGCCCGAGGCGGATTCCGGAAATGGTCCCAAAAGGTCTAAGCCGACGCGATGGAAAGGTTCGGGTGGGACGTCAATGGGCTGAAGCAGACCGGCTGACAGAGTGGTGGGGCGTTTCCGGCGCTGGCACTCATCGCAGGCAGCAACATAGCGGCGTACACAGCGGTAGAGGCGCGGCCAAAAGAATCGACGACGCACGCGGTCGTAAGTACGGGAGACACCCAAGTGACCAGCAGTGGGAAGGTCATGCAGCTCTTGGAGGACAGCAGTGCGAAGGTGCTCGGGGACAACGAGAAGGAGGTCTGGGCCATCCTGGCTAAGGCTCCTGCGGTATAAAACTCCATCACGGAGCACAAAGCGGCGCATCGGAGGGTCGAATGGGGCGGTGTTGAGGCGGTCGATAATGGAGCGCAGCTCGGCATCGCGGCGCTGTTCTTCGGCCATGTTAGCGAGGACAGAGAGGGAGCACAGAGCATCCACGCTGTCAGTGCCAAGATTGTCACACGGGCCAACGGGGTAACGGGAAAGGCAGTCGGCATCGGCGTGCAAGCGGCCAGACTTGTAGAGTACAGTGTAATGGTACTGCTGCAGGCTCAGTGCCCAACGACCAAGCCGTCCTGTAGGGTCTTTCAAGGAAGAGAGCCAGCACAACGCATGGTGGTCAGTGACAACTGTAAAGGGGCGGCCGTATAAATATGGGCGAAATTTCCCAACAGCCCAGACAAGAGCTAAGCACTCGCGTTCGGTAATTGAGTAATTCCGCTCCGGGGCAGAGAGGAGACGGCTGGCGTACGCGATCACACGGTGCTCTCCGGATTGTCTCTGTGAGAGGATAGCGCCGATGCCGTAGCCACTGGCGTCGGTGCGAACTTCAGTGGGAGCGGTCACATCGAAGTGGGCGAGAACTGGCGCGGTAGTAAGCTTCGATATCAGGTTGGAAAACGCTTGTGCTTGGTCGGGACCCCAGATGAAGGTGGTGTCTTTCTTCAGAAGGTTAGTTAGGGGGCGGGCGATGTCGGCGAAGCCTTGAACGAATCGACGAAAGTAGGAGCAGAGCCCCAAGAAGCTTCGGACGTCGTTAGAAGAACGTGGCTGGGGAAAGTCTTTGACGGCTCGGATCTTCTCAATATTTTCAAAAATGTGGGGCTTTTATATGTCCGTTGCAACGGCACTGTTGAGTTGTTTCTTTTTCCCCAAGTATAGCTTAGTTGGACATGCTGTACTTCTTATGCCTGCTCCTTTCTTCTGTTCTATAGCTGCGTCTTTTCTTTTGCTACTAGCCCGCTTGTGGCGTTCACTTTCCTTGGAAGCACAGTATCAATATACACTTTCAAGGGATATTCAACCTCACAGCTCACATTTTTCTGCTTGTGTGTAATGGATACAGCCTTCTGCTGGTAAGCTTTTTCTTCGTGAACTGCTGGTGACATCAAAACAAGCAGTGTATCATTGTTCCAGCAGCTTTGTATCACCCTGTATGGCGTAAGCAGAATATGTTTCTATCGTGCTCAGCAGGCTTTTATCCTAACTTATCTGCTCTCATTGTTACAGTGGCAGCAAATTACTTAGATGTATGTAAGGACTTTTCAGTCCACTTGCTATGTTTATGCACATATTTTCTTTCCTTTTCCGTTACTGCCCTCACATTTTTGTATGACGGGAGGTAAGCATATGTGTTTGTGTGTTACTGAAACACTAAGTCAATGGAAAGTAACTGCAATGGTTGAGCAGTAAAGAGCAAGCTAATACCCACTTTTGAGCACTGACATTTCCTGTCACTTCCTGAAAATAGACTCACATATGACATTGGTATGGACTTGTTTGCTTGCAGGCTGCCACCATGATGTGTGGGGGAGTTGTGCAAGGCATCTGAACGTGCTTAGCAGATGTTGCAATAAAATGGTCCTGTTTTTATAAGGAACATGCGTTTGTCTTTTGAAAATGCACATCAATGGAAGTGAATGAAGCCTTCTGCTTCTGCCTCTACCAGTGGCGAAGTGCATGTGTGGACAGTGCGATTTCACTAGCATTGTAGTGGCAAAGCATGCCCCCAAAATTATATGTCAATCACACACTGCAAGAAAAAAAGAATGCACGGATAACATTCTTGAAAGGTATATGGGAGCGTAGCTGGTGATATGCATGCGCGCAATGCAGCAAAAACAATGCCAGCATCTCTTGCCATTGTTTGCACTGCATGAAATACCAGTACTTTCCCTCAGCGGTGTGCAAACCACGGATATCGAAATCGTTAGAAATGCAATCAGTTGTCAGTCTCGGCTACAGGGTATTATGATTCAAAACTAGCTCTTGTAAATGGCGGTTTCCGGAAGAGCTGCTCCACAATAGTACAGCGACATTTGCTGCGCATGGCGCTGCACGAATGCGCGTGTAGTGTCTAGATAGGAGTAGGTGAGTTGCATAAATATGGAAGTCTGCTATGGTGGGCTTGCTGCTCGCACCGCTGGCACTTGCCACGTGCCAGCGCAAGTGCCAATCTGCTCGCGGGTGCTCAAAAGCGGTGGTGTCCCTCATTGTTAGTCATGGCTGGAATTCCGCTCCGGTCAAGAATGGAGAAAATTGTGCTGCGGGCGTGCGGGGCAGCTTGGTGTATGCGAGTGAGAGGGGAGCTTGCGGAGCGGGCGAGCGTAGTGTATGTGTGTGTGAGAGAGAGAGAGCGCGGTCGCCCTCTCCCGAAGTGCGCGCCTCACGTGTCAGGTCGCCGGCAACTTTCGCGGTCCTTCCCACTGGCTGTATCGCCTCGCGTAATGGAAATACAAGCAGGTGGGAAGGTTTTCCCTCTCTCTCTACCCTTTGTTTTCCCCTTCACTGTCATCTCGCTTTCCATTTCCATCCCCCAGCTCAGGTGCTTCTAGACATGATAGCAGATGCCGGCGCTGGCAAGAATCCTTTTACCTTCTTTTTCATTTACAATAAAAGCCACTTACTACTACTACTCAGGATAGTTCCGTGAACACGAGGGGCCGAGAGCTTCTGGTGAAATTTATTGGAAACCGGTATGAAGTCCTTTGGCTGGGTGGTCTGTGGATGACATTGGTGAAAACATTTTGTCTAAGAGCTATTTTTCAGCAGATTTCGAAGCCCTCTCAGCAACACCATCAAGGACTTCAGGATAATTCAGCAAGGTTATGTGGGAAGCAGGTTTTACATCGCGAATTGTTTTTTGACCTGGTTTACAAAGCGAACAACATAATATGACGTTAGTGTCGATCCGTATTCACAAATTAGAAGAAAGACCATAAATATTTTCAAAATGATGCTCGTCTGCCTGATAAACATTTACGACTAGATTTTCATTAGCGTGGTTATGAAAAAACCCTAATTGGAAGTGTCCGGAACTCTACATTTTACCAGATCTGACGAACGCTTCAGCCTCTTGCCCAGGACGGTTCCTCATGCTTGTTTACAAAAAAGCATACAGCAGCAGCATGCTTGCATTGTCTTCGCATTCCGGCCTTGAAATAGCATTCGCCACAGCGGTTGCTTTTGTGTGCATGGTCATGAAACGTGAAAAAAATCTGCCATCATTTACACACACATCTATTTTCCTCAATATTTCATGACATTCTAAGATATTGGGAGTAGGCATTGCTCTGGCTGAATGTAACTTCTAAGTCAAAATGTTTGCTTGCACATGAATGAGCACATATAGCGATGGCTCTGCAAATAAAGTGTTCCCGCATGCGCGGTAATCTCTTCAGCTTCGCATATCTGTTTAGATCACTTTATGCTCGCATAAAGATTGTGTTTATTATTATTAGCGCAAAACGTAACAAAACCCCATTGTATTAGCCTCGAATTTCAAGTTGATTCACTTAGGACACACACTTTCTGTCACTTCCCCATGGAGGTAGTTTTCATTGACAATCTGCTCCACTGAGTGCACGTGATCAATTAGCAATTTTCGCTCCTTCAAGTTGACAGAAAAAAAAATGTTTTCACTATTTTCTGGGACACACATCTTAGGCTCTACATTTTTCTCACCTGAAAAAGAAAAAAAACGCGACTGCGCATACAAATTTGCAGGCAGGCCAACACGTGCAAAGAAAACTGGCTTCCTTCAAGACACACGTCATCAACGCACGTGCTTCTGGTCCGAAGGGCAAAACATGCGCCGTACCGAGAAGGCTCACACTGGGAGAAGAAGGCTGCCAGGCGTTTCGAATCAGGGAACAAAGCTGGTGGGGGAGTGCTCGGCACCTGAAAAACCGGTTCAGAACCGAAATTCGACGATTTTGCCCATCGGGCACACCTTTTTGACGTCACACTGTTTACATCAGGGAGAGGTCTATTATGAGGCACCGGCCGGATTCACTGGCGCCTGGAGCGCGCTCCTGCCACCCGGCCTAAGTCATTCAGCGCAAGCGTTTCCCCTCTTCTATCCTGTGAGGGCCGGCGAGGCGTCTCGAATCGGGGTAAAAAGGCGGCGAAGGAGCCCTCGGGACCAACAACACCGGCTCAGAACCAAAAGTTGTCACTTCTGCCAACCGGGCCACAACTTTCTGACGTCACGCTGTTTACAATAGGGAGGGGGTTTCACAGTTCTGCGAAGCTGATTTTTGCGAAGGCGATTGACATGCGGCCGTTCCAATCCAAGGTTCTTCTGCAGCCAAGGCCAGGCTAGAAAGAGGAGACAGACCTGTGTGCCTCTGCTGCGGGGAGTGGGTACAACTTGTCAGGGCGCACCCGCCCTGGGCGCAGTGGGGTTTGTAATAAAAATCTTTAGCGCGGCACCCAACCCTTGCTCTCACCGTCGTGGTGAAGCGGTGCGTTGCGCGTTTCTTTCCAGGAACGACGCTTGCTCCGTCAACAACTGCGGGGGGTGGGGGGAACGTACACTGCCAGTAGCCTTTATGCGCTCGCAGTTACATGCGTGGTCCTGACAGTCAACAGACTCGAGCGACAAGACGCGGTCAGGTTCGCCAGCGTAGCCTTGTAAAGTGCACCGGGGAAGGCGTGTCCACAGATGACTCACCCCTTTCATTTCTGCCTATTGAAGCCAGCACTGCCCGTTACTGCTCTGGAGACCACCTGCACCCACAATTATAAATGCTTTTTGGCAAAAAGAGGTGCTATTTGGAAATGATGATAGTGACGATGGGTGTTGCAGGTAGTGACGATCGGTGCTGCAGCACATTGTGAAAATTAGTTTGTTTTCGCAAATACTTGCAAAATATGTCATAGCAGATGTAATTGCTTTCGCGTCTGATCGCATGCTGTTATCTAAGAAAGCATCACGAGCCTGAGATTAGCAATATCTCTGCTACACGGGCGTTTCAAATACCTTCCAACCGAGTGTCATTCGAGTCGGATGTCGCCTTGTGCAGCTGCACGAACTATTCAATGGCATTTGGCTGACATACTATCAAGTCAATGGAGCTCCGCGAAGGCATTCGAGATTTTGGAATCCCTTCGAGTCACGAACACGGCCCGCACTGACGTCGCCATCCCTTCGCTCCGCCAATAACACAGGGCGACTGCACACCAGTACTCCTTTTTACAGCGCTGTATGCAAACAGCTATGTTTGTTCGCGTGAGGTAAAACGAGAGCTACGCTTTTGTTTTATTAATCCTATTTGTGTACTTGTTGTTCCTTTGCTTGTTTATGCAGCGCGACAACTTTGTAGAAACCGCCGATGTGATCGCGCGCCTCGGAAACATTCGGTGGCCGGATTGCTGACATCGCGTAGGACCGACGCTTCTAATTGTCCCTGCTTTCTCCGATGTGATATTCAATTTTGAATCGCTTTATCCTGAAGTACGTTCGATGGCGAAATAAAACGTCCTTATTCCTAATCCACAAGCGACGCCGGTGACTGCTGCATGTTGCCCAAGAGCGCGGCAGTCTGGGTCCGACCAGAGCTTTCCTTTCATTGTATGTGCATCCTGCACTGTGAAAATAGTCGATATTAGGTCACCGTTGTGAAAACTTCATTTGTTGGCCATTTGCATTCCCCAAAACGTGAATTCGCGTTCGACGGTTGCGGAAATTGCACACACGAAACCTGCGGAATCGTTAGACCTATCGCGGAAAGGGGTCGTCGTCACTAGCAGAGCGAGAGTAGCTCTATTCAGGTATGCACATTATATTTAGTTGCTCATTACCAAAAAAAAGTTCGCACTAAGAACCAGAATAAAAAATAAAACTTTATTTACAGCGGAGCACGGCTGCTGAGACTACACACTCGCCTTGCCGGACCAAGTGTAGTGTGTTCGCCAAACTCACTGCTGGGCAAATACGTTTTGGTACGAGGCTTTTGTCGCAAGCTTTCTGGCACGGGGTTTTTGACACACGAGGTTTATGTAGTATGGGACATACATTGCAAGGGCGTTTGTCACGCAGCTCTAACAAGGCAGAGCTTTGGAAACGGGTGTTCTGCACTCGAATCAATCATGCTGTATCAGCAGGAGATATGTTACAATTTCCAATTAGCGGCTTGGAAGACGTCCTTTTAGTGCGAGTGTAAAGCGTGTCATAAGCATGATGGAGATGCGCGATTGTTGTCAGTGCACCACCTAGTACCTGCTCCCAGTATAGGCCACGCCGCCACATTGAAGGCGCTTTAGCTCTGCAGGGTACGTAACCGGCGTTTGGATTCTTGCAGATTCACTAAGAAGGTTTTTGTATGATGTTGTATCATCCTCCTTTATAAACAACGCAGCCAGCCCTGCCTGAAACAGGAAAGCAGAAGTACAGTCGTGATTAGCATTAGATTAGCACCAGTGACGTTTTTATCTCGCAACGACAAAAGCAGCGCACGTGCTCACATAATCGTAACAGGATGCAGAGAACCGTGTAGGTCATTTCGAAAAACCTGACATTTATTCTTTATCGTAAGCGTCGCTCACAACGTTTCCCCAACGGAATGTACAAGCTGTGCAGCGCTCGCGTCATGTGCAGCGAGGTAGCTTAGTTTGCGGCTTTTCCTCTACTACAGTTGTGGAATTGCATGAAAATTGGTTACTGTTTCTGCAAACGCTTTCGGCAACCTTCGCAGCTGCAGGACAACCAGCTCTGTCAAAGCGTGCTGCATGCCCATGCACAATGCGTGGACATCCAGCCTCCGACATAATCGTCAGATATTCCAGGAGGCGAGGACCCGGTGCAGCTGTGCCGGCTTTACTGAGTCGGACAGGTAGCGAATACTTGGGACGAAAGATGGTTACCATGTTGAGTCGAGGAAGCGATACCCAGAAAACGTGTGAGGTCAGAAAAATTGCTACGCGTTCACATAACGAATAGGATGGCAGAATGGACCATTGTACGGAAAAAGAAAATGAACTGAAAGGGACAGGGGACGCTGGAGGAATGAACAGCAAGGAGTAGGTGGTGTAATGCCCTGTCTGATGCGTGGTATACTGAAACCCCCAAGTATAGCAGCGAAGCACCCATGTACGTTTTTCTTTTTTGCGGTGCGTGGTCAGAGGGGCTCAGCATGGTTGCAAATTTTTGCAAGCCTGCAGACCTAGTTATCAGTGCAGCGATTCGTTATGATTGTACAATACCCAACATAATAAGTATGAGCCAATGAAGTTAGCTTTTATACCCGGCGTCAAACGTTTTGTGAAGCCTATATTCGAGTAAACAAGCCACGTGTTGATACGAAAAATTGAAGATGGCATCACGCCTGCCTGCAGGCATGTGCTATTTGTTGATCTTGCATCTACGTTAGCGCACACAGCAGCTTACCCACTTTCCCCGCTTTTCGGTTACTGAAGTTTTCCTTTACAAAAGCACTGGCTTCCCTGCGCGACGCCCATTGCAGTGCATGGTCACTTTAGATAATGGGACATTTTGCACCCTGCAAAACTGCAAGATGAATGGAACATTTGCGGAAATCTGTAAGTGAGCTTTCGGAAAGGCTTGTTTTAGAAGGTCTCGTTCCTGGAAGACACTCTCGCATTCTTTGTGGAAACGAACAGAGCCATGCTTCCGGTGATGAAAAACCTTTGAAATGTCGCCATGTGACTTCGCGAGTACTCCTAGGGAGCTGTCGAGAAAGTACAGGGTCGTCCACTCTTAGTTAGAAGGCCGCACTCTTCAGAGGGCCACCGCGTGCGACACAGTCGCTCACCACAGCAAAGTGGCGCAGAAGAAGGTTTTTTTTTTTTAAATAAACCACTACCACCACCCTCCAAAGAGGACGGCCACGCGCTAGCGCATTCTAAGTAAGAGTGGACGACCTTCTGTAGCAAGGCAGCAGGGGCTAGGCAGGAAATGAAAAGAAACTTGTCCACTTTCGGGTCTGAAAAAAATTTGCAGGTGTCGAGCGATCCTCCGCGGCCTTTATCCCCGAGAGACGCCTCGCAGCCTTTCCTTTCCTGGTAAGAGCCTTCTTGGTACAGCGCCAGTTTTGTCCACAAGACGGGAAACACCTGCGCTGATGACGTAAGCTGAGAGAGGTCGCCGGGTGCACCCATCAGTATAAATTACGGGCCAGCAGCGTAGCAACCGCATTGCGACCCGTCGTCCCGTCACAAGGATCCTCGATCATCAGCAGTAAGTATTGCTTTTTCCATATACTCGCGGCATAACTGGGGATTCCCTAAAAGTAATTTTTTTTCGTTTTGATTCAGATGTTTCAAAACCAACCTGCGAAAATTTACGAGCATCAGCTCATTGGGGACAGCATGCTCCTGCGGTTGGCGGAGCGTGCTTCTGGACTTCCGCGAAGCCAGATCGGTAAGTTTGGCCGTAGAAGCAAATATGGTTCATTTTCTGAAACTGCAGTGCCTAACTGCTCGTAAATTTCGCCGCGCAGAAAGTCCTACCCTAATGCCGGGAGGGACTGCGGCAACTCTGCTCGGGAGACTACGCAGGGTGGCTCACGTGGAGCCCATGGTCGCCGTCCTGGTTGGCACCAACGACCTTACCAGGGTACGCTTGTTTACGGCATCGGCATTATGCGTGCAAACTCATTTCCCTGTTTTTTTTTCTTGCAGGCGCGTACCATGGTCGACGCAAGGCAGCTCGTGGCCACCCTGCGGGAGATTGTGGAGTGGCTGCGCGGGCGCTGTGCCGTGGTTGTTTTGCTCACGCTACCACCCGTCGCCCGTGCAGCCCACAACAGCACCCACTGGCGCATTTTGAAAGTAGTCAACACGTGGATTACTCAACAGAACCACGGTAAGTTAGTTCGTAACGTAGTCTATAAAATATAATGATTGCTTTCATTTCTACGCAGACAATGTGGTGCCAGTGCAGATAGACCGCCTGTTCATACTGCGGAAAAATCGCGTGAAATACTGTTTTTATGAAAGGTAAGTAAATATGTCAACATTTTCCGCTCAAAATAACGACTGTTATTTCTTTTAGGAGGATAGGAGTGGCCAGGCGGCAGGATTGCGTCCACTGGAGCGCGTCGGGCATGGACGCAGTCCTGGAGCTTCTGGCGGAAGTGATCGCCTAACGCGAACTGCACAGAATGGCCTTCTCCCAAAGGACGGTAGGCAGCAAGTAGTGAGCTACTTCGAAGACGACGACCTATGGCTTCTTCATGGTGGTAAAAAAGACGGATTTGTGCTGATGACCACCCAAACCTACAACAAAGGGCCGCCTTTTTGTTTTAGGTTGGGGCTGTCATCTCCACGAATCGTCTTGTTTATCACCATAAAAAAGTCATAGGTCGTCGTCTTCGAAGTAGCTTACAACTACTCCCTGCCTACCGTCCTTTTGGGAGAAAGCCAGTCTATGACAGCCCCAAACTATAAAACAAAAAGGAGCTAGTGCGCTCCATATCCTTACACAGGCCTATCGTTGTGGTGTTCACTCTGCAGGCTTGTCTGCTCACCTGAACGAAGTTTTTCTGTAGCGCGGATTCGTTGTGATGACAGCCCCAACCTCCAAAAAAAAGGGGTCCCTATAGGCCTCCTATAGGGAGGCCTTTTTGTTGGCGGTTGGGGCTGTCATCACAACGAATCCGCGCTATAGAAAAACTTCGTTCAGGTGAGCAGACAAGCCTGCACAGTGAACACCATAACGATAGGCCTGTGTAAGGATATGGAGCCCAAGCAAGTGCAAGAAGGGTCATTTAGAGGTAACGCATATGCCCGATGTGCTTTTCAGATGTATTGTTACCGAGAGCAATTCATGTCAACCGCAAATTAGCCGTGTTCTTCCCTTCGCTACCAAGGATGTGACAGATGTGACACCTTTTTTGAGAAAGCAGACGGACGTTGGGTTTTTATTTTCAATTGATGTTGAAGGTTTATTATAGTCTGTGCCACGCGCAGAACTGCCTGAGGCAGTATGCGCGAGTGTACTGATTTCAATGGGGATACATCGTTTCAAATTTTAGCAGGTATTAGTGTGCAAAGATGCTTGTTGTGCTTAGCTCCACTGTTGTTTCTTTTGGAACAAACATGTTTGTTCCTGGTGTTGCACCGGTGCTATGCAATATATTTTTATCTTCCATTGACCGTGCCTTAGCACCTTCTGCTGACGACGGCTCTGTCCTGCGAATATGTAGAGTGTTGACGAGGTAACCGCACCTTGACGCATGCTAGCACTTTATAAGGAATCTTATCCCTGCTTAGACAACTAGGGAAAAGCCTTGCTTTTACACAGCCTGAAAAATATTGCGGCCAGGTATGGCGTGCCTGTTGTTTTCTCGGCCACGAGACAGCTCAGCGGTTTGTGCACACGTAATGGGCGAAGAAAAAAGCACCAGCGCGAAAAGAGGCATGGTGAATGCTTTGCAGATTGTGCAGTTGGTGTGGTATATGAAATTCGCAGCATGAGAGCACTCAAAATCGCTAGAAAAGGGAACTGGATCTAATTTACCTCTTCACTGCGCAGAGTGGAAATGGGAGCCGGCACTTGACAGTATCAAGGTTCTTGGCAGGAGTCGCGAATAAGACAGCGCGCGAGGTTCTTTGGGGCTTTTCTAATTGCAAAGAAAGGAGCCGCATGTTGTAGTGATTGTTCTGCTGCATTATATGTTTTTTCATAATCACCAGGCCTTGATAGCAAATGACTTCTAATAAAGAAGTCCTTTCGGCGTGTTGTGGATTTACTGCTATGCGCTGAACGCGTTCTGTCGCTTTTGTTGTTTCTTGTTCTTTTTGACGATTTATTGTATATCACTGTATATTGCAATGATTTTCTGACGCTGCTTCTGCAAAGATACTTTTGTACAATAAGCAGGAAACCGGAACTTGGAGATAGACGGTCAGATTGAAGATGCTGAAGTCGTTGCAAACTGTGATTCCACGAAGGAGGGTTGATGTGATAGCAGTTGTGCGCGGATCGTGTGACTGAGTGCCCTGTATATATTTGAGCCCCAGACTTGCGAATAAACAATTGGTAGTCCAGCCACTTTATTGTCTGTTTCTCTTTTCCGATTTTTATATTTTTGGATGGTTATTTATTTCTCATAATAAAGAGTTTTAGTTGTTGCAGTTTTTGTGTTACGCAGGAGTGCTGAAGCGGGCACAGCTCTCATCATGAGAAATTAGTTGCTAAGTTGAGCTTTGCGTTTCGAGTAGACATGTAGTATGCAGTCTTCCTCGACTAGCCTGGCTTCCAGGACTATTGAGGATTTGAGGGCTCTAGGAGGCTCGTTTGTGGCGACCCTGTATCCCGGTAGCCGATCATCGTGCACATCGTACAAAAAATGAGGGTGCCAACAGGGGTGCCCTAACAGTGCTCATTTCTTCAGAAGGCATCAACTGGAGGGTACTGACAAACTATGCCCCTCGTGTGCCTCTGGAGTGGATGCCATTATCAAATTTTCTGGGCAAGTGGCTTATCACGCTTTTGTCACGTGAATAACCTTTATAACAACTATACAGTCAGGTGTGGCTGAAGAAGCAGGTTCGACATCCGTGCGCGTGGTTGGTAGATGATATCTTTTCAAAATGTTGATATGATCTGTTTAGACTTATGCCTTCGCTCCACTGTTGTTTTTTTTTTGGAACAGACATGTTTCTTCAGAAAAATAGTTGCCGCTACGGATATCGAGTATGCTGCTGTGCCGGCCCAAGATGGCTCGCACTTGACATTAGAGACTCCGGCGTACCGCGTGTCGCTGCCAAGGCGCAGGGGTTAGCGCATCAGGTGACTGCAACACTTCGCGAAAAAGTAAAAAAAGAAAACCGTACTGCCAGTTGGCGTATTTTTTTCTCGCTTCCTGGGTATTTTTTCGCGCAGTTTTTTGAACACGATCGACGAAATAAGTGTTACTGCAAAATTTGCAGTTGGACCCTTGATGCCTCTTACTCAAGCGCTTTTTTGAACGTACTACCACGATCAAAAGAAATGCCGTCAGAGTGCAGGTCGAGCTGAGTATTCGAAAGAGCAACTTTTGAGAAGGAAAACCGAGACTCCTCTACTCTCTTCCTCGATTTTTTTTTCCCATTCCCTCAAAATGCGGACTGAACTCGACTTCTGTCGGGCTCATGTATCCACGGGACGAATGCCCTGTGTTGGCTGACGCTCTGACAACCGGTGCCGTTGCGCAGTTTCCGCAGCTATTCTAAAAAAAAATTATTTTTTTTTCAGCGAGAGAGCTACCGGGCGCTCCGTGTTAGAAGGAGCACAGGGAACGCTGTGAGTAGCGAGACGGGAGGCGGCCAGGCCGCCATATATTTCGCATCGGCTCCTGGACAATGCAGACCACTGGGAGGCCAGATCTGCGAATTTCCGCTACCTATCGCCGAAATTCACTAATTGTGCAAGGATCGATTCGCCCCAGACCTCAGCGTGAGCACAAAATGTTTTCTTATGCTAGA
This sequence comes from Amblyomma mixtum, assembly GCF_055824585.1. NCBI lineage: Eukaryota > Metazoa > Arthropoda > Arachnida > Ixodida > Ixodidae > Amblyomma > Amblyomma mixtum. The sequence goes on along the minus strand of NC_143018.1, from coordinate 124,920,278 downwards.
GCAAACGAAACAGAGCAGCAGAAGCGATTTCAGTAGAAAAGTGACATGAAAGCAAAAGTCCACTTATTTTGCGGACATCAGCTAGAGGACTACCACGGTGCGTATAGCTCTGACTTCCCGCATTCCCCGGAATGGAGAAAAAATGAGCCTTTTACTATACAAATTTACTGCACAAACAGTGCCAGTACAAAAAGATGGGAGGGGGGGGGTAGTGCAATATCCACATTCGATCGCTTATTTTCTAGACAGATGCTGCCGCACGCTCACATCCGTGTTCACAAGACAGCAGGGAATTAGAACTGTTGGAATTAACACAAATTCGTGCTGGTCACTAACGATATCACAAAAGCAGGAACGTTGCCTCGTGTGGCAACAAAATGCAGTTCCAATGAATGGATGGAAATGCTATGCTAAGGCCACAGTAGGGAGAAACCCGACGCGATTGTAATGAGTACTTATTAGCTCTTGCCAGCTATGTCCCGCAGTCTCCAGTCGAAGTTTCGCAGCCAGTGTTTCCTTTTCGTTTTTCGAACCTTGGTGGTGGTAGTAGTTTATTTGACAATAAAAAGTGAACGAAAAGAATGTTGCCGGCTGCGGTGCGCTTTCGGGATTTTTGTTATCATACACGGATGCGCGGGCGGAAAAAAAGAAAATCAGCATTACTTGCAACGTATCTCAACGTCACAGACTACCTCTCCGCAGCTACTGACCCAACGACTTGAACGCAATATGTTTGTACCATTCTGATATGCCTTATTCTGCCCATTTTCTCTTATTTACTGTTACCATATCAGCTGTCTCTTAGAATTCTACATAGCACTGGCAGTGTGTGAGTAAACAATAAAAACACTCGCCATGCTTCGAAATCTCGGGTTGATGTTTCACTGCTGGTGTTTTTCCTGGAATTGCGAAATAAACGTTTGTATGGTGAACGGGAATCAATAGCACACAAGCTACGCGCCACGCGCCTTTGACCGCAGAAAAGGCTTTGACAACACACATGGCAACAACCCTTTGAAACCAAGAGGTCATCTACTATTCCGCTGCATCCATTTCGACATCATCCATAGTTTTACGAAGGCCATAGCCCATAGATGTCTTGTGGCCCTTTGTTATGGATGCCAGTGGAACCTACGAAGCTTTATTTTGTAATATTGCTTGCCGTGGCTGCCGCTGCTAGTCATCAAAATATTTGTCAGGGTCGTGAGAAAAGAATAACTATAAAACAACGTGTACAACTCTGGAAAAAATGGAAACAAAATATAATTTCTGTAAATGTCACAGATATAGAGACTTCGTGTTCAGGAAAGTAAAAACAGCGCTAAATTCTACACAAAACACACAGAAAGACGGACAGGACGGGCGCTGACTAAACTGAACACAATGTCACATCAACTAGCCCCGCAAAAGGACACATTCGAAATAGTGCCTCCTAAAAAAGAATCGCCAGACACCATGGCAGGGCCGCCAAGGGGTGGGTAGGGACGAAAGAAGCAGTACCCGTGTGCCAAACACGTTCGAGCGCGGTCGTCATTGTCATGGCGTTTATCCCCCTCCGTGACTAACCGCCTCCTTCTGCCACAACGCGAGGGAGAGGAGGTCAAGGTAACGCAGAGAGGAGGACCAGACCGTCTCGAAGGAGCGCTTTTTCGCTTCCACGGACAAGTGGAGCCGCCCTGGTGGTTGAACTAACGTCTTGTCCAAGATGGCCGTCGTGGTACCCCCGCCTTAATATTTTCAAAATCATTTTGCACAAAACCGAGGCTCTTCAAGATATGTACAGAAGCGGGCGCCCAGACACCGCGGTATAAGACAGTGACCGCGGATAGCAGCGGCTTCGTGCTACCCGGGAGTTGTTTGATAAGTTCGGGTATTGCATATTTGACCGCTTTGATGTCGTGTGCCTGAGCTAGCGTTACCTCCTTCGCCCCCACGACTCGGGCATCCAAGAGAACTGTCTGGCCCTCTCTTATGAGGACCAGAGCAGGGATGCGTGTGCCCTGACGGGTGGGGCAGTGGGGTTCCACCTCGACGTGGAACCCGAGCTCGCGAGCTCGCTTTCCCACGTAGTGGACGATGCTGTCATGACGGGACGTCCTCGATTGGTCAGTCCGGTTACAGATTTGCGTCACGTGTCCCAGTGTCTCTGCACTGGAACAGCCTGCTCCACAGTTGATTTCAACGTCCCTCCCCCGCTTGGTGCGGGCAAGAACTGGCATCGCATTGTATCGGAACTTACGCACGTTTATGAAGTCCCGTCCACTCAGTAGATGGGTGCCCTCCCGGATTCAGTTATTTGAACCGGGAGCATTTCCTGCGCCCCTTAACGAAGCGCCATCACCGCTAGAGTAGAGCTGGCTGCGCCAGAAGGAGCGCACCTGCTTATTTGTAACCAAGAGTGCCCGTTGTATTGGGCCATTCTTTGGGCTCTGGAGATCAAGCCCTCAACATACGGCAACTCCGCCAGTACCTTGCACGAGTCATTGGTCGACTCGCGCAGTGAGGTCAGGCGCTTTACTCTTAGTCATGGCACCGTAGCCATGAAGGACATAATCCCCATCCCCCCATCGTCAGCCGCTGCATGAAAAATTGAGTGCGTTGAGTCATGTGGCAGGCGTAACCAGCGTCACACTGCGGCTCGGGTGGCTTTGTCTAACTTGATGAGCAATTTTGCTGACACTAGTCCAAGCACAACTCGGTGCATCAGCCGAGGCAGCAGATATGTGTGGAGCACCACCAAGCGCTGCTGTGGCTTCAGGGGTGCCGCGCTGACCCGTTGTAGCAACAACTTCAGTTCTGTGGTGATATCCGCCGATGACATCCCGCTGGGCGAAAAACTGAGGCCCAGGTAACGCCAGGTTTGCTCCACTGCAGCCTTTGGTATTCTTTCACCACCGATGGTGAACTGCTGGTCAGTATCGATTTTTGTGATCTTCCGCTTGGCGTCCGGCGTGTAGGCCACCGTCAAGCTCTTCGTAGAATTAATTGCTAACCTCAATAAAACGGAGAGTTGAGCTAGTTGGTACAAGTTCCTTGTCGGCAGTCGTTGTCCTTCGTCTTAGCGCTGTTTTTTCCAAGAAGTAATTGCTAACCCTCTAGGAGCCAGGTACGCGAACAAATCATTCAGTTGGTCCTGGAGGCCTGCTGGGGTTGATGCCATGATTATCAGGTCATCGGTTAAAGCCATGGCATTCACTGTCAATGGCCCACTCCTGAAGCCGATCTCAGGTGGGCAAGTCTCTAACCATTCATCCAGCACTAAGTTGAAAAGCATTGGTGACAAGGGGTCAGCCTGCCTTACGCCTCTCGCCGGGTTGACATAACGCGTAGACCACTGAAAGTTTGGGGCCGTTTCTCTCCCATCATAAAAATCCCTGATGTAGCGAAGGAAGGGCTCATCGAGGGATTTCCTCCTGAGGCCCTCCAAGATTGCTGCCTTGGTGACCCTGTCGAAGGCTTTCGCAATGTCCAAAGTCACCATGTACAACGGTCGGTAACGAGGCTTGGCCTCATGGATAGCGCCGGCTAGCAGATGCACATTCTCGGCGCACCCGTCGACCGGCATAAAGGCGCCTTGTTTCATGTCTAGAGGAACAGCAACCTGGAGTCTAGACGCCAAAACCTTATGATACAGCCGCACGAGGATGGGGGCAACTGTGATTGGCCTAAACTCCCCAGGTTCCTTTGCATTTTCCTTCTTCGGGATGAATATCGCGCGCGCACCTTTCAAGCAGATGGGAAGTCTTCCCAAACGAATCAAAAGTGTCAAGATTGCACCAGTGCTGGGACGCCACGGAGATCCTTTGCTGTCAGCTCATCAGGGCCAGGGGCGGAGTTTAACCTAAGCATTTCTGTCTTTATCTCAGCTGATGACACTGGCTGGAAGATGGAGATCTTCTCTTCACTGCTTGTCTGAGTGGTTCTAAGACTGCAAGCAAGTGGCTCCGTTTCCATAATCGTCTTCCAGCAGCCGAGAAATGTGGCAACATCTTCCACATCGGCCTGTTTCGCACCGTCGAGCACTTTTCTTGCGCATCGTCCCTGGCACTTTTTAAAATCTTCTTGAAGCTTGGCATATTCCATGCGACGTCTCTTCAGTTTACTCAAATTCTTCGTCTTGCACTGCGGGTTTCTTCGTGCTAGCCTCGGTGGTTCGTCGCGGAAGAAATACTGACGCAGGTAGTTGTTAAAAGCGACGGAGATGTCTTGGTTGTCTAAGTACAGTTTTCCTAGTGTCCAAAGTGTGTCAGCCCCGAATGAACGGGGGCAGGGCCTATAGTTTACTAGCGATCGCAGTTCCTCCAGATTCCGATCCTGGTCGGACTGGGGAACTTCTTCGGGTTCAGATAGTAGATCCGGAATTTCTAAGTTGTGGTTAGCGTCGGATGGTTCTGGTAGTGGGTCAGTCCGTTTATCCAAGAGATCTTTCACAAGTTTCTTATAGGTGTCCTGGCGCCGGTGGGATTTCAAACTATCAAACGTTCGATGTCTGAAAACGGCATGGGGTCTCTCGTTCATGTTGTACATGTGTATATTCTCCTCTCTGGCATGTTCGAGAATCTGAGCTTCCCTTAGCGCCAGCCGATATTTTTCTTCTGGTAACCATCTTGGCTTTACTTTGCTCACCACAATGTCGGCATTGTACGCGTCTAAATGGGCCCTCTTTCGATTAGGCTTTCGATTAGGCTTTCGATTAGGCTGTGATTTGCCTCAGTTGGAGAGTCGTCAGAATCATTGCTCAAAATTTTTGAGCTCCCTAAGCCGGTACTGCCTAGCAGTAGATGGGCAAGGAGCATCGGACTGCGCATCGTTGACCACCGCATCACCTCCTTTGCTACATGAACTAGATGACAAACTGCACCTAGCGCAAGGACGCCTAGGCACATCACTATCACCAACGGGTAGATCACTAGCAGCGTGTTCCGAGACACCGCCTTTACTACTTGTACTGGACAACATCCTGCGCCTAACGCCAGGACGTTTAGGCACTAGAATAACGCTGTCCGAAGACTGCACCTCCGACCCGGATTCGGACGCCGCAGGAGAGAATCCACGATGCCGATGAGCGGAATGGACGCGTGGAGATGAGATAGTGGAGGCGGAATGGACCTCGCCCCCCAGAGAGCTCTGTGTCGGATCACCAAAAACCTCTGAAACAGTAACAGTCTCCCGGGCATTAGGAGCGACTGTGTTGTAGTTGTCCCTCTTTGCGCCAGCAGGCAGAGAACCGAAAACCGCGTCTCCCGGGGCGGGAGCAATAAAAACCGCGTCTGCCGGGGCGGAAGCCGCGAAACCCATGTCTGCCGGGGCGCTGGCCACGCAAAACACGCGGGAAAGCCCCCAAGCAACACCCTGCACAACGTGCTCAACGACGGGCGGAACAGAGCCCGCCGCACCATGCGCCAAACACGCAGGGGACTTCTCACACAGCTCACCAGGCTGGGTAGCACGCCGAACCACCGCTGGGCCAGGATCATTTCTGATCGCGCCATCCTGGCCCGCAGTTCGTGCACCCGCACCCGACTGGTGTGTGTCGGGGTACTCAGAGGGCTTCCCTCGCTGGCTACTTGCACGCCGAATCACCGTGGAACCCGGACTATTAAGTTTGGCGTGGTGCGGGCACACAGTTCGTGCTTTCACTAGGAGTTATGCCCCCCTTTCCACCCTCGGCTCTGACACCTCTCCCCTTCGAGCATCCTGTACTCTCCATGGGCCGAAGCCCTCTACACCCTTTTCACATTCTTTGACTGGTCTGCGTATGTCGTTTCAGTCTCCGCTGGGACCTCTGGGGTCCATTTAGGATCAACGCTCGTCTCCATTCGGTCAACTCCTAGTTTCAGGCGAGCCTTGGCCCTAGTCATCATCGGTTTGTCAACGTCGTCATCGGTCATCAGTGGCTGCGTTCTGCATCCAGCAAGCTTCTTGATGGGACCGCTGTCCTCATCCTTGGAGGTTCCGGCACCCTCCTGGTGGCGCCCCGTACCACCCAAAGCACGTCCTGTTCAGGTGGGCCTTGGTCCTAGTCAATCATCGATTCCTCATTGTGAGTAGTGGTCTTGTTTGATGGCTGTGTTCTGCGGCCAGCCAGTGGTGCACACGAAGGCCCAATATGGCCTGAACCGGATCGCAACTTACTCTCGACACCAGTCGCCATCTGTCGGTGCTGTGGGCAGATAGATGGACTGCGGGTCGAACCGGCGGCGCCCGGAGAGCGCGTTTACCTGTTCACCTCTGTCGTTAGAGAGTTATAGCACACCATTACCGTGTTTACGTCCCCGTTTACCGGGCTCCGCTCGAGAGTTCAGCGCATACGCTTCCGTTACCGGGGCGCTAGCACTTTGCGGAATCTCTTTCGGCGTTGCGGAGAGAGTTAGCGTTCGCTCGTAAACAAACATGGCGCGGCCCTGCACGGTCGCCCTGGACCACGGTGTAAGAAATAGTTTAGGTGAGGGAACGGCGCGAGCGAGCCGCTACGTAGAGAGGAGGCGGGAGCATTCTGCTTACACAGCCGGTCAACAGAGGGCGCTACTGAATGTTCCCCGGGTCTCCCGCTTTCGCTCTTCGCGCCGTTGGATTGTTTTTGTCTGCTTCGGCCTGTTCCTGCTTTCACGCGTGCGTTTTTTCAAATCTGACTCTCAGATCAACTTGTTCTATGCGGCAGTGTGGTGGTGAAGTGCTTCGTGCCATTTTGTAGCAGCGGCTACAAATCGTGTAAGGAAAAGTACTCGCTTTTCAAGCCGCCCCAAGATGATACAAGGCTCTAAGCGTGGCGGCGAGCAATACCTCGCAAGGACCGTGTACTACAAAGAACAGATCGCGTTTGGTACAGGCATTTTGCTCCCCACTTCATCCTGAAGACGTGGTCAGCGGAAATTGATGGCCACGTGTTAATGTCCGGCAAGAGAAGAGCGGGCCTTACAAAAGACGCCATTCCATCTATCTTCGAAGGGGCGCCGAGCTACCTTTCAAAACGGATCAAGTGCCCTCGCTTACTTACTTACAGTCATGTAACCCCATCGAACATGCTCAAGATGAGGGTGAAGCTGGCGACACAGCTTTTCAGCAATTCTGTTGCCAAAGGAATCATGTTTTATGCACGCAGAGGTGCGCCAAGGTTGACTGATGCGGAACCGACAGCTAAATTTACACTTTTTTGAACGACCTGTTCGATGCTCTGAACCGCGGGTACCCTGCAGAGGGCATTCGACTAGGAAGCAGAGATTTCACTACTCTCCAAACTGCATCTGAATGGCTCGACACATGGGAACAACAGGTTATAAACGGAGACATTCCAAGGGACCTCTTTTTGACCCAGTCGACTGCCGAAGGTTTGCGCGTTACTCTGAAATCTGTCCAACAACTTTCTACCTACCTTCTGAAAGACTGTGGTTTCAAGTACGTGTTGTCGGCCAAAATGAACCAGGACCCCTTGGAATGCTTTTTCGGAATGATCAGACAGGCGGGAGGTCAAAATGAACATCCGACCTTTCCCACATTCTTGCAGTTATATCGCATGCTAAGCATGCATTCTTTGTTAAAACCTCCGCAGTTTGGAAACTGTGCAGCGCCTGATACCAGTCAGGCTGCCGTTGTTACTCTGGCGGATTTAAGGGAGATATATCAGAGTGCAGATATGCAGCGCCCAAATAAACTGCAAGAATTGAAGCAGCTGAAGCTTGATGGGCTGATCGAAGACTGCAGCTGGGAATGTGATGACATATTTGAGCTAAATGACGCGACGCAGACGTTGTAGACTGCGTTGTATACTACGTCACTGGCTTTGTCTCAAGAAAACTCGCAAATGAGGCCTCCTGTACGATTTGCAAGGAGGCGCTTGAGGGAACAAAAGGGATCGCAAACGTGCCTGAAGCCGACCTGGTGAATTTAAAAACGAGAGGCAGGCTGACGCACCCGAATATGCATCTTTTTGATCTTTTCAAATACTGCGAGGAAAAGTTTCAAATATATGCAAGTGACAGGCATGCGTTCGATAGGACATTTGATGCTGTTCCGGAAAAGTTCCAGTTTACATTTCCATGCAGTCTTCACAAAGAAGACATGCTTGCGAAACTGATCCACTACTACGTGTGCTTGCGTATGCGCCAATATTGCAGGCAGTTGAAAAGTCAGAAAGACAAAAAGAGCCAGGACTTACGAAAGTTGTCAAAAGTTGTGTGAGCCCATGGGTCGAAGCGACTGCATGAGAGCTGAAATTTACTTTGAAGCGCATATTTTCCTCACTTTATTCTCCCACATTAACCTGTTGTTTCCGGACTTGTGCTTTTGTCAAAATTGTTCAATAAATTTTTACAAGCTTTGACTTTTGCGCAGTGAAGCGTCTTCATGATCTTTGCGGGGCGAGTATGGATATAATTCATTTTATCGTAATATCGCGCTAACATCCGAGGCGGTGCGCCCGTGTATATTTTCGGCATTGGTATGGGTCCTTTTTTTGCGCAGGGTAATATTTGGCAATATCTAATAACTGATAGAGTTAGTAAGAAGCCTGCAGTGCGAAATAAACGGCAGTGTTTTATTAAACGCACATGCATACCACCAACGCAACGTTGCCTAGGCCCTCCTAAGCGGCTGCTTATACTGATCTCGACGCTTTGTTTAAAAGAGGTGAAATGTTTTCGTGTAAATAAAGGATAACGTATATCCCTAAAGTAAAATACCAGAATAGGAAATCTTAAGGCCAGTTAACCACGCAGTTCAAGAAAATACAGGCCCAAAGCAACGTATAGCGCTCGCGCCGATGTGGCCCGGCCGCTCGCGGAGCGGGGAAAAGTTGGTCGCGCCATCTGTCGGCTGCCTCCAAAAGTAGAATGTTATGACAGGGCGCTGGGCACGGGCGTTCTCTCACCTAACCTACTCTCACCTAACCTACCGTGCCCTGGACTAAACGCAGCATCGCCGCAGCATTCTACGGCGCCGTTTCCGGCTCTAAATGGAGGCATTCGCTCTTAATTCGCATACTCTCGCTCATACGTCGAGGTTTAAGTGACAACTAGCCCATGTTTTTAAGATAATTGAGCGATTTTCGACCCAGTTAAGCCTAACTATATGCCGTGCAGTTTGCCAAAATAGCAACGACAACACTGTAGTTTTTGTGCCAGCTTTAACATTTCCCTCTATTTTCATAGTTTTCTTGCTTGAATAGCAAGAATATTTTGTTAATGCTTCTCAGATTTATCACCAAATGCAGAAAAAATGTTTCTCCACCCCAGGGTATGCGCTTCGACTTACTGTCACTAGATGGCACCACTGCCCTTACATCTAAACCATGCATGCAAACATCCAAAGAAGCGGCGCGGTACACGGCAAAGAGGTGTCGTAGCTGGGTTTCTTACATTATTTGATACGCAGTAAGCACGTTCCTAAGCCGCCCAAGCTTCTTGTGTTCTGTTTGTTAAAATTGTCTACTGGCCAGGGTACTTCAAAGCACGCTGTGATTAAAGTGCATGTAGCATCTCACTGGAACTAAATGCTTGCCATGAATGCGTATTTTTGTTTCTAATAAATGCTGGGGCATCTGCTGTCCTGACGACTCGTGTTAGCCTTACGGTATCTTATTAAAGGAGAGAAAGAAGGCTAAAACGTCTTCTGGGATGCGCAGCACTAACTGGAAGTGGGACGCCCGGTAATATAGAGTTATAGCATATCGTTACCGTGTTTACGTCACCGTTTACCGGGCTCGGCTAGCGAAATCTGCGCATGCGCGCCCATTGACGGGCCGCTAGCACTTAACGGAATCTTTTTTAGCGCTGCTGAGAGAGTTAGCGTTCGCTCGGGTTACAAACGGGCCGGCGGCTGGCGGACGCCTGCCAACGGGTCCGCGGCGGAGCCCACTATAACGAAACGAGACGGGTGGCTGGAGCAAAAAGAACGAGGTTTATTTCGTGGCTTTCGTTTTTATATCCTGTCAAAGAAAACGAGAAGGAAAAGAAAGGAAAGCTGTACTTGGCCGTGACGCTGTGTGAAAAGATGAGCAGGGCGGAAGAGGGCAATTGACGAAGCAGTTAGCTGTTCGCAGCAGATCGTAAGCAAACATGGTTGCGCCATGCACGGCCACTTCGGAACAAGTAAGCATCGCCGCCGCATTCTCCGGCGCCATTTTCCGCTCTAAATGAAAGCATTCGCTCTTAATACGTGTACTCTCACTCATACGTCGAGGTTTAAGGGACAACTAGCCCGTGTTGTTGGGATAATTCAGCAATTTTCGACCAGTCAAGCCTAACTTTCCGCGTCCGTAACCAAATAGCAACGACAACACTGTAGTTTTTGTGCCAGCTTGAACATTTTTCTCTTTTTTCATAGTTTTCTTCCTTCAAAAACAAAAAAAAAATCCTGTAATGCTTGTTATATTCACCATTAAATTCGGAAAGATACAGTTTCTCCAGTCCAGAGTTCGAGCTCTTGCACTTACTGTCACCAGATGGCGCCACTATGTTTAAATCCAAATCATGCATCCTAACATCCAACGATGCGACGCTTCGTGCGGTGAACAGAACATGTAGCTGCGTATATTACAGCCTTCAAAACGCAGTAAGCGCAGCGTACGCAAGCATAGTGCGTTCTGTGTAGTAGACTTGTCTACTGGTGCGGATATTTTTAAAGCTGCCGGCCGACCGGTAGCAGAAAAGTAGTGTGCGCGTCTTTATACGAAGACAAAAAGATGATTAAAGAGCATGTAGCATCTCAGTGCAAAGAAATGCATGCGTATTTTTGTTTCTAATTAATGCTGGGGAATCTGCCATCATCTTCATTCATTTTCGCCTTACGGTAACTTCCCAAACAACACCAAACATCCTGAGGACGTCCTCAAATGGTTCAAATGTCCTCGAGGCTTCTAAAACATCCTCAATATGTCCTCATAATGTCCCAGGTTGAATTGTCCTCAAAACGTTCTCGGAATGATGTTCTCAGGTCATACCAGAGGCTTCGTGGTCCGCAATATATATATATACTTTGCATTTTAAACACTGACTTCCATTAGGTTTTATTTCCCGAGATGCATTGCTGGGCGGCGCTCATCCCTTTGACACCGTGCATGCACAAAGTTTTTTTTTCAATGACAACACGCTTAGACCGCAAATTACTGCACGCAGAAACGAGAGAAACCACCGCCTTTAGCTGAATACCGCGCATGCACGCTGGCTCTAACTGCAACCCAGAGCACGCTTGCTGCGTGCCAACGACATAGAAAAAAAAATTCAACCGCCCACATCGCCGCTGGTTAATTAATGTCCGGCGAAAGTCGACTTCTGCTCTACAGTTGTTGCGATTGCCGTTTTTTTTTTCCTGTGACGATGCCATCGCGCACAACAAGCTTTCGCAAGTCGTTTCCTTCCATCCATCATACATGAGATGACTCTGTGATGTACGCAATGCCGCTAGCTTTTCTTTTGGCGAAGGAGCATGATTTTATCCCGATCACAGAAAGCAGGCTTGAATCCGGGGGCCCGTTTGTGTGTTGCTGGGTGGCCAGATTACGGTGCTTTTTATTTTGGTAAAAATGTTTTATTTTCACAAAGTCAGTCGTTCCGCAATATTTATGGCCTCTTAACATCGCACCCCATCATCATCATTACCGCGTGTGGCGAATTCACATTTAAGCCAAGCCAAGTCTGCATCGGCAACGCCGATCGATCGACGCCAGCGCACGCACGCGCGGGTGCGACTCGCACGTGCGCGTTATTGCACGATGGATGGCTCTCAGAAAAGTGAGTGATACCTTTGTAGATTTTGCACCTCGACCTGCTGATTTGCACGATGTCGACGGGATGTCGTGCGCAGAAATTTCGCCGCACAAGGAAAAGGCGGGTTGACGTTAGCTTGCAGGTCGCCGCGTGTGCCGAAGCTGGTGCTGATCCACTGTCAGAACAGTGCAACCAGCTTCAGCGTGATGTGTGTGTGACTGAACGTTTTGTGCCCGACACTGAGGACGTGCCGAACCCAGACCCCACACGTCAAGAAGCTTAACCCGGGACCTCATCGGTTTTCATCGATTTAAGCGCCGATCAGGACCTTTGTCCCCAGGTTGATGGCAGGTTTGATTGCGAAGCCGACCGTAAACGCGCTGACGAGAACGTAACGACTTTCCCGCACCAGCATCAAATGTGGGCGGAGTAGTCTGGGTCGTCGCATGCTCCTGTCACGTCGCTATTGAAAGTGCTCCGCAGCCACAAGTGTTTTTCTTCACTCCCGTCATTGGCGAGAGCGCTGCTACAAACACCGAAAAAGTCGAATGAACTTGCCGAAATTTCGGGAAGCCAGTACCGCCACTTCGGTGTAGAAGCGAGAATAGGACAAATCCTGGGAGAGTGTCAAGACCTGCTGTCGGAACTGGCCTTGTCTTTTCATATTGAAGGCCTTCCAATATCGAAAAGCTCTAGAGGTCAGTTCTGGACAATTCTCGGCCGCATAAGCAACCTCAAGCATGCGGCACCATTTGTGACTAGTGTTTTCTTCGGTGACAGCAACCCGAGAGATGCAAATGAGTTTTTGTACAGCTTTGTTGAAGAGTTAAATGTTCTTTTAGCTACAGAGTTGCTGTTGAAACTTTCACTATACCTGTAAAGCTAAAGGCCATTGTGTGTGATGCGTCTGCAAAGGCATTTGTTTTGTGCGTTAAGAACCACGCGGGCTATTACAGCTGCACGAAGTGCACTGTTAAGGCTGCGTATATTGAAGGAAGAGTCTGCTTTCGAAACATTAGTAGTGAGCTGCGAACTGACCACAGTTTTAGGCACAGAAGCCGTATCACACTGGTAGCAGTAGTGTAGAGAAGCTGCCAATAGACATTGTGAGGGATGTCCCGTTAGATTACATGCACCTCGTTTGCCTAGGCGTGGTGCCCAAATTGCTTGTATTGTGGTTCCTTGGCCCGAAAGCTGAGGGTTTACTGAGGGTTTTCTCAGTTTCCTGGTTCATGTCAGTGGGGCCTTTGCACACAAAAGGTGAAAAATTCTCTATTTACTTTAGGAAATGTTACGTGAAACACAAATGTAATGCTTGCTAGGGGGCTAGCTGGTGCATAGTTTCGTAAAAAGACAGCGCCGAAACAGACAGCATACAGTAAGAGACAAGGAACACGCGCAGGTCTCTTACTGTGTGCTGTCTGTTTTGGTGCGAAGTCCTTTTGTGAAAACATAAATGTAAAGAGGAAGGGAGTGAATAGCTTACGAAATGATCGACTGGGGAGTTCAGTAATGGCTGGGTGTTTGTGTGTGCCTTTTATTCCCAAATATACAGGGTGTTTCACCTAAGACTTTCTGCAATTTTTAAAAATAAGCTATTTGAATTAGATGTGCGCTTTTTCTGGCATAGCATTGTCAGTGGTGTAGTACATCATAATGCAGCTAAGCCGTGCTAACCAGCAAGATTGTTAACAAATATTTAATAGTTAACTTTTAAACTATTACCGTTGGGCTCCTTAATTATTGAGAGGCATGTAGCCCACCGTAAGTAATGTCCATATCCCTTTTTAGAATTTCGAGAACGCGATTATCCTCGGCGCTGTGGCCCAACAAATTTTGCCTATTTCGACGAGTTACGTTCACTGGAGAGGTTGCTTTGCCTGCAAGCTTCTCAAACCGCATGTATTTTGGCGCGATGTAGGCGAAATTTGTTGGGCCACAGCGCCGAGGATAATCGCGTTCTCGAAATTCTAAAAACGGACATGGACATTACTTACGGTGGGCTGCATGCCTCTCAATAATTAAGGAGCCCAACGGTAATAGTTTAAAAGTTAACTATTAAATATTGGTTAACAAGCCTGCTAGGTAGTACGTCTTAGTTGAATTATGATGTACTACACCACTGACAATGCTATGCCAGAAAAAGCGCACATCTAATTCAAATAGCCTATTTTTAAAAATTGCAGAAAGTCTTAGGTGAAACACCCTGTATACTTTACTCATGTGCAACCATGTACTATTTGCATGAATTTTTTCTGTTTTGGATCCACAACATGCAAACTAACAGTATGATTTGCCTGTGCACGGGTGTGCTACTGTGTCTGTATTGGTTTTGTAAATGTGTGTACACGGTGTCTATGTTGTTGTCAAATCTCCCGAAGAAGATAATGATGTGGCAGTTGTCCATAAGAACTGGTTGTTTGGAGACAGCTGCATGTGGCCACCAAAAAGGAAAGAGATCCAAAGGCTCATTAAAGGGGCAGCAACGCCTGCACTCGACTCGAAAAAAGTGCCTTGCATCGTAGTGCAGGCATTTGGTATTAGGAACAATATTTCTCTATTACTTATTGCTCTTTCATATTAATCTCTAGTTGTCCACTTTGGCCATGTAAAGTATAAAAGGCTGTAGTATTATTATGGGAGAACTGAGAGCAGCTGCTCCACATTAAGGAGTGATTGTTTATGGCAGATGGAGTCACAGACAAACTGGAGTGAAGAGCACACCAAGAAAAGTAGTACTAAACTTTGTCTAAGAATAAATAATTAGAAATAATTCAATGACAAATTCATTTAATGAGAGTAAGGGTGCATGACTGAAAAGCAGTATCAGTAACAATTAAACCTGCCGCAGTGGCTCAGTGGTTCGATGCAGGCGAAATGCAAAAAACGCCCGTGTGCTGTGGGATGTCAGTGCCCGTAAAAGATCACCAGGGGGTCGAAATTATTCCGGAGACCTCCACTACGAGGCCTCTTCCTTCTCTTACTCCCTACTTTATCCTTTCCCCTACAGCGCAGTTCAAGTGTCCATCGAGATGTGGGACAGATACCAATTTTAAATCTCAAAATAAGAAAAAGCCATATTTATTAGTTTGTGGCCATTCTTGAGCAGTCTAAAGAGTGCTCTTGCTAGGTATTTTTATAGTCACAGTTACCTGAGAGAAGCAAATGTCCGATAGGGTGATGAGAAGTCTTCACCTAGCCCGGGTGTGATAATGTTTCGGTTACTTCACTGCTTCAATTGTCGAACATGCCAAGCCATGGCTTGGAGCTTAAAGAAATATTTGAGTTTATTTATTGTGCTCTCACATCTCTGGTGTTTAGCAGAATATATAACAAATAAATGACATTGCATGTTTTTGTTATGAATTTCTTCCAAACTGAATTAAGTTTTCATTTTTTAAAAGGAGTTATGCCAAAAGTTGTTTCTTAGTTATATGGACAAGTACAAGCAGTCAAGGCCCATTTTCTTTCTTTGATGGACCTTATGGCATTACTGCTTTCAGATACATATGCAGAAGCACAAAGATGGCTAAGGAAGGCAGAGGATGTCGCGAATCGGGCGGACGCGTCCCCGACTGCTGAAGGGGAACGCTTTCGCGTGCAGGTTCGAAGAAAGGAACAAAGAAATCAAACAAAACAAAACGAAGCCGTGTTTATATATTAAAGGAAAGGAGCCAATAAAAGAGACGAATACACCAAGGAAAATACACACTAGAAACGCGTGCAACACTAGTGATAAAAAGGAGAGAGTTCACCGGCTACAAAGCGTCCCTGGTGGAGCGGGAATGCCTTGCAGGTAGCACAGACGCGGGTTGGCGAGTTGCGATGCGTCGCTGGCGTTGCGTCCAGGGAGGCGGTGGTAGACAGCCAGGAGATGAGGAACGGAGATGACACGGGAGACGCTGACGAACTCTTGTCAGTCGCCCCCAAGAATTGGGCAGCTGCAGCAGGAAAACTGTAGCCAGGTCCTCTCGACGGCGTTCTGCAAACACCGTAGGCTTGTGCAGCCTATCCCAGGAAACCGTGGCCGCAAAGTGGCGATTGCAGTAAGCCTGCGTCGTTGATTCAAGGGAGGTCCACGGCAGCACAGACCCGAAGTCTGACGGCTGCCACCGGCCGACGTCTCCACCTTTCCCTCATTAAAATTCCTTTCTCTCTCTCTGCCACCTCCACGCTTGAATGAGGCTTAATAATCTTGCGTCGATGATCCAAGGGAAGCCCCTAGCAGCTCGGATCCAACGTCCGAATGCTGCCGCTTCCACGCTTGAACGAGGCTTAATGGTCTTGCGTCAGTGATCCAAGGGAAGTCATTGGCAGCTCGGATCCAAGAGAGAGAGAGAGAGAGAGAGAGAGAGGAAACTTTTATTTAGTTGCTCTCTTCTCGCTTCGGCGAGCGCGGCTTCGGACGCTTATGTTTTTTTGAGCAGCGTCCGCTCCGGCGGACGCAGTTGTTGCTGCGACGCGCATCTTTCCTTTCCGCTCTCCTACCTCTGATCTTTTAACTCTCCTCTATCTGCACGTGGCAGCGGTGGTTGCTTGGCTCGAGCCAGTAGCAGGCCCGTGCAATTTCCTTTTCATCCTTCTCTCAGTCACAACAACAACAACAGCAACTTCGTCCGACAGCTGCCACTTCCACGCTTGAACCACCAGACTTGGGCTACGGTGTCTTCCTCAACACCTCGGTTTGCTGACACGTAGCTCTACGCTACTCGTGCCTGCCTCGCGCACATTACTCGCACGCGCACACGCGCAACGCGGGGCTGGCACGTACGGCGCTCCGCTCTCCGACGCACCACTGCCAACACGCCGCTTTACAAAAATCCCTCACCAGTGTGGTGTGCACATCACAGAGGACACGCCAGATCTTCTGTCTGACTATGATTTAGGAAGGGGAAAAAAGAAGACTACTAATCAGGCAACTGAGTAGCTCTGAAGATGAAAATGTGTCCCCCCCACCACCACAGCCACCACAGTCGATGCTTCCAAGTAATATACATGTTTGCTTCTATACAGGTCTTACTTTAAAACACAAAGAGGCATTCTATACAAACTGCTTTGTAATAATTTCAAATTTAAATTACTTTTGGTGCTCTAGTGTGGCATCTATTGCACAATGTTCGATACAAGCCTCACCATGCGAGTCGTAGGAAAGGAGCATTCACTGTTGTGGTGAGGGCCAGGATCCAGATTCTAGTGTTGTTTCACCTGCCTAACAATTTAGCAGCTAGTGCTCAATGTTGGTGGCATTGGGCCAAATCCAGCCTGCCTGGAAACTGAGGACCAGGAACTCGCATTTTCAGTTCTTAGCCGCATTGTACAGATTGTTTACAAATGGCATATTCACATTGCAATTAAGTTATTTTTTTTCTGTTAGAAGTGATACAACAAGTGAATCAAGTGAGCCAGTAGTACCCCGGGTTAATGAATATGAGGGACAGCGGAGAGAAGGGGACCACGTCGTCAGTCCCTTCGGAAGGTCGTCACATGTTGATGATGACCGAAGATTCTTACCCCCCCCCCCCCCCGCCCTGCAGGCAGCGCAGTGTTAACAGCTTAAAATCATTGTTGACAAAGCGCAAGTCGCGTAAGGTTTTCACTGTTCATTTTGCCCACATCCCCCTATAACTGCACGTGATGCTTCAAACAAGAGGGCGGGGTCCCGGCAGTTGGTCCAAGAGATCTTTTTGCATGTATTTCGAGACCTTCACTTGATGCGCCTGTTCCAAGCTAATGCCTCCGCCCGCCACCTGCGCATCCAATACAATTGTCTGGCCCTCCCTTGTGAGGACCAGATCTGGCTTCCTGATGCCAAGGGTGGTGCGGAAGTGAGGCTCCACTGCAACCTCAAAGCCCAGCAATCCCGTCCGTTTTGCGGCGTAGTGGACGAGGGTGTCATGTCACTTGATACGAGATGCATTTGTTCTGTGGCACAATTGCTGGACGCGCCCCAGAGTCTCTGGTGATGAACAGCCCGCTCTGCAAGTCTTCGGCACGTCTTGGCCACGCTTCGTACGTGCCAGAACCGGTACGGCATTGAAGCGCATCTTGACAACATTAATGAAGTCACGTCCAGAAAGCAGAAGCAGGGAAGTTCCGTCCGAGAGCCAGGTGGGTGATCACGGGGCATTTGCAGCTAGGCGCAACGCTCGCCCATCATTGGATGAGTGTAGGGCTGCTGTCCAGAATTTTGCCTGGCTCGATCTGTCATGAATGAGAACTTCACGAAAGCTGCACATCTTCTTTGCCATTTTCAGTTCTTGCTGCGCATAGTCCATCTCCGACATCGTCTTGCACACACTACTAGATGAGCGCTGCAGAGCCCTAAGTTGTCTGAACTTCAAATAAGGAACTGTTGTCCGCAGGCTTAGGATACCCAGTCCTCCGTCTTTGACCGAGGCGTGGAATGCAGACCCGGGAAAATCATGAGGGAGCCTTAGCCAACCTCTCACTGCTGCTCGGACAGACCTATCAAGCTTCAGCAACATCTTGCACGAGGAAGGTCGCAGTACAACTTTGTGGTAAAACTTCGGTATTAGGAAGGTTTTTAACACAAACAGCCGTTGTTGCAGCTTCAGGGGAGCACTGGACACTCTCTGCAGAAGAACCTTCATATCCGGTGGTTGTATGTCTTGCTTTGTGATACCTGTGGGCGTGAAATGAAGCCCTAGATATCTCCAATTGGCCGCCGCTTCTGCAGCTGGAATTTGCTGCTCGCCCAGTGTGAATCTTATACTTGGGTCCACTTTGGTTATCTTACGATGCGGGTCGGCCACCAGAGAGACTGTTATGCTCTTTGCAATGTTGATCTCAAGGCCTCTGGACACGAGGTACCCCTGTAGGCTGTCAAGTTGAACCTGAAGACCTTGCGGAGTTGAAGCCAGGACCACCAGGTCATTAGCAAATGCCATGGCATTCACAACCAAGTCCTCACTCCGGAAGCCAATCTCTTTAGGGCAACTGGCCAGCCATTCGTCTAACACCAAATTGAAGAGGAGGGGGGACAAGGGGTCACCTTGCCTTACCCCCCTGGTTGGCTGGACGACTCTTGACTGCCCTTCAAACTCCAGCAAAGTGGTCGCGGTATCGTAGAAGTCTTGGCCGTACCGAATGAACGGTGTTGCTAACTTCTTCCGTCCTAGTCCATGTAGAATTGCTTCGGTCGTCACTCTGCCAAAAGCCTTGGATACATCGATTGATGCCATGTGGAGATGACGGTAGCGCCTGCTAGCCTCGAGAAGAACACTGGCCAGGAGGTGAACATTTCCTGCGCAGCCATCTACAGGGATGAATGCTCTCTGACGAAAGTCAAGTGACACCATTCCCTGCAGCCTTGACGATAGAATCTTATGAAATAGCCGTACAGGAATCGGAGCCACCGTTATGGGCCGGAAATCCCCCGGGACTCTTGCATCGGGCTTCTTTGGTATGAATACCGTGCGGGCACTCCGAAGGCAGACAGGCCGCTCCCCGGGCAACATAAAAAGGGTCAAAAGTACCTTCAACACTGGAAGAGGAACCGCCCGGAGGTCCTTGGCCTCTAACCCATCGGGACCCGGCGCTGACCCGAGCTGCGGGAATGCTGCTCGGAGCTCCTGCGTTGAAATGGGACCGAAAGGGGATAGGTCCTCCAGTGGAAGGGGCAATATTCCTTGTTGATCGCCCAAGAGCTGTTGTACAGGAGCTTCTACGATTTGTTGCCATTCAGTCAGGAATCTATCATCAATATCATTCCTTCATCCATAGTATCCGGGGTAACTTGTGATTTGAGTGACCACATGGGAATCTATTTATTCTGTCAGACTGTGAAACCCAAATTCAGAAAGCAGAATGCATCTTTAATCCAAGTCATAACAGCAGCATCCCTCGACGCTTTTCGTGCGGAGATGTGCGGTGTACACTGGAACGATGTATATAACAAAACCAACGCGAATGACGCTTATCAAGCCTTTGCAGAAAAGTTTAACTCTATATATATGGCAAGCATTTCCCTCTTAGAAACAAACGAAAAGGTAGGAACGTACGGAAATCATGGATATCACTAGAGCTACTTGCGCGTATAAAACAGAAGAACAAACTGTACAGTTCTTTTGTTGCATCAAAAACATTTCTATTCTTGAACAATTCAAGAAATACAGAAATAAGTTAAACAATGACATCCGCAATGCAAAGAGACATTATTACGAGAATTTCTTTGGCTCAGTCGACCGTCCTGACATACTTTGGAAAATGCTGCGATCCATTGATGCCAAGTATGCCAACGCTGCCATTGATAAGGTGACTCATGACGGGTAAGATTATGCAGGAGAAAACTTAGCCGAAGCATCTAACACTCATTTCACACTATATGTTCAACCTGCCTCTGAACTGCACCATAGACGTATCTCTAGGTGTCCTGCCACTCTTTTCCATGCGCCTGTTGATGAAAGGGAAATTATACGAACATTCCATGAATTATCAAAGTCCACTTCTTGTGACGTCAACAACATCCAGATTCGCCCTGTGAAATATATCATTGAATACATCTCTACTCCTCTTGCTTATATATACAACCTATGTCTAGAAACCGCAACCTTCCCCTCAGATATGCAAATAGCAAAGGTGACTGTCCTGTATAAAAAGGGTAATAAGAATGACTTTGGTAATTACAGACCAATTAGTATTCTTCCAGTATTTTCTAAACGTCTAGAAAAAATCGTGCTAATACGAATGGAAAAATTTGTTCAATCTCATAACGTAATTACTAGTTCACAGCATGGATTCAAACAGAATAAATCAACAGAGCTTGCCCTTCTTCACGAAAAGGAATATATATTAGAACATTTTGAAAACAAAATGTCAGTACTAGGCATATTTGTGGATTTCACGAAGGCGTTCGAGAGGGTTAGTCACAGTATTCTTTTGGAAAAGCTTCAACTATACGGGATACGAGGTCAAGCTTTGCATCTCTTGAAATCTTATTTATCATCTCGAAAACAATATGTTCAGATTAGAAACTTCAAATCATCACAACGCTCAGTTAATACCGGTGTCCCTCAGGGCAGCATCCTTGGCCCTCTGCAGTTGAATCTCTACATTAATGACATTGTAACTATTGACACTTCCGCCCGCTTTATCTTTATGCCGATGACACTACTATCCTTATACCTGGTGATACCTATGACGATCTAAACATGCATGGTAATCGCATATTAAAGAATCTAGAGCAATGGTCAGACTCAAATTTTCTTCCAATAAATGTGTCAAAATGAAAAGCTGTAATTTTCCGTCCGAAGAATAAAACTTGTATTGCAGAACTAGCTCTCTCTTATAAATCACAAGAAATTGAAATAGTAAAATCATTCAAATCACTTGGTGTTTATATTCACGAAGATATGCTGTGGGATGACCATGTCACTCATGTCATGTTGAAGACATCTATGGTTATAGGTTTTCTATCACGCCACAGACATATTTTACCACAGACAGTCAAACTTGTCTTATATAATTCCCTATTCTGTTCACACCTAAACTACTGCACATTAGTGTGGGAAATAACAACACATACTAACTTACACAAGATATTAGTACTTCAGAAAAAAGTCCTTCGTATGGTTTATGACTTGCCCGTTAGACACACAACTCAGGATTTGATAACTAACCTCAACATTATTACCATATTAAACCTTTATGCTTACAGACTGTTGCGCGTGTATACAGTTGAGCAAAAGCGCCATGTTGACACCATTTCCTCTATGGCTCCATTGCATCAGTCCGATTCACCATATCCGCATCGCCACAAACCACAATGGGTTTTACCATTCCCAAGAACTAGCTACGGTCGTCAAAGAATTAATTACCAACTGCCGTATTTACAAAACCAGTTAATTGAAGCTGGCGTAAACCTCCGTGAAATCACCATCTCCTCTCTGCGTAGTATGATTGTTAATTTAGGTTAAGTGCTAATACATCAACTCCTGTTTTATGAAATGCTCTCCACCCTTTTTGTTATTCGATGACTGGTCGTCTACTGTGCTGATACCCCCTTTTCATTGCTGATACCCCTTTTTGATTTCTGCGTATTCTCTTTGCTTACAGACATTGCTTATATTGATGTTTTTATTCATGTATGACTTGATGTTCAATTTAGCTCCTCGTTTTTTGTTCTTAATGACTTGATGTTCAATTTAGTTCCTCGTTTTCTGTCACTGCCGTCTGAACAGGAGAGGAGAACTCCGTCAAGCGGATAGCCGCTTTTTTCCCCCCTCCTCAATCAAATTGTATTTGATTTGGTGGAAATAAAGCATTATTATTATTATTATTATTATCACCCGAGGATTCCGGAACCGCCCCTCAAGCGTTTTTCATCAGTGGGCAAGGGACCAACCAAAGAATGCAGACGTGGCTAACCTGGGTCGTCTTTTTTGCGCAGGTTAGTAGAAAATCAAGTAGTCACGACTTTAAGAGCGATTGCTTGTGTCTGGTTGTAGTCCCTTGCCCAAGGGTGTTGTGTGAATGTGTCGCGAGTTGTTTTGACTCTTTGTGCTTTATTGTTCTTCTTTTAAGTGGATATAGAAATGAACCCTGGCCCTGGGCCTGCGGTTTCTGAACAGCTGGCAGCTATTCTTGCCAATCAACAGGAGGCCTCAAATGAGCTTAAGACTATACGGGAAAGCTTGGAAAGTCATGTTGCTGAAACTAACAGAAGGCTCGCTTCTGTTGAGCATAAGCTGCTGTCATTTTCAGAGACCGTAGAAAGGGGGGAAGAGTGTGAGCGTCGGGTTTCGAAGTTCAGTGAGCAGACTGAATTTCTACTAACAAAAATCGATGATCTTGAGAACAGAAATCGGTGCAATAATTTAATCGTTTACGGAATCGTTGAATCTGCATCCGAAACTGTGGTATCGCTCAGGGATGTTGTATTGACAGCAATATTCGGAACCAAAATGGGAATAAAAGTAAACAGTCTTGAGCGCATACGCAGACTGGGAATAAGGGGGGCCAGACTAAACGCGCGCAGTGATAATGCGGTTTTTTGATTTCAATGAAAAAATGGAGCGTCTGAGAAATGCAAAGAAACTAAAGGGCACTGATTATTCGTTGTCGGAGGATTATTCGTTCAGAATCCAAAAAATAAGAAAGCAACTATGGTCGTCCGTTAAAGACACTGTCACGCCTGACGGTAAAGCGTATCTGAAGTACGAAAAGCTAGTTCTCAACAAGGTGACGTGCGTGTGAGATGAGGAAAAAAAACGAAAGACGGGAGCTTGTGGGGCCCGGTGCAGATTCAGACGACCGCATTGCACAAGATAACGAAAACCAGGCTTTGCCTCAAAATAATCGAGTGAGAACCCCGCGAATGGCCGCAAACGGGGCACCCAAATGACCAGGAAATAACACTTGTCACCTAAGGTTACTTCCTTTAAATGTGCAGAGTATCGTGAATAAAAGTGTCGGATTTGAAGCGCTGCTCTATGACCTCGACCCGCATGTCACGCTGCTGACGGAGACCTGGTTGCACGCCGGTGTGCTCGATAATGAAATCATCCCGCCATCTTAAAAATATTTAAATGTGACAGACAATCCCGAGGGGGTGGAGTTGCTATTGTAGTTAAGGAAAACATTAATGTGACAATTTTGCCAGCTATTCCTAAACACGAAAGCATCTTTTGTCAAATTGATTTTTACGGTTACTCTATAGCTCTCGTTGTTGTATACAGCCCTCCTACAGCAGATCTTGCATTTCTCGAGTGGGCTCGGAGACAGCACGGCGATGCGGACTACTTATGCCAACCGTTTCTTCATTGTGCAGATTTTCGCATTCCTGACATCTTCTGGATACGCCGCCTTCAACGAAAGCACCGTCCTGTTCGCGCCTTATCACGAGCCTTGGATTCCAGTGGAAACGTGCCACAGCACAGAGCAAGACAGTCTAATCTACAGCGCTGCGGCTTTAAAGATCCCGCCAACTACCTTCACATCATCGACTACAGTGACGTCATCCCTGCCCGACGATATAAACCAAGCGTCGCCACAGGGACCCTTCAGTGGGCTCGGAGACAGCACGGCGATGCGGACTACTTATGCCAACCGTTTCTTCATTGTGCAGATTTTCGCATTCCTGACATCTTCTGGATACGCCGCCTTCAACGAAAGCACCGTCCTGTTCGCGCCTTATCACGAGCCTTGGATTCCAGTGGAAACGTGCCACAGCACAGAGCAAGACAGTCTAATCTACAGCGCTGCGGCTTTAAAGATCCCGCCAACTACCTTCACATCATCGACTACAGTGACGTCATCCCTGCCCGACGATATAAACCAAGCGTCGCCACAGGGACCCTTCAGTGGGCTCGGAGACAGCACGGCGATGCGGACTACTTATGCCAACCGTTTCTTCATTGTGCAGATTTTCGCATTCCTGACATCTTCTGGATACGCCGCCTTCAACGAAAGCACCGTCCTGTTCGCGCCTTATCACGAGCCTTGGATTCCAGTGGAAACGTGCCACAGCACAGAGCAAGACAGTCTAATCTACAGCGCTGCGGCTTTAAAGATCCCGCCAACTACCTTCACATCATCGACTACAGTGACGTCATCCCTGCCCGACGATATAAACCAAGCGTCGCCACAGGGACCCTTCAGTGGGCTCGGAGACAGCACGGCGATGCGGACTACTTATGCCAACCGTTTCTTCATTGTGCAGGTCAGTTGCTATCCGTCTCTCTATAGCAAGAAAACCGGAGATCGTTGCCTTTTGCTGTTTCCGAGCCCAGAAGTGCTTATTTCTGTGATATCTGAGTGTGCTGATGTCGTGAAAGTGTTATTACTAATTGCTGGTGATGTTGAACTAAATCCTGGCCCTGGCCCTGGTACGAGGGCTAATACACAAAGCATGGATCTAGAAGAAATATCAAAGCTGCTTCGCGACGTACACTCAAGAACTGTCGCGGTGCAAAACAGCCAAGAGCTACTTCAAGCTTCAGTTACTGAAATTAGCAATAAGCAAGATAGCTTAGGTCAAAAACTGACAGAAGTTGTCGACCGGCTAACATGCCTGGAAGAAAAGGTGTCTGTTATCGACACTCTGCAAACTGATATGCTGGCGACACAAGAAAATATTGAAACCCTCCAGCAGGAATGTGCTAACTTACACGCACGCCTAGATGACGCCGAAGATAGATCCAGGCGCAATAATCTAATCTTTTATAACATACCTGAAGTGCCCCAAGAAAGCCCATCGGACGCTGAACAAAAGTTAATTTCAGTACTCTCCGAATTACCAGCCTTTTCTTCTTTAAGCTCCGATGACATTGAGCGTGCACATCGGCTCGGACGTGCCGGAGAGAATTCTTGCAGGCCCATTATCGCCAAGTTTGTTCATTCCAAGACTAAGGATCTAATTCTGTCCAATCGAGACACGATAAAAAAGAACAAGGTTTCTGTCGGCGAAGACTTCTGTCCCTCAACTAGGCTAGCTAGAAAAACGCTTTTACAATTTGCCAAGACTCGCAGCACGTCATACCAGTTGAAGTATAAAAGGCTCCACATGAACGGGAAGTGCTACACCTACAACCCTACCACGAAAACCGTCATTGAATCTCAACTAAACAAGGCTGTGACCACCCAGAAACCTGTCACTGACCTTGCGCTATCCTCTAGCCCTTCTCCCAGTGGCGTCATCCAACCTTCTAGTTTATCACCTTAGCGGTCACAGAGGGGTCGTGGACCTTTTAATGAGCTTTCCGTTGTGTATACTAATATTCGAAGTGTCCTGAAAAACCGTGAACAGTTAAGTTCATTTATTGATTCTTGTGCAGCCCACGTAGTAGTACTAACAGAAACATGGCTCTCAAGCAAAATACGCGACCATGAAATTTTAGAATGTAACAAACGCTACAACTTTTACCGTAATGATAGAAATTGCCGGCCAGGTGGCGGAGTACTAATTGCCGTAGACCATAACATATCCTCATGCGCAATACATGTGACAAGCAATCTAGAAATAACGTGGGTTTTATTAAACATAAAAGGCAGGAAGATCACAGTCGGTGTATGTTATCGTCCACCACCCAGAGACCTCGAATTCATTAACAACCTACACGATGTCATTAATCTAATCTGTGTTCGGTATCCTGGTTCTCCTATTTTTCTTTTGGGTGATCTTAATTACCCTAATATCTCCTGGGGCGTGGATGGCCCCAGTAGTCTTCCTACTGATTCAGAATCTAAATCTTTTATTAACTTGTGCTCAACGTTCCATTTTTCTCAAATCGTCACACTGCCTACAAGATGCACTAGTCATTCTGAAAACACTCTTGACCTTATCTTAACTACATGCCCTGAATCAATTTCAAACCTCAGCATTCTTCCAGGACTTAGCGACCACTCACTCCTTGAATTTACGCTCGGATTCCCTGCCCCCCGAGCAGGAAAAAAATGAAGATTGTTAGGAATTACAGCCGAGGAAATTACGACGAAATTAATCGTGCATTATCTTCTTTTTGTGACGAATTTTTGAGAAATTTTGAACATCGCAGCCTACAATTAAACTGGGACTTGTACAAAACCAAAACAGCCGAGCTCATCAACAAGCACATCCCCATACGAGTAATTAAGTGCACCAAATCACCATGGTATAATAAAGCTCTCGGAAGACTAGCCAATAAAAAGAAGCGTTTATACCGCCTAGCTAAAACCTCAAAACTATCAGAGCGATGGCAAGCCTATCGCACCGCGAATGCTAGTTACAGTCGCGCTTTACGGGAATCCAAACGCTATTTCTTTCAACACACCCTCCCCAATCTGCTACGTTCAAATCCTCGACAGTTCTGGCGAACAGTAAAAGGCCCTGAAAGCGATAGGATGATTATTAACTCCAGTGATGGTCTACCGTTAACAGATGAACAATGTGCCTCTACATTCAACGATTTTTTTGCAGCATCGTTCTCTAGTCATGCAGACGTCCCTAAACCTCTGTTCGACATACCTCCGCTATCGCCAATGCCTCCCATCACAGTTAATCCAGCTGGTGTCGAAAAGATTATTGATTGCCTGAAGCTCTCTTCTGCTTCTGGTCCTGATGGTATCACTTCAAAATTCCTTAAAAACACCAAATTTTATTCATCTATCATCTTAACAAAACTTTTCGACCAATCTTTATCCACCGGCTTGGTTCCTGATGATTGGGCGGTAGGGAAGGTGGTTCCCACACATAAAAATGGTGACAAACATGATGTTAAAAACTATCGCCCCATATCTTTGACATGTGTTCCATGCAAAATTCTTGAGCATATCATATCATCCCAAATCGCTACCCATCTTGATTCTCAATCTTTTTTTCATAGTTCCCAACATGGCTTCAGAAAATATTATTCATGTGAAACGCAGCTGGCATCTTTCACTCACTTTCTTCACAGCGTCCTCGACCACGGCGGTGTTGTCAACTGCATATTTTTAGACTTTTCTAAGGCTTTTGACAAGGTATCACACACTCTACTCCTCTTTAAATTACACCAACTTAACCTGGATCCCAACGTTTTTGCATGGTTGAGAAGTTTTCTTACTAATCGCTCCCAATACGTAACGATTAACGAAATCGACTCCAATTATGTCCCCGTTGATTCCGGCGTGCCACAAGGCTCCGTTCTTGCTCCCTTGCTCTTTCTAATTTACATAAATGACTTACCCACCAAAATTCAATCTCGCGCTGGCCTTTTCGCAGATGACTGTGTAATTTATCGTGAAATAACCAATCCCAATGACGAAAAGATTCTGCAATCAGACCTTAACGCAGTAACTGCATGGTGTCAGGATTGGTTAATGACTCTTAACTCTAACAAGTGTAACTTAATGCATGTATCTCGAATTAACTCTAATGTTTCTTCTTATATTCTTCAGGATTCCCCGCTTGAACAGGTAACATCTTACAAATACTTGGGCGTCTTATTTTCATCCAAATTATCATGGGAACAGCACATCAACTATATAACTAGCAACGCTAACAGATCTCTAGGCTATCTGAAACGTAATTTTGCGAACATTTCTTCATCTCTTAAATTACAATTTTATAAAACACTTATCCGTCCAAAGCTTGAGTATGCTGCTTCTGTATGGGATCCCGGCCTTGATCATCTGGTAACAACCATCGAAGCTCTTCAGAATCGGTCTGCTCGCTACATTCTCAGTAATTATCATCGTACTGCCAGCACAACTAACATGAAAAACACATTACACCTACCTCCACTCTCCTTGAGACGTCAGATACAGCGACTTTGTTTGCTCCATAAAATATACTACCACGACACACTTCACAATCTTTTACTCCACCGGCCCTCTTATGTGTCACATCGCGTGGACCATCGTCATAAAATTGGATCTTTCGCATGCCACACGAATACCTTTCATAATTCATTTCTCCCGCGCTCAATAACAGAGTGGAACCACCTTCCCGAAGATCTTGTGTCTATTACTGATGTTACATTGTTCAAAAATGCCTTAAAAGCTCATTTTGGTGTTCCTGATTAATCGTTACGCACTGCTTATTTATTTTTTACCCCCGTATTACTACTTGTATTGTGTTCTACAGTTATATTTTGGTGTTCCTTACTTGTAGTACTTGTATTGAATTCTTGGATGTTTATTGTTACCTTCTGGTGTTCCTTACTATTTTTGCACTGTTTTTGACACCCCTATATATATGTGTATATATATGTATATATATATATATATATATGTGCCTGTGCTTTTATCTTAATTATGTTGAGTATTCCACTCCCCTCTGTAACGCCCGACCCGGGCCCTGAGGGTATTCGAAATAAATAAATAAATAAATAAATAAACTCTACGATTATGTACAGCGTTTCCGGGGTGAGCACGTAAAGTTTTTCTTAGCTGGGGATTTCAATTTGCCGAACATCGATTGGTCAACCATGAATACGATGGGCATGAATGTTAGGCACTCAGAGATTTTTTTGAGCACTGCATTTTTATGTGGTCTAGCTCAAATTGTTACTGACCCTACCAGAATAACTGCAACCACTAGGCATATTCTTGATTTATTGTTTATAAGTTGCGCTGTCAAATGTGACACTGTTGATGTCATGAACGGGCTCTCTGATCACAACTTAGTATTTGGCACCTTTTCCTTTAAAAGGTTTTGTGGCAAAAGCAAACCTGTAATTGTTGTGAAAGATTTCAACAGGGCAGACGATGAGAGCATCCTGGACTATTTAGAAATGAATTTGGACGGTTTTAATGTGGACGTAGATGTGAATATTTTGTGGTGTAAATTCAAGCAAATTTGTCTTCATTGCATTGCCATGTTTGTTGCTGACAGGATTAAGAAAAAAAAACAAAACCCCTGGGTTACGAGACAGATCATACGCATGAAAAGAAAGCTTAAGAGAATGAGACGACCAGGTCGGTCTCGAGACCCTGCTATTAACACTCTAAGCGCAGCGCTGAAAACTGGGGTCAAAAAAGCTAAGGACACTTTCTTCACTACAACTTTAGGCAATTTCATGAAAGAAGCACCACGGAAATTTTGGAGGTATATAGGTGGCACCAAATCCAATAGCATTTCGTTGATGGTTGACGGCTGCCCAGTCTCAGAGGCAAAACCAGTTGCCGATGAATTTAACAGGTACTTTCAATCCGTATACGCCCAGAAGGATAGTCATCTTGTTACCGAGCCTGCTGGGTATTTTTCTTCTATGCCTGATGTCATTGTGAGTCGGGAAGGTATTTTAAACTTGCTCCTTAACCTTGAGGTTAAAAAGCCGACGGCCCCGATAAGATTCCTACAGTTTTCCTGCGCCGTTACGCGGAATGGATTTCGCATTACTTGTTCCTCATTTTTAACCCGTCACTAGCACAGTGTTCTCTTCCGGCAGACTGGAGGGGTGCTCGTATCATTCCCATATTCAAGTCAACTGACCGCCTGAGTGTATCCAACTACCGTCCAATTTCCTTGACCTCAACTAGTTGCAAAATATTGGAACATATAATCTGCCGACACTTGACCGTATTTCTCGAAGAAAACAAACTTATCAGACGCACAGCACGGGCTTCGGCGTGGTTTGTCGACTGTAACGCAGCTCCTTAGTGCATGCCATGATTTTTCACTCACGATTACTAACAAAGAACAAATTGATGCTATATTTTTAGACTATGCGCAAGCATTTGATAAAGTGCCACATAATAAATTATTACAGAAACTTTACGACATGGGAATAAATAGCAGACTTATCGAGTTCATTAGGGCTTACCTAGAAAACAGGTATCAGTACGTCCAAGTTGACAAGTACTGCTCGGAGGCACTGCAGGTGACAGCAGGGGTACCACAAGGCTCGGTTCTGAGACCGATATTATTCCTTATTTATGTTAATGATATCGTGAAAGTCATACACAGTGATGTTAAGATAAAGATTTTCGCAGATGTCTCCGTTCTTTACACCTCGGTTAAATGTGCAACTGACCAAATTAAACTTAACAAAGCCTTTGCTGACGTTTCAGGTTGGTGCGCAAATTGGAACATGTTTTTAAATGCTGACAAGTGCCTAGTCCTCCGCATATCCAGGAACAAAACCGTTTTACAACATTATTATTCTGTAAATGGCACTGCACTTAAGGAATCGGCGTCTGTTAAATACCTCGGAGTTACTATTACACACAATCTGAGTTGGGATTTTCATATTAATACAGTCTGCACCAAAGCCTTTAAATCTCTCTGGTTTATTAGACGCAAGCTTTCAAAAGCCCCCATGCACGTGAAACAAGCAGCCTGTAAAGCGTTGGTCCGGCCATGTCTGGAGTATGCCTCGTGTCTATGGGACCCTTATACTAATACAAAGAAAAATATTTCCAAATTAGAAAGGGTTCAAAGAACCGCGGCCAGATTCATTTGCAATAAATATCAACGCACTGACAGCGTGACAGAAATGATTGATTATCTTGGTCTCAAGAAACTACGAGCGAGGCGTTCCGAATGCAGATTAAAATACTTGTATTTAATATATAACAATGTAATAGACATCAACAATCATAATTTCATTACCCCTCACACACTACGCACAAGCTCGCGTTTTGATAACGGGAAAATGATTCGTGAATATAGCCCCCTAAACGATACCTTTAAGTATTCATTTTTCCCGAGAACCATACGCGCTTGGAATAAATTACCTAGGAATATTGTCGACAGTCCCAGTGCGCAAGAGTTCGTTACAAACCTGAAAATGCTAGGGTGAAGTTGCACTTGTATTGTTTCTTGTATTCTTGTATTCTTGTATTCTTGTATTCTTGTATTCGTGTATTCTTGTATTCTTGTATTCTTGTATTCTTGATTCTTGTATTTGTTTGTGTGTGTCCACTCCTGATTGGAGTCAGCCGACTCTGCAGTATTCCCAAATAAATAAATAAATAAATAAATAAAATAAAGATCATTGTACGTCGTGGCCGTTCCCGACATCTCGACTCGACCGAAAAGACTGAGCAAGCGCGCTGCGTATTGCTTCCCTGTTTCTTTATCTAGCGGATTACTCTCACGAAACCTTTCGCGGTAACCCTCTGCTGTGAATCGAAAATGTTGGAGCAGGGCTAGCTTTGCCTTATCGTAGTCCATTGAATCTGCTGGAGGCAATCGACCGAACACACGGAGAGCCTCCCCAGTCAAAGACATACTGAGTGCTGTAGCCCATTTTTCCTTAGGATAGCTGTGCCCTTCTGCGATACGCTCAAAACCTTTGAGGTATGCGTCTAAGTCATACCTGCGGTCGTCGAACGGCGGGATCAACTTGTGTGTGCTAACAGTTGCTGAGGGCCCCGGTGCAGGTTCTCGATTACCCCCACCAGCTTCTGCAAGCCTTAATTGGAGCTGCAATCTCCGCTCTTCAGCCTCTGCCAGCGACTTTGCATGCTCGCGTTCTGCTGCACGTGAAGCGCGTTCGGCTTCACGTGCAGCGCGTTCCTTCTCCTGCTCAGCGGAAACCCACGAACGCAGCTCGGAATCTCTCAACCCCATGTTTTCGCCTAATTCAACCAACTCCTTTAGCGTTGCCATCGTCTTTCTTTACAGACTCACGAAAGGAAAAAAAAAACACGGCTTCGTCCGGTCGCGCGGACGCCAAATTATCGCGAATCGGATGGACGCGTCCCCGACTGCTGAAGGGGAACGCTTTCGCGTGCAGGTTCGAAGAAAGGAACAAAGAAATCAAACAAAACAAAACGAAGCCGTGTTTATATTTTAAAGGAAAGGAGCCAATAAAAGAGACGAATACACCAAGAAAAATACACACTAGAAACGCGTACAACACTAGTGATAAAAAGGAGAGAGTTCACCGGCTACAAAGCGTCCCTGGTGGAGCGGGAATGCCTTGCAGGTAGCACAGACGCGGGTTGGCGAGTTGCGATGCGTCGCTGGCGTTGCGTCCAGGGAGGCGGTGGTAGACAGCCAGGAGATGAGGAACGGAGATGACACGGGAGACGCTGACGAACTCTTGTCAGTCGCCCCCAAGAATTGGGCAGCTGCAGCAGGAAAAACTGTAGCCAGGTCCTCTCGACGGCGTTCCGCAAACACCGTAGGCTTGTGCAGCCTATCACAGGAAACCGTGGCCGCAAAGTGGCGATTGCAGTAAGCCTGCGTCGTTGATTCAAGGGAGGTCCACGGCAGCACAGACCCGAAGTCTGACGGCTGCCTCCTCCACGCTTGAATGAGGCTTAATAATCTTGCGTGGATGATCCAAGGGAAGCCCCTCGCAGCTCGGATCCAACGTCCGGCCGCTGCCACGCTTGAACGAGGCTTAATGGTATTGTGTCAGTGATCAAAGGGAAGTCATTGGCAGCTCGGATCCAACGTCCGACAGCTGCCACTTCCACGCTTGAACCACCAGACTTGGGCTACGGTGTCTTCCTCAAAACCTCGGTTTGCTGACACGCAGCTCTACGCTACACGTGCCTGCCTCGCGCACATCACTCGCACGCGCCCACGCGCAACGCGGGGCTGGCACGTACGGCGCTCCGCTGTCGGACGCACCACTGCCAACACGCCGCGTTCCCAAAATCCCTCACCAGTGTGGTGTGCACATCACAGAGGACACGTCAGATCTTCTGTCTGACTATGATTTAGGAAGGGCAAAAAGAAGACGACTAATCAGGCAACTGAGTAGCTCTGAAGATGAAAATGTGTCCCCCCCACCACCACAGCCACCACAGTCGATGCTTCAAAGTAATATACATCTTTGCTTCTATATAGGTCTTACTTTAAAACACAGAGCCATTTTATACAAACTGCTTTGTAATAATTGCAAATTTAAATTACTTTTGGTGCTCTAATGTTGCATCGTCGTAGGAAAAGTGCATTCACTGTTGTGGTGAGGGCCAGGATCCAGATTCTAGTGTTGTTTCACCTGCCTAACAATTTAGCAGCTAGTGCTCAATGTTGGTGGCATTGGGACAAATCCAGCCTGCCTGGAAACTGATGACCAGGAACTCGCATTTTCAGTTCTTAGCCGCATTGTACAGATAGTTTATAAATGTCATATTCACACTGCAATTAAGTTACTTTTTTTCTTTTAGAAGTGATACAACAAGTGAATCAAGTGAGTCAAGCAGCAGGAAGTCAAAAGAAACAACCCTGTCGTCCCATTCTTCATGCCTTGCTGCCCATGACGGTATAATTTTCAAGTAACTTAATTATCCAAAGTGTGCTGTGGTATTCAGTGTTTTGCTTCCAAAGCTGCAATGCCTTAAAAAAGAAGTTAAATGTTTTGGTTTGAGAAAGGGGTGCTAGAACTTGCTGCATGCTCATCTTATGAGACCACTGCAAATAGACTTTATTTACCATATTAAGCTGCAAAAGCACTGAGATTTCGTATGTTACATGCACTGTCAAGTATGCATATTACTTAGTTTTTGCGCAAGGTGCACATTTTTTACTACCACATCAAGGACTTTCAGTCTCACTGCTCAAGACTTGAGCATACGTTGTTATCAATTTGTAACGTTGATTAGTCTTTAAAAAAAGCAAATGAAAAACAAGGAGTACTTTAAGGCACCCAGCCTCTGGTGCGTTGTTTCTATTGTGCTCGTTCTTGTGTGTCAGTTTCCTTAACCCAGGAGCTTGTCGCATGATGATGATTCTGCCTCATTACAAGTGGCTTGAGTTAATGAATGGGCTGCTTTGGCCTAGATTCCATACGAAAGCCTCTGGCATGTTTTTTTGCAGCAAACAGGAATAAAATGCCGGGTGGCTGGAATCAGCCATCAGGGAGGAGGATACTTCATTCTCAGAACTTAGGTTAGTGAAGGAAGTGAGATTTATATACACTTTTTTGTCATGTCAGGAGTACAGTAATTGCATTTTTCATTTGCAGGTGACAGTGGTGACTTTTTCAGCAATGAGCCTCCACCTGAAATTGCTGGGGGAGATATGCTTAACTCTTGTGACTTTTGCACAGGAAAGTACCTCATACACAGGGCAGGAAAGTAATATTTTGTGTCTTTGAAAGGGTATACTTCGAGCACTCAGTCGTGTAGACAGTTTTCACTTCATAGAGGAGAGCAATGTAAGTCTGGTGCCAAAGGTACAATGTGAAACGTATGATGGGGGTGCACTGTTTGGCTGTCTCTGAAAAGGGCAAAGATCCCACAACCTTGAGCCTGAAAATGCCTGGCCTGCACACATGGCTCACTCACAGCCAGAAACTCCTCGCTCCTGGCCAGGTAAGGAATTGAGAGCTGTTGTCCTAGTTTTGTTCCTCGTATATCTTTGTTCTGCAGCACGCAGGCAGTGGCATGATAGCCGATTTCAAACTTTTGGCAGTGAGTCGCCACCTATAGCTCGTGCAAGGACTGAAGGTGTGCATTCCTTTCCAAGTGAGGATTGGGAACTGCTATTCTGGTTTTATTACTCGTTTCATTCTAACTTTCAGCACATACGTCTTGGTCTGACGGGGGATCAACACCTCAAAGCATAGCACCCGCAGCTGTCAGGCCACTCAAACCTACAGGTAAGCAATTATTAAAGGTGATCCCACTGAACACTTGAACCATTATGTTTTATTTTTTAGTTTCTATAATTGGTTGCAAAACCTTATTTTGACTGCCAGATTTAATAAATAAAAAAATACAAATTTCCTAAAAGAACAGCCTTTATGCACTGCGGTACTTATGAATATCTTTTTTCCTTTTTATCTTTAGAGTTTGAACAAATCATGAAGGTGCTGCACACAATAGATATGAGGGTGGAGCAGCGAGGAAGACAGCTGGACGTAATATCGCGACGTCTGAGCAGCGGCTTTACAGGTGCCGTGAAGTCAGAGGCTGTGGCACGGCCATTTAATGAAGTTGGTGCCTTTGAAGAATTTTGTAAGGCATTGTTTTCATGTTTTTCTATGTTTGCACTTCTGTGAAGCTTGAAAGAATGTATGTACTTTTTCTTTTTCTAGGTGCAGCAACTGTATGATCTTGGAGGAGTGGCTGCACCACATGCCACCAGAAATGTGCTGGAGGCCCTCATGACGCCAAAAGTCGCTGTAAACTACAGCTGGCTGGGCCAAAAGGGCAAAAAAAAATTTTGCACCCTTAATGTTTCAGACGCGATCCTGAGTAAGCTACTGTTATTGGTTCAGTTGCTCTGTGTACTGAAACCCTTATTGCATGAGCATTTTCACTGGTAGTTAGCTGATCATAGGTTGAACATGATGGCAGTGATAATTACAATGCTGTTTTTAGGTTTAGTAGGTAAACGACACATTAAGTATATTCATATCTCCATCATGTTTAACAGGTGTTTCCTATACTCATGGATTCTTATGGCACAGAGATATAAGGTATTTCAGGGAAGCCGGCCACTAATTTTTAAAAATGGGGTTTTTGAGGGAAAAGGAAGTTTTTTGGGGCCCATTATTGTCATTGTTGGTGGATAGTAAAATTACTAACTAAATTTTAATGGATAATTTTTTAACCATTACTGATGGGCACCTGACTGCCATTAGAGATTTGTAGCTGAACATTAGTGATAGCCGTAACAGTTTCCAGAATTTTGAAAATGCTGTTACGACGAAGTGGAAGACGAAGTGAGCTCCCGCGCGAATGGGACGAACGAAGAAGAAGAGGTTGATGGCGTTTCTTGTTCGCGTTGGTGCTCCCTGCTAGGAACTATTCACCTACGGCTTGTAAATAAATGTAAATAGTATTTCCCCGTAACAATACGATTATCCTTGCTGCTGTGGCTCAAATAATTTGTGTAATTTCTCGCGCCATTCAAAAACCGCTAGCTTGCGGGAGGGCACAGACCGACATCAATCAAATTGTGACATTCCGTGACACACAGCATGACATTCTTTGCCCCGCCCACGCTGGGCAGCGAAGTGGCGAGGAGCGGGATCACTGCAGCCCGGACGTGGCCAAGATTGTCACGTAGTACTTGCGTCAAGAAGCGTCTTGATTTGATTGACGTAGCTTTGTGCCCTCCGACAAGCACGCAGTTTTCAAAATTCCAAAAACTGATATGGCTGTTACTAACAACTGGTTACAAAGCTGCAGTTGCAATCAGGTACTAATCAGTAATAATTAAAAACTTGACGATTAGAATTTAAAGTTGCACTAAAGAGGAATTTTCAATCCTTTTTTTACCGCAGGAAATCCATCTCCACGTTCCGAGCATTCTTAAGAACTTCGAATTATTGTCCTGTGCAGCCGATTTCTCTAATTTACATCAGATTAAACGTTACGGCTCCCTCCTTGTTTTGATCTCACCGCTGAAGGTAGGAGGAGTCAATTGATGCGTGCAGTGCCTTTCAGGCAGCGCGTCGCGGCTTTGTTTTCGCTTTCATTTTGTTTTTTAGGTTACCGTGAATAAATATGTCCAGTCAGAGACTACGTAGCTGCAAATTAGGCCCACAGAAATAAAATAATTAGCTGTGGCTTAGCTCTGGTTAAGCCTGAGTGATTGCGAAAGCAATTTAGCAAGCCGTTCTTCTCTCCGGTCCGGTGGCTCTTCTACACGGCGCTTTCTTCTGTGGTAATTATATCGCTCTGCACTACTCATAGACGATTCTTCGGCATTCAGAGAGTCCATGAAACTACTCTCGCTCACTGAACTTGTAGAACGCCGCCGGGCTCGCCATTCTGCGGCATAGGCGCGTTGCTTAGCCAACCGCTCTTGCCTTCCTTGATCTGTCTCCTCGGCACGGCGCCGGCGTTTGCGCGCAGCACATCGCTCCAGCGACGCCTTGTACAACCCCTCAGACATGACTAAGCGGAGCGCGCCTGCGGCACCCCGTTTATCCTCTAGGGTGCCTCGATGCCAGCGCCGCCGTTCAGGGTGGTGCCATCCTTTGACCGCTCCAACGCCGCCTCTCTCTCCCTGCGGCGCCATTTTGAATCACAGCGGTCGGTCGGGCTGGTCTCAGTTGCTTGGCGCAAGCAGCTGAGCTTCGGTTTTTTCGAGGCCCAGCGGCTGCGGACGATCGCTTTATTTGCTTGGACTGAGGAGCTTGTCAAGTCCACCGAGACGGCATGACGGATTGTTGTGTGCCAATGTGCGCCGGGTCAACGCGTAAAGGCCTACGCTGTTTTCGCTTCCCCCGAGACTCCGAGCGAAGGAAAAAATGGGAAGCTCAAGTAAAGCGGGATCAGCCCTAGAGTACATTGCTTTAAATGTTACACCTCACTGTGATTTTTTACCGCTCTGTCTCGTTCTGCTACTTCGTGGTTTGCATCTTTTTTTTCCATACTTTTTTTTTCATTTTTGCGGCGAAGGTTACATAACACTGTGCACAACATTTTTCTCCTAAGTCTTGTTGACTTATTTCGTGGTTTGGACCTTTTTTCATGCTTTGCTTTTATGTTTTTCTTTAAGGTTACACTCCACGGTACATGCCTCATTTTTCTGTCCCAATGTCTTGCTTACTTATATTGAAGTTCGTGTTTTTTTCACGAGCTGCAATTACAGTTGGCATTAAATAAATAATTTGCATTGTCTCTTGTTTTGTTCTCTGTACCGTCTGTAAGCGGGTAGGCTGAAAAGCTATGTGACATATTTGTCTTCATCAGTAATAAAGATCAACTTTTAGGTAGGAGTTATTTTTCGAACAGCCTAACCCATCAGCACACAATTTTGTAGACAGATTAGGAAATACACGGATAGCCAACGTTAAAAACCGCGTTTTTTTAACAAAACCCTCTATGGTCGATTTTTTTTCGAAAAGCGTGACTTTTCAATGCGGATTAATTCGATTCCGAATTTAAAATTTTCAGAATAACTGCAGTTTATTAATGACTAAAATCCACCTTTCTTTGAGCAGGTTTACATGCATGGTTTATTAATGAATACCGATTGGCTTGAATAAAATAAATATTAAAACATATGTGTAGAATTGTGTTTCACAAACTGAGGAATCGCAGGAGAGCAACCGGTGCGTATGTCCATGGCGCAAGCGAAGTGTGCATGCGAGCGCACGCAAGAACATTCCGTGGTTGTGCGCCCCTTATAAAAATGAAACGAGTGAGAAACTTCCAGTAATCCTTCATGCTATCGCCAACGAGGGGCGATTCGTTTTTTTGGCCTCGAGAAAGAAAACGCACGAGCAGTGGCAACGTCGGAATACGGCGGTATTCCGACGTATTCCGTCGGCGGTCGACGCATTCCGATTCCGACCTATTCCGACGGCGGTATTCCGAAAAAATTTGTATACGAGGTCTGTTAGAAAAGTATCCGACCTTTGGCCGTAGAAAAAAAACTTGCATAACTGGAGCGTTGCAAACCTAGTCACCTTCAAAGTAGTCTACTTGGGACTCCACACACTTCTCCCAGTGGTACTGCCATTGTGGGAAGTATTCCGAAAAGGCCCCTTTCGGAATGGAGTTTAGCTCAGCTGTCGTTGCAGCCATAATGTTGTTCCTTGTCTGAAATCGCGCTCCTTTTAATGACCTTTTGATTTTGGGAACTATCCAGAAATCGCAGGGGCCATATCAGGACAGTAAGGAGTCTGTTGAACTACAGGAGTCTGGTTTTTCGCCAAAAAATCTGAATCGAGTGCGAGGAATGTGCAGGAGCATTGTCGCGATGGTAGCGCCAATTTCCTGTTGACCTCAGCTCCGGGTTCTTGCGCCGCACAGCATGACGTAGGCAACGGAGGACATCCCTGTAGTACTCTTTGGTCATTGTTTGACCCTGTGGAGTGCGTACTCGTGGTCTGCCACACAGAGGGTGTCAAAGAAAGCAGTCAGCATCACTTTCACATTGCTGCGCACTTGGCGGACCTTCTTAAATCTTGGTGACGTGCAATGCTTCCACTGTGACGACTGGGATCTGGTTTCCGGGTCGTACGTGTACACGCAAGACTCGTCACCAGTGATTACGATGTTGATGAAGTCGGGGTCACTGTTTGCGGAATCCAGCATGTCCTGTGAGACTTCAACACGAAGCTGCTTTTGCTCCACCGTGAGCAGCTTCGGCAGAATTTCGCCGCAACTCTCTCCATGGCCAAATCTTCGGTGATAATGGAATGTGCGGAGAAATTGCTCATGTCCACCTCTTCCTCAATATCTCGGATAGTCACGCGACTGTCCCGCATCACCATAGCGTTCAGTTCGGCAATGACCTGGTCATTTTGGCATGTTGATGGCCGATTGGAGCGTGGCTCGTTCTCCACCGATGTGCGGCCATCTTTAGATCAATTGTACCACTGCTTAATCTGTGTGCTGCTCATAGCATCGTCACCGAAAGCAGTCTGAATATTTCGAATGGTTTCCACTTGACTATCGCCCGGTTTATGGCAAAATTTGATGCAGTAGCACTGCTCCTTTCACTCCGCCATTTTCCTTGCAATAAAAAACCGACGAGAGCACTGCGCAATGCCTCACTCAAATGCTGCGTCCCAGCGACTGACGCTATCGGCAGGCGGGAAAAAATTCGTGCATGCGCATGAAGGTTCAAGGTCACCTGATGCAAGCCGCTTGTTTCATATCCATCAGGTGTTCGCAAAAAAAAATATAAAGCGGATACTTTTCTAACAGACCTCGTATACCAGCGCCCGCCCCATAAGCAGATGTAATTGCGCCGTTGTGAGCAATAAACGGGCGAACAACTCGCAGTTACCGTGTCAAAAATTAGAAAAGCAGTTTTTGCGAGCAGAAGAAACGGAAAAAGCCCGCGCGCCGATAGCGAAACCAGCCGCAGCGCTCGGGCGGCTGACGACACGCGGGCGTTAACAGAACGTGGGAATTAAAATCCAAAATATCGTGGAAAATCAGAGGCAGCAATTTCTTCTATCCGCATGGAGCAGCAGCACCTGCCCCGCAACAGATCTTTAAAAAATTTCAAACCAACAGACGGAACAGTAAATGTTTAACCTCGACCACCTGGGGCTGTAAAATTAAGTCATGCAATTACGTCTTCGACCCTCGGATGTTAAAATGGCTCTTATGAGTGAAAAGATACGCAGTGGGATATTGATGAAAAAGACTGTTCTAGTAAAAAAATTACCGACGATTACGTTACTTCCTAATGCGAAATTTGAGCGCAGCAAATAAGCTGTTTCACCTTTTCGATAGATTGAGGCAAAGAAATCGAGCAACACATGTATGCGCTATCGCAGAATTTTTTTTTATTTTTCGCAGGAAGAGGGGGGAGGGGGGCGGCGTGTACACCCAGCTGCAAACGATGGGGGCAGAAGCGCGCGCAGCAAGCGGACAACACGATAAAGGGAGGAGGGAAGAGATAGCAGCGACTGACTGATGTCGCTGACGCCGATAGTGAGTCAACCCCAGCTGCGGAGTTGGTTTCAGGGACAACGCCGCCGATGCCGACACAAACAATATGATACCCTCGCTTCCGCAGCGCTAAGAACCAGGTCTAGCCGTGGGAAGGTGGTCACATATTCGTCGACGTGCCGGGGCCTACGTGAAATAACCGGCGCGTCGGCAACTGAAGAGCACCCTATCCGCCACACAAGAACAGGGGGGGGGGACCCTTTCCTCCTCTTTCTGCATGGCGGCGACGGTGTTCTATGC
Organism: Amblyomma mixtum; assembly: GCF_055824585.1. NCBI lineage: Eukaryota > Metazoa > Arthropoda > Arachnida > Ixodida > Ixodidae > Amblyomma > Amblyomma mixtum. Next base: position 124,879,587 of record NC_143018.1, on the reverse strand, counting down.
AGTCATGTTATCTTGACTCTCTAGCGGCGTCAGCGGCATCCAGCGGTATCAGTCGGTCGCTGCTAGCGCTGGGGGGATGAAAGGGGGGCGGAGCTGGTTACGAGGCCGACGACAACGCCGACGACGACGCGAAACCCAGGAACGGACGCCAAAGAGCTTCGCTCTAAAAGCACTATTACGCCCGCCGAGAGTAAGAGTGGCGCCGTTACACACGTTAGCGCAGCTGATCCCGTGTGATTCAATATGGCGGCGCCCGCGATGTTGTCTCCACCCTGAACGGCGGCGCTGGCATCGAGGCACCCTATTATCCTCTCCTAGCGAGCGCCCTCACGCGGCGGGCCGAGGAGGCCGTCACGTGGTAGCCGCCGCGCCGAGCGCAGGAACGACTACGGCCGAAGAGACGAGTTGGGGCCCCTAATCTCCTCTGGTCGTGACGTCACGCTGTCACGTGGTCATGCGCCGCAGCTGCGCCGGAGTGAAGAATCGTCCTCCACCGACGGCAGAAAAGTGCTAGCGGTATTGCTTTCTCAATAAAATAACGTGTGGACTCTGCTTTCGCTCTGCTTGATGGCAGAGTGGCAAGCTGCCACGGACTGGCTGAAAGGCTTAACTCCTGCCGTCAGCAGTGAGTTAAAAAAAAGGCGGGAGCCGGGACGTTTAATTTGATTTAAATAAGGGAAATCGACCGCTCAGGACAATAATTTGAATTTTCTAAGAATGCTCTGAACGTGTAGATCGAGTGGCTCAGAAGTGGCTCAGAAGTTTGGTGTCACTATGGCATTTTCTGCTCCATGCAAACTGCATCTTTGTGCGCCCAAACCTCTGCAGACCTGCGCAGAACTGGTGTTTGCAAGACGAAACACCAGACCATGTTCACTACATGCGCAGTGAGCGTGGTGTATTCAATCCCATTGTCATGGGGGAAAATCTGCATAGGCCAAACCGGAGCATGCTTGAATGAGCGCCTGAGGCAACATCGCACAACTTTGGGCACTGGCACCGGCAGCAATCTAGCCTTGCATGTCAAGGACGGCAAATGTTCTCCTAGTTTTCACACTGCCAGCACTAGGGTCGGGGAAATCTAAACGTGAGCGTGAGCTATTGGAGGCATTCATGATCAGAAAGAATAAGCAGAAATGCGTCAGTGAGCCGTCCGTGATTATCATCGAAAAGGAGTGCAAGTTTTTATCATTATAGTAGCCATTTCACCATGTGGTGCGCGAAGTGTATTGTCTGTAGGGTGTGTGCGCAGGCAGGAAATTCTTTTAAAATGAGCAATTCTTCACCGCAATAAATCAGTTGTAAGTCCCGCGTTGTGGTGTGTGCCTTCTTTGTACTTGTCTTGCGTCTGTTTTCGCTGCTTCCCTTTCTTTGTGAAAAGGCGAGTTCAGATTCCTTTTTAGTTCAACTTTCATTAAACACTTTAATAGTCAACATGAACAGCCAATTTTTTGACATCCATCAACACTGGTATTAATTAAGAAGAACTTCTTGTTGGGCGAGTTGGTGCATAGTGTTGTAGGTACGAATTGCGCAAAAAAGACACACACAGGAAAAAAACACACACGAGGGAGACTGAAAGAGCGCAACTTTCTGTCTCTTTCAGAAAGTTGCTGAACTTTCTGTCTGCAACTTTCTGTCTGTCCAGAGAAAGAGGGAAAGCAGAGAAGAGGGAGTGCGAAAGCAGATGGTTCCTGACTTCTGGAGACGGTCGTTGCTATATACTTAAAATGACATGGCACGGACCCAACCATTTCGGGCAAAAGCTTTTTTCAGCGGGAAATAGTTTATGAACGAAATTTTTTTATATATCATAAGGCTTCAGTACAAGAATTAATACATCCGTTGAACACCCGACGGCAGTCTTGAATTTTTTGTTTTACTTTTAGCGTTTTCACTAAAGTCAGAAGCGTTCACCACAAAGGCATTTTCTGTATCAGGAGCCCTTCAATTGCCTTAGCCGAGAGTGAATTTTGGTATCTAAGCTCCCACGTGCCTTCCAGAAAAGTTCTGTGTGCTTGATAAGTGTTTCTATATATACCCCTTCTGTTCTTCAATGAAAACTAGTTGATAGTCAGCGCTTGTTTGTGTTACTGTTTCGTCTTTCCTGTTCTTGTTGCGCTGTGAACAAAATCGGAAGCATTCCCCATTTTGTTTGTTCAATGGCAGTCTTGACCGTTGAAGCGATCGAAGGAAACACGTTAAATGGAATAGTTAGTTACACTTCAGAAGAATGAATCACTGCCTTCAATATTTCCATAACGATATCTTCCAATTTTTCAATATTCAAAATTTTTGTCCCAGAATGCTGGACAGGCTTCCGTTAAGTATTGCTTACGTCTCGAAGTGCGTTCGAGTATTTCGCTATACAAGCGCAGGGGGACGCTCACACCCTTTCTACTTCCCGCCCTCCTCCCCCGCAGAGGGCATTCCTCCTCGCAGTGAAGACCGTATTTAAACCCCGTCAGTGATGAACGCCTTGTCGAGACGAAGACATGCTGTCTTGTCGAAACATTGGCACGCTCCGAAGCATTCTCTCCTTCTTCACTTTATGTATCTCTGTGCACGTGACATAGAGGAAATACTGTTGCCTGCATTCAGACCACTTAGTCTGCTCACATTTTTTTTATGAAAGAAATATGTCAGTTAACGGGATGATAGGATGAGACTACTGAAAAATGCCAAGCTTACAAATAGGGCTGGTTTCGGCTAGCGGACACTCAATCGCCATACAGCCGAGTTCTATTCCACTAAGCTATTCCACTCGGCGACATGTGCAAGGTGGTTTGCAACAGTAACGGTACAGTCTTTGTCAAAAGTTTAGAGCCCAGGGGGTTTGCTTCTAAGCACTATTGTGGCGCTCCTGTAGGACTCATGGAAGTCCTACGCACCGGAGGGAGCAGGACCAAAAATCTTCTTACCTGCAGGAGAATTGAGACACTGAGCGCGCATTACGAGCAAAGCAGTGTGGCCCAGAAGCCAACCCCTTGGGCTCTAAACTTTTGACAAAGGCTGTACATCCATGGCCTTGATGTGTTGTTGTTTGGCTAGCGCAACATCGGTCAACGTCTCCGCTGGAGTGGGTGCAAACTTCAGCACGGGCTGATGCGTCGAAATGTAACAATGCAAGTGGCGTGCGGCATTCTCAGCTACGCGATGAGCGAAAGAAAACTTTCCAGCTGGGTAACCCTATAGGAAAAAAATGCTTATTTCACTGTATCGTGTGCTTAGGCGACTAACTTTCTGGCGTTTGCATTTCTGATAATTAGGCGCCTTTCGGCTAATCGTACAGTGCAAACGCTAAAAGTTGCAATTTTTGCTGTAAAAATATTTCGAACTTAGCAACGACGCACGAACCATTTTTACCTAGATGGTAAACACGCTTCGCCCACTTGAAGCAGTAGTAGGGGTGTTGACCTTGTTGACTGGTTAGCATGCTTGTGTTTACGGTACCGAAATTCGAAAATGCTAGTTCAACGTTAGTGCTTGGGTTGATAAAAGGAATTCGGAACCAAGTGAGCTGGTGTAATTCGCGTAGTTTCCAACACAGCGGAGCTATGACGATTGCACTGACCCCATACATGCACTGACCCCATGCGCCTCCATGTTATGCTTCTTCAGGCATCACTCCTTCAGCACTGCGAGTGTGTAGGCCTTCTGGTAGTGCGCGGGCAAATTCCTCTGGCAACTCCTTTTTCTGCAAGGCTCAGCTATTTTACATTGTTGTAGATCGACAGAACCATTTCATTTTCAGAAAGGTCGGAGTCACGACCGCGGTGGTCCTCCCTCTCCATGGTGGTCCTCTTTCTAGACCGGACAGGTCTTGCGTTCATCTGCAGGGTAGGGGGTTCTTCTAGACGACATTCCTGCGAATGACTTCTCGTCGCAACTCTTGTGCTCACGTGGCGGCCAGGGAGTTCTTTTGAGCAGGTTGCTGCGGACGATTTCTTCGGGTAGAACTTGGGCTCACCAGACAAGCAACGGGTTCTTGTAGAGTAGTTCCCGCGGGCGATTTCTCCTCCCAAGTCATGGGCTCACCTGCGAGCAGGGGACTCTTCTAGTACAGGTGCCTCTAGCAGATGATTTCTCCTCGCAGGTCTGGGCTCACCTGGCGAGCAGGAGGTTTTTCTAGAGCAAGTTGCTGCGGACGATTTCTCCTCGCAAGTCTTGGGCTCACCTGACGAGCAGGGAGTTCTTCTAGATCAGGTTGCTGCGGATGATTTCTTCGGGCAGTTCTTGCGCTTATCTACCGAGTAGAGGGTTCTTCTAGATCAGGTTCCTGCGGACGATTTCTCGTCCCAAGTATTGGGCTCACCTGCCGAGTAGGGTGTTCTTGTAGATCAAGTTCCTGAGCACGATTTCTTCGGGCAGGGCTTAGGCTCGCAAGATGAGCAGGGGGTTCTTGTAGAGTAGGTTCCTGCGGGCGATTTCTCCTTCGAAGTGATGGGTTCACCTGCGAGAAGAAGGTACTTCCAGTGCAGCTGCCTGCAGGTGTACAGCGTCGTGCAGGTCAGCTACGAGTTCAAATAGCTGTGACTCGCAGGAACGGCCACGCAAGAATCCGTGTTGATTTGGGAAAAAAAGTTGTGCTGATTGAGGTACTTCATTATTGCTGATGATATGATGTGTTCCAGGATTTTGCAAGGTATACTCGTTAATGAGATGGGCCTGTAATTTGAAAGGACAGAAGGATCTCCAGATTTAAATATAGATATAATGCGTGCGATTTTCCAAGCGTCAGGCACAATTCCTGTATCACTAGACTGCTGAAAAATGGGAGTGAGTATGCGAGCTATCACTGGTTTAGTTAGCTTGAGCAGTTTTGGAGCAGTTCTTTCTCCATCAGATGTGGAGAGTGGGATCTTCAGCACTAGCGAAATCGCACCCTCGCTGCAACTTTCTTCATTCAGTAACATACACACCTCCACATCCCTGGCCCTGTAAATGAATCACCTATTCCGGACCGCAGGGCGACAAAAGATCGCCCCCCCCCCCCTTCCCTGCCTAACCTTAGCTCGACTGGTATAAAAAGACTCGTCTGCGATAACCGGATTAAGAAAACTGCCAGGCTTCTGACGCACTTTTGGACCCAAAGAAGGCGGCCGCTATGACGTGGATGAAAGCTGTATATTGCAGATACCTGTTTTTACCTCTAGTTCCTCTCGTTTGAATCTGTTCCAAGTTTGAGACACTTTATATGTGGGCCTAATTCATTTTGAAATCATGTTCATTTTTGAAACCTCGTTTTTGGTTTCGTGCGTATCAGTCATTTAGGTTAATCTAATTTATTTTTCACATTTTTCCCGTCAATTTATTTCTCCGTTCCTTTTTTTTCGTTTTGGTGTTATCCCCACAGTACCGAGTAAAGGAAGCGAGTCCTTAATATTCGTCTCAATATTTTTCTTTTTGCTATAGTTAGCCCACAATGAATCTTCTTTTTTTGTTTGTGTGTCCAAAAATTTGAACATAGGCTGCCTCGTTTCTTTTCAGCTTTTCTTTTTCTTCTCTTCCTGCATCACAGCACGGTGTACCTCGCTCCAGTGCTCCAGAGACGCCTCTAAAGCTGCAGCGCTTTAGAGCCGTTTGTCTTTGGTGCCATTGCGAAGATATTGTGCTTTCATCAGTGCCGGAAACTTATCTCGCGTACGGCGCCTTTTACATAAATATTTGCTTTTCGGCGTGGGCTTCGATGCACACCAAATTCTCGTTGTTTGTGCAAACACCTACGTTTTCAATGTCCCACTAACTGCAAGCCATCTCATGAGTCAGCGCCTTTTCAATAAAATTCTACGACCTCTGTTCTTTTTGAAAGGAAGAGTAATTAGAAGCATTCCTTGGTGACGTAGCCAGCATTGGCACCTTGTCGACAACCACAGCTGCGACGCATGCCTTCTGATTCTATTTTCTTGTTTCTCATCTTCTCTAACCAACGTTTGAAGCTATTAAAAACGTTCTGTGTGCAGGCGGCACTGATAATGGTCCAGTCGTGTATAGCGAAAGTTGTCATTGTTGTTTACCTCTGTAAACAATGCATACACCCACGCGAGGGGATTAATGGCCAAATTACGCAAAGAGCCACCTCGCTGTTAAAGGATCGCGGGTGAGAAATTTTTCCGTCAAGTCTTGTTCACGATTTACGTGAGACAAAACTATTGCCTAATGGAGTCACACCTAAAGTATTTAACAGGGCTTAAATGCGCACTGCAATCCATTGTTGCTACTTTGTATTTTTTATTTTTCGCTGCGCCCATACTACGTAGTTGTACACCACATTGTACGCGAACTTGGCATGTCTGTACTGTAGTCAGATACAAATAAAGAACGAAGCGCAAAAGTGCCCCTCAAGACCGTCGGCGGATTATCTCCCTTGACCAATTCCCTCGGGCCTGCAAGCGTGAAATCGCAGTGGGTGCCGCATGGATAGGGAATACCTAGCGCTTAATCGGATTAGCCACGGTGTCATGGAAATCGGCCGACGCCATTGGCTGGGAAGCCTCCCTCGAAGGTCAGCTGCTGCTTCGTTCTCGAGTGGTATCAGACAAAGCGCGCCTGAGTATACACTGCGAGACCTTGGAGTACCAGTGTCCGCGAGTACGAGTGAATCGGACAGAAGCCGAAAATTTTTTGCGGGCTGCTGCCCTTTGTGCTGCTGTTAGAGCTCCTTCTGTATGTGCAGCACCTGACGCTTCGCCCCGTCAGCAACCCAAGGCCAGCCCCGCTTGCGTCGTGTGGTTTCTATCGCTCCTGCGATGCCTGTTTACATAGGGGTCGTATACGCTGGCTGACAGTACCGTACTTATATTCGCGCGAGACCTCAAAGCATGGAATGCATCGGAATAATCTTTGCCTAACGGAGCACACTGGCATATTTTAATGCAGTTTTTCAAAGAGATTAACCCAGCAGAACACCAGGCGAGCGTGCATGACTAAATATCTAATGAGGATGCATATCTGTTTCTACAGACGGTCCCTAGAGCTCAGAAAAGTGTAAAAGGCGTGGAAATGAATCCTACGGAAACCTATACTTTTCGGCGTGGTTTGAACCGAAGAAGCGACAAAAATGTGCAGACAAAGAGCTGAAAATGATACAAAAAATGCATCCCGGCATTAAAATATTTTGTCGGGAACTCTCTGGCTATGCTGTTCGCTGTCCGCCAGCGAAAAATAAAAAATACGCATGTATAGCCGAGAAAATTGGTTAAAAAATGGTTCGAACTCTTCACGTCCGTGACGAAAAGTAAAGCTTGACACCGTTTTTCGCCCAGCGTTATTTGTAGTTTGTCCTCTTAGACCCACGCCGTAAACTTGCTGTCGGCGCCCGCATTTTACTTGCGAAAAAATTTGATGATGGCGACATTTGTATTTTTTTTGTGGCTTATAAAGTGTCTGCTTTAAGTTAGAGTAAAGACTTCCAGAGTATAGCATGGTACCCTACCTACTCAGGCCAGTTGGTACTCGTTTTGTGTCCCCGGTCCCGGAAAAAAAATCCCCTGGATAGAACGTCCCCATTTTCAAAGTAGAAAAATAATGTTCCAAACGGATGCCACCAAACGCCCCATACGTAACCCCTTTAAACTCCGGAGATTTGACCACCCGCTTCGCATGAGACGGGTTCAATCCCGCGAACTGATGGGGTCACCTATTGTAAAAGTACCTAAATCCTTGCCGCTGGCATGCCTTCTTAATTTTGAAGAACTTTTGGAACCTTGCACTCCACTCCTAAACATAGACATCGCTTTCTGTCGTATTTCTTAATAACAAAAAGTGGCTTTGGTAGAAGGAGGCGAACCACTGCAACGTAAAAACTCGAAGTATACGTAGCAATGCTACAAGCGAGTCACATTCCAATGCTTATGTCTGTGAAGTTCAATAATCGGAAGCGCCGTTGAAGAGAATAAAGTCTGAGCTGAAAATTTGGCCTTACAGACAATGCAGGAAGATCCGCTGCAGGCAACTTCAGTGCTGGGCAAAATAGCGCAAATACAATGAAAACATGCATGCTGACTGTTTTGCTTGGTCCGCTGTCCAGTTGACCGAAAAAAACAACGATTATATATAATCCAACCCTTCTAGGCCATTTACAAAAACGACTGCCGAAGTGCTTACAGTAACTACTGTAAAGACACTGCGGCCGTATTTCACGAACAAACATCTACGAAAACCACAAGTCGACGAATGAGAGGAAACGGGGCTACGGATGGGGCGTGCGAAGCTCTGCCAATCCATGACGTAGTTGGCGCTGACAAGGGCCGTTGTCTTGCTCCGAAGGTATGGAGCGCTAAATGTCGGGCGAAGAAGTCGGGGATAAGGGGTAGTTCATCAGGCTTTCCTCTCAGTACCGAACTTGTGGGCTTCGAGTCTTTGAACCGCAGATTCTTGCGACGTCGATTCTGCCTTCAGGACGCGTAACCGCTTGAGCACCGTGTTTAGCAGCACGAGGCGATGCATGTTGATGCAGGCCGGGTCCTTCTGCACCTTGCGGCGCTTCTGCTTTGTCTGGTACAACAGCTTCGAAAGAGGGGGAGCCATTCTTTACTTGCCACTGCAGTGACCATAAAGCCCTGGAGTGACGCCTCTGTCACTCCGAGCCCTTTTATAGGCCTAATCCTTTTACCATCGCACGCAGGCTGCGGTCGCGCCAGTACTCTCGATACCTACGCCATCTGTCGGCGCTGCGGGCAGAGGGGGCAGAAGGAAGGGGGGGGGGGGGGGCGCCGCGCATAGAACGAGTGTTTACGTGCTCGATTCTGCCGTTGTTGCGCTCCATCACCTAACGTATGATGGTGTGTGAGGTGCGTCACTAATCATTTTCGCTCTACCAGACAGTAGTGCGGTCTCCGAGGTTACTCGACCAGGTAGAGTAGGGTCTGGAAACCGGTACTTATAAGCAGATTTCTTTGCTGGCATGTATTAAGGCGGAAGCCTTTAATGTATCATCGTTGTAAGCAGCAGTTGTCGACAGAAATGTCACGCTTTTCATTTGGTCCACATGGTCGTGACGTCACAGTGCGCGAATTTCAAACGGGGCCAATTGTATTTTGGCTAGTAACCATGCAACCAATTGAAGGGATCGAATAGTGATGCTCCAAGTAAGTGGGACTGAGCTTAGTTAATTGATTAATTACCCAATTAGCCTAATTAACTTTTCTAGTCAGACCATGTAAATAAATAAAAAAAAACGAGTAGGAAATTGGTCGAGCTCAGGGAATCGAACCCCGGTCTTCGGCGTGCGAGACGAGCATGCTATCCACTCCTCCATGCCAGCTCTTTTTTTCTTTATTGCATGGAAGAACTTCCGTAGAAAGGAGGAAAACTTCAATCAGACTGGTTCGCGTCTCAAGTTACCGGGCTGCTTAATAGGAGCCCGCCATAGCACTAACTCAACACTGCATCCCCATCAAAGCATCAAAATTCAGGGAGGCACACACATGCATCTAGGCACGGCAGCCAGCTTGGAGGTTCTTCGCGTGCAGCATATACACTCCTCAACAAAGCACACTGTTCACGAAACACAGATTTGGACGATCTTGGTGGCTCGGCATGTCTGTCCATCATACGGCTTTTCCAAAGACTGAATAGTCCCATCAACACAAACAGATCATAAGGCACAACACAGTTTTTGTCAACAGGCAGAAATCTAATAGTGTATGGTGTAATTTCAATGTCCTTCTTAAGAGTTCGTTGTAGTATGTCCCAAAAGAACATGGCATCACGGCACAGGATGAAGCAATGATCAATTGTCTCAGGCACGTTACACAGACGGCAATTCACATTCCAGGGTACAAACATCCCCTTGTCATTAAGAAATGTCTTGACAGGCAGCGTCGCTGTGTGTAGTTTGAAAAAGAACGCTATGGCGGCTGCCTGAATGCACATCCGCCTAACACGCTTTAGAACACTAATGTCCAAAGACCCCAGATAAGGCTGCCGATACAATGGTGTAGGGAACAAAGACTCAGTGAGAGCCTGGGTCATCTGTTTTCTCGAGAGGCTATACAGGTAATCAAAAGAGAAGCGGACAGTGAGGAAATTGAAAGTGTCAGCAACCTCCTTAAGAAATCCCCATAAAGTCCCCTCACGAGCCTGCACAGTCGGTGCGAATAAGTAAGGCAAATGAAAACTAAGCCGCCTAATGAGCACAGCTACCAGAAACGGGTGGTTTGCCGATTTTAAAAAGAAAAAATTCAGGGGGCACTTTGACTGTCTAAAGGGCGTAGAGGCGAAAGCGTTTTGCGCACCACTTTCAGTGCTTCTGTGGCACTGGTGGCGTCACATGTAATTGAGTACTAATTACTAAGTGATGACAAATCACTAATTAATGGTTAATTACTGATTAATGCCTGGATACTAATTAACTGCTAATTAGGCTTAAGCTTAAGCTTCGCCTTTAGGAGTGGAACGCGACAGCGTGTTGTAGCGCTGCCAGGGAGTCCACGGAACGCCACCACCCGTTCGGCGCGATGCCTTGCCGTTTCAACGCAACGGTTTTTGAGGAAAGGAAATGGCGCAGTAAATCTCTGTCATCTCGGTGGACACCTGAACCGCACCGTAGAGGAACGGAGGAAGTGGGAGTGAAAGAAGAAAGACGAAGATGGCCCGTAATGAAGAAAATGAAAATTGTATTTGAGGAAAGAAAATTACGCAGTAACTGTCTCACATATCTCGGTGGACACCCGTCAAAATTCAGGGGGGGGGGGGTGCACTTTTTTGACCTAAAGTGTGGTCACTGATGTTTGGTTAAGATGTTAAGCTTCGCCTCTAAGAGTGGAACGCGAGAGCGTCTTGCAACGCTGCCAGGGAGTCCATAGAACGCCATCGCCCATTCGGTTCTACGCCTCGCTCGTCGGTAAATTGGTTTTTGAGGAAAGGAAATGTATTTTTTTCTCATATCTCGGTGGACACCTAAACCTCGCCGGAAGGGAAGGGAGGAGGATGGCAGTGAGCGAAGACACCGTATTCACTTGACGTGCCTTTGTTCATTCCAAACCATCGAGCTGGCATGGCGGAGTGGATAGAATGCTCGTCTCGCACTCCGAAGACCGGGGTTCGATTCCCGAGCTCGACCAATTTCTTACTAGGTTTTATTTATTTATATGGCCTGACTAGAGAAGTTAATTAGGCTAATTGGGTAATTAAGCAATTAACTAAGCTCAGTCCCACTTACTTGGAGCATCACTATATGGTCCCTTCAATTGGTTGCATGGTTACTAGCCAAAGTACAATTGGCCCCGTTTGAAATTGGCGCACTGTGACGTCACGACCATTTCGACCAACTGAAAAGCGTGACATTCTCTGTCGACAACTGCTGCTTACAACGATGAGACATTAAAGGCTTTCGCCTTAAAAACGGGAAACAAGTTGATGCACGAACAGGTGAACAATACCCACTCCACCACCCTCTAAGGGAAGGAACAAGTTGTCACGCCTCATGGGCTCCCATTGAGAGCGCCAAACGAATGTTGCAAATATTCTGTGTATTGCTTGCACCTTCCTCCTCGCACAATGCAGGACTTGAAGGACAAACGCGAGCTTTGCAAACAAAAATATGTTACAGACCTGTGCCCTCGCAAACACTGAGAGTTCCCTACCCATCCAAGCCTGTGTTTGCCGTCGTAGAGTTACAATTTGTGAATCCCAGTAGGCTGTACTCCATGCCAGCTCGATGGTTTGGAATGAACAGAGGCGCGTCTAGTGAATACGGTGTCTTCGCTCACTCCCATCCTCCTCCCTTCCCTTCCGGCGAGGTTTAGGTGTCCACCGAGATATGAGAGACAGATACATATCCTTTCCTCAAAAACCAATTTACCGACGAGCGAGGCGTAGAACCGAATAGGCAATGGCGTTCTATGGACTCCCTGGCAGCGTTGCAACGCTCTCGCGTTCCACTCTTAAAGGCGAAGCTTAACATCTTAACCACACATCAGTGACCACACTTTAGGTAAAAAAAGTGCCCCCCCCCCCCTTAATTTTGACGGGTGTCCACCGAGATATGTGAGACAGTTACTGCGTAATTACCTTTCCTCAAATACAATTTTCATTTTCTTCATTACGGGCCCTCTTTGTCTTCTTTCACTTCCACTTCCTCCTTTCCTCTGCGGTGCGGTTCAGGTGTCCACCGAGATGACTCAGGATTACTGCGCTAGTACCTTTCCTCAAAAAGCGTTGCGTTCAAAGGGCAAGGCATCGCGCCGAAAGGGTGGTGGGCACTGGTGGCGTTCCGTGGACTCCCTGGCAGCGCTACAACACGCTGTCGCGTTCCACTCCTAAAGGCGAAGCTTAAGCGCCAATAATTAGCAGTTAATTAGTATTCATGCATTAATCAGTAATTAACCATTAATTAGTGATGTCATCACTTAGTAATTCGTACTCAATTACATGTGACGCCCCCACTGCCACAGAAGCAGCGAAAGTGGTGCGGAAAACGCTTTCGCCTCTACGCACTTTAGACAGTCAAAGTGCCCCCTGAATTTTTCCCGTCTTTGATGTGCGCTACCATCTAGCATAATTTTATGCACCGGAATGTGAATTTACTAATTTGACTCGATGGTGTAGTAACCGGGTAGGCAAGCTGCGGGCTGAAGGTTGTCCCGGCGAAGCGCGTGTTTCGATCACCAGTGCGTCTTCGGCATCCTTGTGTTGAGCTTGCTGTTGTTCCCATTAAACAAAATTTCGTCTACGGGAATGTAAACATGACCGCTGCCAATTTCAGTTGCTCTTTCTACATGTGGTTTGTAAAAAAAAAAACATACACTCGCTAAAGATGCAAAGAAAATAAGAGGAACTGACATTTGGGTGCCCGTACGGGTGCGTTGGCCACAATGAAGCGAAGGACGGGAAGGGGAGCTATATATGGGCGATTTTTCGAAGGGTGCGCAGGTACATCTCTAGGGGATTGCCACGGGACCGGTTGATCGTGTGTAGAAAGAGAAGTTTATTTTGATCTATGAAAACAATAAAATACGAAACAAAGCTTCTGAACTCAATGGTTTGAACATTCGAGTGCATGCGCAGTGCCGCAGCACTGAGCACGTCAGTAGGGCAGTAATGAGGCCGACACTCGACCGCCGCGCAGGGCGATGAAGTACGTCGACCACTTCCGCAAAAACTCAGCCTCGCTCACTGACAGAGCGTCCACGCATGCTTGCTCAAAGAGGCGCTTGCGGAGGCGCTGCAACATCGGAAACATCGCTCTTTGCGGACGGCCATTTAAGCAAGCCACTCCGCGCTGCCGCCACAAAACGAACATGCCGACACACAAGAGCATATTTGCAAACAGTTCCGTGAACTAGTGCGTGCTTCCAGGCAGGCGGGTTACAAACATCCGTGACACTAGTACCCAAAAGGTGCGCGCCACTACACAGTCGAACATTGCTTGCCGCAATGTTTCTAAGAGACCGCATTGCGGGCATCGGGCGGAGGGCGCCACGCCCCACGCCGCAAGGCGGTCTCTTGTGGGCAGGACCCGCCAGCCTCGCAGGCAGCCGAAATCCCTGATGTCTGCAGGAAGCGCAGCTGAGGTCAGTTGGCGCCAGCGCACTCGTCTCGTTTTATTTATTTATTTATTTATTTATTTAACGAGAGTGTGGCTCGTCTGTGGCTTTGATCGAATGTACGACTGGTACACACGATTAACCGGACCCGTGGCAATCTGCCAGATATATACTTGCGCACCCTTCGGCAAATCGGCTTATATAGCTCCCCTTCCCGTCCCCTTCCCGTCCCGTTCCCGTTCCCGTCCTGGGACAAAGGCATCGGCACGGGCGCCGGGACGTCAGTTCCTCTTATTTTCTTTCCATCTTTGGCGAGTGTATGTTTTCTTTGACAAATCGGTATGAATTTCCTTCGCCAGACGGGATTCCGTGGAACCCTAGACTTCTTTCAGCACGTATGTCAGAGGGATCGTCGTGGTCAAGGGCTGTCCGTAGTACCTGTTTATTTAGGTATCTACGTTAAGCATAGGAAAATATATAAGATTTTATTACATTCTATGACACTCAGCCAAAGGGCTACGCAGTGCTTTTGCACGCAGCGACAGCTTCCGAATAAAATAAACGCGCCTTCGGGCACCAAAATTTGTGAAAGCTGGTTTCTCTGTAAAATACATTGAAGCTTTGTTGAATGAAGGCAAAATACGTTTTATGGGCCAGATAATATAAACCGCGACAAAATTTGTTGTCTGTTATCGCTGCGACAAAGTTCAGCTAACAACAATAATTTGTTGACTTAACTGGGGCACCTCCACACAGGCGAACACAAAGCCCTAATTGTGGTGGGTTCTTTATGGCCGGCAAAAATGTCCCCGGAACATACATCACCGGAAAAAACGTCGCGATTTGCGAAGTAGGAAAAAGTCTCCCCAAACGGGTGACATCAAACGTATCAATTTGAGCATCCGGCTGCCTCACATGTGTACATGCATGCAACTCGCATGCATGCAACTCGCATGCATGTACGGATCGCATGAGGCGGATGCAAGTTGTTTGCCGGTGGAACAGTCACTGACCCGTAAACGCAATGGCATGGTCAGGGCAACACAAGCGTGGCGGTGGTTTATCCCTTAACGCTTGGAAGGTTTGCAACAAAACACATGATGAGAAGTGCATCTCGATACACAAACTAATTACAAGCTAAATACAAACAAATATCGTGGACTGCAGAAAGTAAGTGTCAAAAATTATATCTATCATCAGATCATAACGAAAGCGCTTGACATCATCACCGAACGTTTGTTGCCTGGAATCGTGTTTGTAGGCACAAGGACTGCACGTGACCTCTACACTATCATCGAGCTATCACATGACGCTGACGCAATATTTAGGGGGTGGTAGTTCAGCGCATATACACTGCAACTGTAGATAGCAGCTGCGCGCTTGCAACAGCTCTTGCCAGGTAAGTGTACAGTGGTGAGCAGCCTTGTCTAGAGCGCTTGAGCAGTGCGCACTTGGTAACAAAAACCGAAATTAGAGAGCAGCCCCTCATTACAGGGCAAAGTTTTCGTGCCTGCCTTGTTTACGAGGCTATCTGGCGCTACTTCCGTGCAAGCGTTGCAGCTGGACCCTAGAGGCTGCCACAAAATCTGGATTTGTTTGCAAGGAAGTGCACCGCCCGAGCGCTCTAGACAAGGCTGCTCACCACTGTACGACTTAGCAGACGTGATCTGACGGTATGCAGAGCTGTAAAAGTTGGATGCTTGTCCCAGTACTGATTTAATGCTGTATTTAATTTCAGAATGAAGACCATCAAGTCGAGAAAAGGAGACGTAAAACCATGCCTTGACAGCTTTATGTATACAGGACAAAAGGATATTGCTTCTGGCACCCTCTGGTGCTGTGTTAAACGCAAGAGCTGCTAAGGTGCTCTAAATGTGATTTCTTCAGAGTGCCACCTGTGTTCCCCACAATCACCCCGTAGATGATGCTGCTTTAAATCTCGCAAGAACAAAGCAGAAAAAAAAAGATGTGGCTCTTGTCTCAGAAGAAAAGCCTGCTGCCATTCTCGCAGATGCCGTCCGATGCCTTAGTACAGAAGAAAAATGTCGCATAAGCAGCGAGCAGAGCCTGAAACGCTGCATTCGCCAACAGCGGAGCCAAATCTACCCGCCGAATCGTGGCAGCCTCGGGGACCTTGTTGTTCAGCCACCGTGGCCCATGAATTCTGGTAGCAAGCCAGAACCCTTCCTCTGCTGCGACAATGGCACAGAGTCTGAAAACCGATTACTTTTATTTGCCAGCACAAAGTGCTTGAAGTTCCTAGCCGCGAGCAGCACGTGGTTCATAGATCGGAACTTCGATCTCGCATCCACCTGATTCCTGCAGCTATATTTTATTCTAGTACTACTCGGCGAGGGCTTTGTATCAGTTGCTTACGCTTTGATGACAAGGAAAAATCAGGAAGCCTACCAAGAGCTGTTCAGGTCACTTCGTGACCAGTGCGAACTCCTTGAATTGGTTCTGCACCAGGACCTCGTCATGTGCGACATTGAAAGGGCGACCATGAATGCTGTCAAGGCAGTGTTTGCAGAAGGCGTTGCCATAAAGGCATGCTTCTTCCATCTGTGCCAAAGCACCTGGCGAAAAATTCGAGAGCTCTGTTTGGCGAATGTTTACAGGCACGACGAGCAGTCTATACGCATATCCAATGAAGAGTCTAATAAAGAGGTACATTTTCTGTCAAGTGAGTTCCGGAGGAAATTTTCTTCTTCCCTTGGGGACATTTTTTCCTAGATGGTGCATCCTCAGGAGGCCTTATTTCCAGGGACCCTTTTTCCGGGGACGTTTCTTCCTACACCCGTTTTTTTTCCGGCACAGAGCGGGGAGTTTCTAGCGAAGTGGAGAGGGCATCGTTTAGCGCCCACAAGACTACGCCCTCTCCATGAGTCATCAGTAGTGTCAGATACGACTCATGAAGAAATTTACAGATACCACACAAAGGAGGCCCTCCATCTAGTAGATTCGAACGACTGTCATGACGTCATGGATAATCCCCTTTCACAGATGCACCTGGCGGACTGCAATTTCACCCTAGGGGATTACCCAATAGATTTTGAAAACAGGTGGACGCCACTGGCTAGAGCGCCTGCTTTGAGGGGCGTTGGCCGCAGGTTCTTGAGTTGTTGCCCCCGATCGTTATCGATACTTCCCCTTTGTACACAACAATGTCTTTTTTTCGGTGCGCCGCCCTCTAAAATGTGCTCCGAGATTTGTGAAAACATTAACTAGTGAAAACCGAAAGCTAGAAATAAAAAAGCTGGTTAGGTGGGGCCACGACATGCACATCTCACGTATTTCGCGCCTTGCTCTGATAACTCTGAGTAAAGGAGAATTTCTTTTGCATTCGCTTTTAGGCTTAACCACTGAGGGAAAGGCTCTGCCTCCTGTTTCTTTTTTGACACTATGCGTTCCATTCATGGCCTTCAGCAATGACTCTACTCGAAGTAGATTCGGCACAGAGAAGGGTTAATAAGTAGCAAGATTGTGACGGCTGTACCTATTTTGTAAATAAGTAATTTCAGAAATATTTTGCGTCTGCTTGTTCCAGAGACGTGTGGCAACAATTGGGGTATAGAAAATGCTTGTCTAAACGGTGGTCACACACACTTTAACAGAATAAAGCAAGCGAGATTTGACGGCTGAATAGGCTTTGCATATTAGCTAATGCTGTTTATCTCAAGGAAAAAAAAAACAACTGCAAAATCGCCAGCGGAATAGAGGCACTCATTATGCAGATTTTACTTTTAATCCGTCATCTCTGATAGCTATCCAGTTTACAATTACTTTGTACTAAGTGTAAAGCCCTGGTCTTTTCTGTTCATTTTTTAGTGATTACAAAGGGCAGGCGTAAAAAAAAAGAGCTCGAAACCAGTTCCTTGTTTGAGGCTTTATCTCCTTGATCTGGGTGGAAGCTTCATATGAGTGCATGATAATGGCAGACCGTGGGTGTGGCTGGTCCACTTCTTAGAGGTAAAAAGGAAGCTGATAAAGCTTATCAATCCACCTCCCTCCGCCACTGATGCGTCGCATGTTTCCACTCGGTAACTCAGATTTCTTTGCACTCACTCGTCCCGCCTGCCTCCTTCCCGAAAGGCATTGCATGGTGAAGGTGGAATGGCCTTCCTCTGCAGACGACATTTCTGTTCTCCAGGGAACTGCTGCAATAGACCGATTTCACGAGCAGTTGCGCCACGTCACCGCCGCCGAAGTGCACTCTGGGAGTTGCAGCAATCCGACCGGCAATCGCTTAAGGCCGATTCACACGACGGACCGTTCGCCCGCGGCCCGCGCACTACGTGTGCATACGTCAGCACTTTGAGAGGCGCGCTGGATGCATGGATGGATGGCGGCCGACAGCGCGCCCCTCAAAGTGCTGACGTATGCACACGTAGTGCGCGGGCCGCGGGCGAACGGTCCGTCGTGTGAATCGGCCTTTAAGGCCGGTTCACACGACGGACCGTTCGCCCGCGGCCCGCGCACTACGTGTTCATGCGTCAGCACATTTAGAGGCGCGCTGCCGGCCGTGAGAGGCCGCGGCCGGCAGAGCGCCTCTAAATGTGCTGACGCATGAACACGTAGTGTGGGGGCCGCGGGCGAACGGTCCGTCGTGTGAATCGGCCTTTACCGGCGGAGTGCGGTGCATGGCGTCCGCGTGAGAAACATTGGTGTTTGCGTCGCCAGGAGATTTTTATCTGTGTAACTGCTGAATTTGTGGGACAAGTGGATTTACTTAATGCCCGTGATGCGCTCTGACAGCTGAGCGAAAAAGGGGCCCAAGATTTTTCGTATTAATGAAAGTAAGAAAACGCCTTCGAAATAGCGCGAAGAGACTGGACATGATGAGGAGCTTAAGCAGTCCTGTTCACCTTAGTTAGTCGTCTTGTCCCTGCTCATCAGTGCACATTGGAAAATTGTGAATTTTCGATGTCTGAAGCTCTAAACAGACTTTCAGGCGCCTTTCACCTTTGAGGGATGCGTTTAAACTGCCAACAAGAAGGCAGCAGGATGGACCTTCGGGCTGCTTCGTCAAGTTGCCTTTACAGTGGTTTCTGGCCGATGTAAGGTCGCGGGTGAAGAACTGTGCGATGCTTTATTGTCATATATAGGTATCCATAGAGTCTGTGCGATTGAGGCTCCTATTCACATCCTGATACGTCAAGCTTCTATAACGGCGTTACTGCTTTCTCTAGTTAATGGTTTCAGACAGTGTACCTATATAATCGTGGAAATGTGCAACGATTCGTGATCTTTGTTTGTGAATGAGTCGTTGACAGTATATAATGTCCTATTTCAGCAACCTACCATTTATGCGAGAGCAAAAACCCCATTTAAAACAGTACAAAATATTACTCATCAGTATGTTTAGACCCGCAGTAAGAACATAGCGAGAGCGAGTTTTAAGGGAAGTGCCCTAGCAGCAAATAATGTATGCTTTTTAATCAAAGATAAATTACATACATAACTACAGTATTTACATGGCAGGTCACGAGATGAAGATAGTAGCCTGCTTGAACTTTTACATATGTCTGACTTTTCTCGTCTATTTTCTAGAACAGCAGTTTTTAAACACATCTGGACAAATGATTTTTGTACACCATATGTTCCTGTCAAAGATCTTTGTTCTTGAGTTGTATCCGACTGAAGTAGGAGATTGAATGTGGCGGCTCGAGATCAGCGCTAGAAACAAGTAATAGACCCTTATGAAAGCTGGCGACTCGTCATAAATATGCGACAGTTCCATTTTTGCAAATGCCAGAACTTTTACCTGGCAGCGGTTGTAGCTGTGGTCGCACTGGCTTCGGCGGATAAACAGCACTTGCTAGCGATTATGCTTCAGTTATACCAGATGTAACAGCTAAATGCAAGACAGTTAAAAAAACACGATGTGTCATAGGTGTTGAGAGGCATGAGGCCTGCGTGCAGGATATCTTTTGTTCTGGAGCGTTTATAAATCCCTCAGGACTAACTAGCTGAGGTTTTAGTTTCCAGCTTCGCAGAAAAAGTGTAAATCCGCAAGTTGCAGATCATCCTTAAAAAAAATAGTTGGTTCAAATGTTGTAGCAGGTTACCGTTTATGTAGCTTTAAAATCTGCCCCTTGGCGGCTGTTCTACTTGATCGTTCCGGACGCGAGAAGAGAGGGGAAGATCCACGTATATCAAATTCCGCAGCCAGCGCGAACCCAAATATAAGCGTAGAAAGTAAGTCCGAAATTAAGGTAAGGGGCTATTTTCGGGAGAAACAAGGTCGTGCCCGGACAATCGGTATTTCCCGTTGGAGGCGGCCCGCATGTGAATGAAAGACGCAGTGACAGCCATGGACACTTCAAATTTGGAGAGAAAAGTGGAGCATTGTTAGAAGGGCCATTACTGGCAAAACCACGTGTCGTTGGCGGTTTCAAGACTCGGTTTAAGAGTGAAAAGCTCACAACCACCATTGAAAATGAAAATTCATCGTTACTATTCTCTCGCACAACTTTTTTTGGCAATGCAGTAGAGCGTATAGGCAGGGAAGGGAAAGGGAGGGCCTTTTGTGCCCGCGGGGAATCTATGGAGCTGAATAATTAGCAACTCAGGGGTACAAAATCCTTCTCCTTCCCTTTCCTGCCTAGGCTCTGCTGCGTTTTCAAAAAAAAAAAAAGTTGTCCGCGATTATAGATAGGCGATTTCAAGGAAATGAACGACATGAAATAAGTTTAGGTTTGGTGAAATTTTTTAGGGGAATCCCCCAAGGGGGAGTAGATTTGTAACAAGGGAGTAATTACTGATTGACATCCTTGGGTGGTTGTCGATGAGTAATTACCCCCTTATTAGGTTTGGGTTTATTGGGGTTTAACGTCCCAGAGCGGCTCAGGCTATGAGGGACGCCGTAGCGAAGTGCTCCGGAAATTTCGACCACCTGGGGTTCTTTAACGTGAACTGACATCGCATACAACACGGCTCTCTAGAATTTCGCCTCCATCGAAATTTGGCCACAGCGGCCGGAATCGAGCCCGCGTCTTGGGGGTCAGCAGCTGAGTGCCGTAACCAATGAGCTAACGCGCTGGGACATCGGAACGACGGTTCTCATTGGAGTGAGTGAATACAGTTCAACACATATCTCAAAAACTCACGTGCGCTTTTATTCTCTTTTCATGCCATTTTTTTTCTATGTTACGCAGAGGTGCGCTGACTGGAGATGGCGTGGGAGAATATGGAGGCGAACCACGGTCAACAACGGAAAGCACTCGATGCTACGGAGTCACCGGTTGCCAGCGTGCGTCTGGCCTGAAGTGCACGGCGACGCACATGTAGTCGACGGTTTCAAGGACGCCCAGCATTAGAAAGTCCACCCATATCTCCGGTACGAGGAGCTGGTTGCTGCAGATTGGGCATCTGCACCGCGGCTCCAGAGATTCCTGGTCGAAGTCGAGGTACGCGTAAGCGTCGAAGCATTCGACGTGCCGACAGCCCCTTCCACTACAGGGCAGCACAATCTTCCTGCGCGTCAATGGACAGACCAGGGATACCTGCAGGGTGCAAGAGATGTGCAAGGTCAGAAGTACTGCCTCGTTACGGCGTTGCCTTCAGAAAGCATGGATAGTCAATGTTTTCTGCTTTCTTAGAGAGAGAGAGAGAGAGAGAGACTCTTTAATGAAATACATAGAATTTATCCGGCGTTTCAATATCGCTGGCATGCTACTCTGCGTAGGGAGGGGAATTTGGGAGATAAAGACAGATGGAGAGCAGCGTGGAAGAGGTAAAAGAAAAAAAAACGAAGGTAAAATGCGGCCGTGAAATCGGTACTAAGGATGCAATGGCGAGTATTGATGTAAGCTATGGAATGATGGAGTGCATAGTCGGACAAATGGGTCGACGAAGTTCACTGCATGAAGAATGTATGAAGGTAACGTGCAAGTGAATTTAGTGCTTATCGACATGTCCAATGTCTTTTAAATATGTAAAAAGAAAGTTCATTGCAAGTCTGTGTTGCCTAAGGCAGGCTAAGGGACCTAAAACTTTGTCCATTGTTGGGGGCACTGGGCAGAGCGTCTGCATAGTACGCACGCTCGTTAGCATATACGCAGAGCACTCAAGCAGGATATGTTCCACAGTTTCTATCGAGGCACAGTTGTCACAGTGCGGACTGTTCATTTGTCCAAAACGGTATCGCAAGCCGTTTGTATATGCAGCATTCAGACGAAGTCGGCGATAATGTGTTTCCAGTTGTCGAGGAATTCTGGGTGAGAGTCTTGATCTAAGATGTGGGTTGATTGAGTGAACAAATTGGTACTGATGTGTCGGCAAACTCCACAGCCGATACGTTTCTTCGTAAGCAAAACTTTTAGCCATTTGGGACGCATCAGATTTCGTGAAAAAAAGTTCGAATATATCTTTGATGTTGATGGCCCTTACGGGCCGCTTCATCTGCTTTTTCAATAGCCAGAATGCCACAGTGAGCAGGTACCCACTGAAATGTTATGCAGTGGCCTGCGGGAATAGCTAAATGATGTATATACTCGATGTCCAGGGAAACTGGCTGGTGATTCGTTTTGTTCAGCAGGTTGGCCAGGATCTGCAGAGATGCTTTTGAATCGGTGAAGATAACCAACGGCCGGCGGTTCGGCGCAGGATGTAAGAAACAGCTTCCTTAATGCCGTGAAGCTCAGCTGTTGTAGAGGATGTCCTCCGCTGCAGCCGGTAAGAAAGGGCATGGCCTGTTGAGGGCACATAAAGGCCATAAGAAGAGGTTTCTTCAGTAGTTGAACCATCGGTGAAGATATGGGTGTGCTGCGTATATTCTTCGATTAAGTAGGCGAGAGTAGCTTGCAGAAGCGCTGCCTGTGGCATGCGGCTCTTTGCAATCACACCTGGAACAGACTTCTTCACCTTTAGAGCAGAGAGTTACCGTGGAGGAAAGGCCAGAGGTAGTAGTTTCTGTGGCTGATTAATAGTAGGGAGGGGCAGCTGAAAGCATGGATACTCAATGTGCCGTGGCGGCTCAGTGGCTACGGCGCTCGGCTGCTGGGTTCAAAAAACGCGGGTTCGATCCCGTGCATGGCGGCCTTATTTCTTTGGGGGAGAAATTCTAGAGGCCCGTGTACTGAGCGATGTCAGTGCACGCTAAAGAATCCCAGGTGGTCGAAACTTCCGGAGCCCTTCACTACGGCGTCCCTCATAGCCTGAGCTACGTGCTTTGGGACGTATAAACCAAACCAAACCATAGTCAATATGGAGTGGACAGCGAGCATTAAGTGTTGAAATGACACCAATAATGGGCGGATTATTTTGTTCCATTGCCAAAAATTCTGGACAAACGCACTTTTGAGCGGGAAAGCGTTTATGAAGGCAAATGTTTCATATAATGTAAGATTTCACTATAATAATCAAATAGTTGAGTTCAGTTTATGGGGGTTTAACGTCCCAAAGCGACTCAGGCTATCAGCGACACCGCAGTAAAGATCTACAGAAATATCGACCACCTGGGGTTCTTTGACGTGCACTGACATCGCACAGCACACAGGTCTCTAGAATTTCGCCTCCATCGAAATTCGACTGCCGCGGCCCGGATCGAACCTGCGCCTTTTAGTTCAGCAGCCGAGTTCGATAACCACTGAGCCACCGCGGAGGGCTTAGTAATCAATATATCCTCATATCTCCCGAGGGCAGTAGCATTACTTTTTTCTATGGCACTTTTAACTGTTCGATCCGATCGATGGAAACACTTCAAAAGAAATATTTTGCTACATATCAGAAGAATAGACTGTTACCTTCAATATTTTCTTAAAAGTACCTTACAATTCTTAGGATATCTTTGCGAGAATGTTGGACGTAAAGCCAAAAATTTTGAACAAAAGCATTTTTGAACGACAAAAGTTTGAGCTATATTGTTTTCATATATTGTAAAATTTCACTATAATAATGCATGTATGCGCAGATCTCTCGTCAGCATGCTTGAATTTTTTGCTCTTAACTTTATTGTTAAAGACAAAACGATCCCCCTCCCCTCCTGGTCTTTTACGGCAGACTTAACTGCTTGATATGTGCGAAACATTTTGCTACTCGTTGAAAGAATGCACCATTACCTTAAAAATTTCTATACCAGTCCCTTACAGTTTTTCAATATTCATATTTTTGTCAAAGAATGTTGCGTAATGCACTAGCGATGTGTTGACGCAAGAACTGGAGCAAAACATGCAAATTTGCAGAAATTTAGGTACTTGGACAAGAGTGAAAAAAAATGCCGAAAAAAATTAATTCAGAACAGATTCCTGGCCAACGTAGATAATTACGGCATATGCAGTTCAATATGAATGAATGAATGAATGAATGAATCCAAACTTTATTCCTCAAATGTTCATACAGTCTTTAGAATGAGCCACAGGCCAAAAGCTAAAGAAAATAGCTTGAAAAGGCCTGTGGTTCATCTAAGAGCGATTACAAAATAATAAATAAAATAAACACATACATACAACGGTGGCAGGTCGCATACGAGCACACTATAGAAAGAATTTATAATATTTACAATTGAACGGATTAACTAGAAAAAACAATTAAAACTGAACAAATGCGTTAGAAAGTTATACACTGCTGGGTTGGTGACAAATGGGAATAGGACACCGATACATACACAAACTACAATATATGAAAAGAAGTTATGGAATATTATTTACAAAGTACACTTTTAAATCATGTGGTTGGAGGTTATACATGCTAAGCTGGTTAGATTCGTAGCTGTTTAGAACATTAGGTGTAAGGAAATTAAGTGCTTGTTTACCATAATTAGTTCCAGCGCGTGGAACTGTCCATTTTGCAGTTGATCTGGTTTGAACATACTTTTCTATGGGCTTTAACATTGCGATATTAAGCAACAAATTACATATTGATGGTGAAGAAATCTCGATAGACTGGAAGAAAGACAATTTTTTGGTGCTAGCATGCCTCAGAAACAAGGAAACGCAGCCGTACTTGTAAAGTCTGTGCATAGTAGTCGTCCCTCCCGGCAAAGTGGATTTGGAGGCGAGCCAAGGTGTGTTTCCGCTGATGCTCGTACGGGATGACTGCGTACGCACGGAGCAGCTCTCTGCATTTCGTGCTCAGATACCCTGAGCACTTCGTGGACCTGCATTTTGACGTCCCCCGGGGCGCCTTCGAAACATAAGACGCAGTCGTTATCGGCTGTGTTCAGGAGCGGTGTTACGTTCACCATGGTGAGCATCACGTCGTGATAGCCTTGGTCGTATGCATAGGTGCTCACAGTTGACGCGCCACCGTAGAGATCCGAGCTGTGCATCGTCACTGCGAAGGTGACGAACACCATGGTCAGATTTGCGCGGATTGACGGGGGCCTTGAGACCTCGACGAAGTACGAAACCATGTTGGAGCGCTCGGCCGATATGACGGAATTAAGGGGAAACTGCCTCAATGAGAAGTAAAACATGGCGAGGGCTCCGAGGTAACACCGGGATGTCCCGCGGGCTTTTTCCTGGAAGACAAGAAGATATGATTGGTATATTGTTAGCTTATGTCAACTATTGTCAGATACAACGCGAGAAAGGAACGGCAAATATCCCTCTAACTATGAACTCCAGACAAAGGCGCCGACTGTCAACCATTATTAGCATGAGATCGCAGGCAGACGGAAGATGTCTCCTTGAAAAAGGGTTAACTGCGAAGTGATGACAAACGGTCGATACCATTGACGGGCGGGCATCTGGCAGCGGACGCAACGGACAGAGTACACGCTCATTTTCTGCTTGTTTCGCAGGCGCACGTGAACACATACGCCTCATATCAAGAGCAAGCCAGCGGGAAACAAAACAGCTGATACTGACGAACTGGTGCGACTGTGCTGGACGCCGGAGACGCCCCCTACGTCTGACCACATGACCATCGTCTTTACCCGAGGCTGTGAAAAGGACGACGCAGCTGCTTCGAGGGACACTTGGCAGCGGACGCAACGGACCGAGCACACACTCATTTTCTGCTTCTTTCGCAGGCGCACGTGAACACATACGCCTCATATTAAGAGCAAGCCAGCGGGAAACAAAACAACTGATACTGACGAACTGGTGCGACTGTGCTGGACGCCGGAGACGCCCCCTACGTCTGACCACATGACCATCGTCTTTACCCGAGGCTGTGAAAAGGACGACGCAGCTGCTTCGAGAGACACTTGGTAGCGGACGCAACGGACCGAGCACACGCTCATTTTATGCTTGTTGGAAGAAGGATTGAGAGAGCATTGTAATTTTGTCTGCATGCTAGCTATGCACCTAATGCTTGATATTGGCCAAAACATTTTCTCTGTCATGCACCAAGATGATGGCAGCCATATGAGCACAAGCGCGTGCTAAGCGCGGACAGAGTTAGCGTGAATGTCAAAAGAAATTCCATTTTTATCCCATTAATTTTGTCCCTTTGATAACACAATGCTTCCTGCAACAAAACCGCGCTGTGGAAGTATGCTGGGCAATGTGTAGGTGCCACCGCGAAGCTGCCACAGTCCCAAAGAAACGACCGCACCGCGGCGCGCGAGTTGGTGGTAAATGGCCGCGTCGGAAAACGGCTTTCATTGAGCATTTTCTGTGAAGGCCGATTGAGAGGGGGTGAGAGTGAGATGAAGGAGAAAAAATGGCAGTGGTTTAGCTGTGGTTAAAGCTGGAGGATTGGGAAAGCAAAGAGGAGAGAGAGAGATAGAGGCGACAGAGAGCGCGCGGCAGGGGCGGTGGCAACTCTGAGTCACCCGAGCAGCGACGGTAGCGAGCGCCAGCTGTTCGCCGTGTGACGTCACTGCTCCCCGAGCATGCTCAGTATGGCCTTTGCTCGGCTACCTGAAATGACTCGGCGACTAGCGTAGTGTTCCTTTCTGAACAAAAGAAATCCGTGGGCTAAAAGCAGCGCACACGTGACTACCCTGTAGTGCTGTCTGTGCTGTTTTTCCTCCCATCAGTTTCTTTTCCAGGAGCAGACAACAGGCACACCACTCTCTCCCCCCGCCTGCTGACACAAACAGCCGCGCCCAAGATAAGAAAGATTAGCCAACTACTTGATGGAATGCGATAAAGAAAAAGGACAGCTCAGCAGAAAAAAATTCATGGAAATGCAGAGCATGCTCTATTTCGGAAGCGTTCGGAAAGACAAGAGGTGTGGACAGCGCAAACGCTGGTCACCGGGAAAAAGGTGTAGAATAAATACAGTTGCGAGTGAACCTTGTCCAGGCATGATGGTAGCTAAAAAGGAAAGACCTGTAAAACTTGGAAAAGACATAGGGTAGCTCAGTAGAAAGAAATCCCGGGAGAGAGGAGGAGGGGGGGTGGAAAGGTGGAGAGATAGCGGACATGGGCTTGCAGGTGGCACGGTATGAGTGGTTAGACTGGAACACTTTTGAGCACTATAGGCGGAACGAAATGCCGCGAAGGAAAGAAAAAAAAGAAAGAGTTAGAGAAACTTTAGACGTCTAGAGAAATAGGGAAAGCAGAGAAGAGGTAGTGCGAAAGAAAAGTGTTTCTGACTTCTGGAGACGGTCGTTGCTATATAGTTAAAATAATGTGGCACAAACCCAACAATTTCGGAAAAAAGCGCTTTTCAGCGGGAAACAATTTATAAATGAAATTGTTTGATACATCATAAGACTTCGGGACAAGAATTAGTATATCCGCTCAACACCCGACGGCAGCGATATATTTTATTTTTTTTGCTTTTAGCGTTTTCGCTAATGTCAGAAGCGTTCCCTTTTTTTATCCAGTCTTGACTGCTGAAGTCACCGAGGGAAACAAGTTAAATGAAATATTCTGTTAAACTTAAGAAAAATGGATCACTGCCTTCAATATTTCCATAAAATTATCTCCCAATGTTTCAATATTCAAAATTTTTGCCCGGGAATGTTGCATATGTTTCCGCCAAATATCGCTTACGTCTCGGAGTGTGTTCGAGTATTTCGCTATATATGTGCCGGGGGGCGATCACACCCTTTCTACTTCCCGTCCTCCTCCCCCGCACAGGACATTCCTCCTCGGAGTGAAAATCGTATTCAAACCCCGTCAGTGATGAATGCCTTGTCGATACGAAGACATGCCGTCGTGTCGAAAAGTTGGCACGCTCTGAAGCATTCCCCCCTACTTCAATTTCTCTAAGTCAGTACACGTGGCATAGAGGAAATACTGCTGCCGGCTTGAAGAACACGTGGTCTGCTCACATTTTTTTTATGAAAGAAATATGTCAGATAACGTGATAATAGGCGGTGACTACTGAAAAATGCCGAGCTTGCCGAGCTTACAAATAGGGCGGGTTTCGGGTAGAGGACACTCAATCGCCAATCGGTCGCGTTTTGTTCCACTCGGCGACATGTGGAAGGCAGTTTGCAACAGTAATGACACATCCGTGGCCTTGCTGTGTTGTTGGGCTAGCGCAGCACCAGTCACCGTGTCCGCTGTAGTTGGTGCGAACTTCAGCATGGGCTGATGCGTCGAAATGTAACAATACATGTGGTGTGCGGCGATGTCAGCAACGCGATGAGCGAGATAAATCTTTCCAGCTTGGTAACAATCTAGTAAAAACATTATTCCTTCATTGATACGTGTGCTTAGGCGCGGACTTGCTGTCGTTTGCATTTCTGATAATTAGGCGCTTTTGGGCTAATCGTACAGTGGAAGCATTACACGTGGCGTTTGTGGCTGTAAAAAGTTTTCGAACTTAGCAAAGACGTACGAATCACTTCTACCTCATTGCTACACACGCTTTGCCCACAGGATGCAGTAGTAAGGCTGTTGGCCTTGTTGACTTGGGTTACCATGCTTGTGTTTACGGAAACAGAATTCGAAAATGCTTGTTCAACTTGAGTGCTTGGGAAGATAAAACGCATTCGGAACAAAGCGGGCTAGTGGCATCCGCGTAGTTTCCAAAACAACGGATCGACGACGATATCACTGACCCCGTACAACGCAATGTTTGCGCCCCCATATTAAGCTTCTTAAGGCTGCATGCGTTGCGCTCTGCGTATCTATATTTATTCTGGAGAGATGCAGTCAGATGCGTTTCTACAGACGGAAAATGTCGCATAAGCAGAGAGCAGAGCCTGAAACGCTGCATTCGCCAACAGCGGAGCAAAATGTGCCCGCCGATACCTGTCAGCCTCAGTGACCTTCCTGTTCAGCCGCCGTGGACTATGACTTCCGGCACCAAGCCAGAACCCTCCCTCTGCTACGACAATGGTACGGAGTCTGAAAACAGACTACTTGTATTTGCCAGCACAACTAGCTTGAAGTTTCTAGCCGACAGCAGCACTTGGTTCATGGATGGGAACTTCGATCTCGCACCCAAGGGATTCCTGCAGCTATATTTTATTCTTGTACCACTCGGCGAGGGCGTAGTATCAATTGCTTACGCCTGCATGACAAGAAAAAATCAAGAAGCCTACGAAGAGCTGTTCAGGTCACTTCGTGATCAGTGCGAACTCCTTGAATTCGTTCTGTATCCGGACCTCAATATGTGCGACTTAGAAAGGGCGACCATGAATTATGTCAAGGCAGTGTTTGGAGAAGGCGTTACCATAAAGGCGTGCTTCTTCCATCTGTGCCAAAGCTACTGGCGAAAAATTCAAGAGCTCTGTTTGGTGAACTTTTACAGGCACGACAAAGAATCCCTTCTCAAATCCAAACAGGAGTCTAATAAAGAGGTACATTTTCTGTCAAGTGGGTTCCGGAAGAAATTTTCATCTTCTTTTGGGGACATTTTTTCCTATACGGTGCATCCTAAGGGGACCTTATTTTCAGGGACCTTTTTTCCGGAGACTTTTTTTCCGGGGACGTTTCTTGCTACACCCGTTTTCTTCCTGCACAGAGCGGCGAATTTCTTGCTAAGTGGTGGGGGTAACGTTTAGCGCCCACAAGATTGCGCCCTCTCCATGAGTCATGAGACAAAGAAGGCCCTACATTTAGCAGATTCGAACGACTGTCATGACATCATGGATAATCCCCTTTCACATATGCCCCTGGCAGACTGCAATTTCACCCTAGGGGATTACCCAATACATTTTGAAAACGGATGGACGCCACTGGCTACAGCGCATCCTTTGAGGGGCGTTGACCGCAGGTTCTTGAGTTGTTGCTCCCGATCGTTATCGATACTTCCCCTTTCTACACAACACTGTCTTTTTTTTTCGGTGCGCCGGCCTCTAAAATGTGCTCCGAGATTTGTCAAAACTTCAGCGACGGAAAACAAAAAGCTAGAAATAAAAAAGCTGGTTAGGTGGGGCCACGACATGCACATCTCACGTATTTCGCGCCTTCCTCAGATATCTCGGAGGAAAGGAGAATTTCGTTTGCATTCGGTTTAAGACTTGACAGGTGAGAGAAAGGCTCTGCCTCCTGTTTTTTTTGACACTATGCGTTTCATTCATGGCCTTCAGCAATGGCTCTACTCGAAGTAGACTCGGCACAGTGAAGGGTTAATAAGTAGCAAGATTGCGACGGCTGTACCTGTGTTGTAAATAAGTAATTTCAGAAATATTTTGCGTCTGCTTGTTCCAGAGACGTCTGGCAACAGTTGGGGTATAGAAAATGTTCGCCTAAACGATGGTCACACACAGTTTAGCAGAAAGAAAGCAAGCGCGATTTGACAGCTTAATAGGCTTTGCATATTAGCTAATACTGTGTATCTCAAGGAAAAAAAAAAACTGCAAAATCGCCAGCGGAATACAGGCACTCATTATGCAGATTTTACTTTTAGTTTGGTTTGGTTTGTGGGGTTTAACGTCCCAAAGCGACTAATCCTATGAGAGACGCCGTAGTGGAGGGCTCCGGAAATTTCGACCACCTTAGGTTCTTTAACGTGCACTGACATCGCACAGTACACGGGCCTCTAGAATTTCTCCTCCAAAGAAATTCTAGCCGCCGCGGCCGGGATCGAACCCGCGTCTTTCGGGACAGCAGCCGAGCAGCATAACCGCTGAGCCACCGCGGCGGCAGAGATTTTACTTTTAATTCTTCACCTCTGATAGCTATCCAGTTTTAAGATTACTTTCTACTAAGTGTAAAGCACTGCTCTTTTCCGTTTATTTTTTAGTTATTACTAAGTGGAGGCGTAAAAAAAAGCGCTCGAAAAAAGTTTCTTGCTTCAGGTTTTTATCTCCTTGATCTGGGTGGAAGCTTCATATGCGTGCATGCAAATGGCAGACCGGGGGTGTGGCTGGTCCGCTACTTAGAGGTAAAAAGGAACCTGATAAAGCTTATCACTCCACCTCCCTCCGCCACTGATGTGTCGCATGTTTCCACTCGGTAACTCAGATTTCTTTCTCCTCACTCGTTCCGCCTGCCCCCTTCCCGAAAGGCATTGCATGGTGAAGGTGCAATGGCCTTCCTCTGCAGACGACATTTCTGTTCTCCTGGGAACTGCTTCAACAGACCGATTTCACGAACAGTTGCGCCACGTCACCGCCGCCGCAGTGCACTCTGGGAGTTGTAGCAATCCGACCGCTAATCGCTTACCGGCCCCGTGCGTGGCGTACGCGCGAGAAACACTCGCGCTTGCGTCGCCAAACGGTGTGTATCTGCATAACTGCGGAATATGTGGGGAAGTGGGTTTGCTTAATGCCCGTGACGCGCTCTGACAGCTGAGCGAAAAAGGGGACCTAGATTTTTCGTATTCTTGAAAGTAAGAACAAGCCCTCGAAATAGGGCGAAGAAACTGGACATGATGAGGAGCTGAAGCAATCCTGTTCACCTTATTTAGCCGTCTTGTCCCTGCTAACCAGTGCACATTGCAAAATTGTGAATTTTTGATGTCTGAAGCTCTAAACAGACTTTCAGGTGCCTTTCACCTTTACGGAATGCGCTTAAACTGCCAACAAGAAGGCAGCAGGATCCTCTTTCGGGCTGCTTCGTCAAGCTGTCTTTACAGTGGTTTCTGGAAAATGTAAAGTCGCGGATGAAGAACTTTGCGATGCTTTATTGTCACATATAGATATCCATAGAGACTGCGCGTTTGAGGCACGTATTCACATCATGATACCTCAAGCTTCTATAACGGCGGTAGTGTTTTCTCTACTTAATGGTTTGAGACAGTGTAGCTATAAAACCGTGGAAATGTGCAACGATTCGTGATGTTTGTTTGCGAATCAGTCGTTGACAATATATAATGCCCTATTTCAGCAACCTACCTTTTATGCGAGAGCATAGACCCCATTTCAAACAATACAAAATATTACTGATCAGTACGTTTAGACCCGCAGTAAGAACATAGCGAGAGCGAGTTTTAGGGGAAGTGCCCTAGCAGCAAACAATGTATGATTTTTAATCAAAAATAAATTACATACATAATTACAGTATTACATGGCAGGTCACGAGATGAAGCTAGTAGCCTGCTTGAACTTTTACATATGTCTGACTTTTCTCGTCTATTTTCTGGAGCAGCAGTTTTTAAACACATCTGGACAAATGATTTTTGTACACCATATGTTCCTGTCAAAGATCTTTGTTGTTGAGTTGTGTCCCACTGAAGTAGGAGATTGTATGTGGCGGCTCGAGATCAGCGCTAGAAACAAGTAATAGCCCCTTATAAAAGCTGGCGACTCGTCATAAATATGTGACAGTTCCATTTTTGCAAATGCAAGAACTTTTACCTGGCAGCTGTTGTAGTTGCGGTCGCACTGGCTTCGGCGGATAAACAGCGCGTGCTAGCGATTATGCTTCAGTTATACCAGATGTAACAGCTAAATGCAAGACAACTAAAAAAAACACGATGTGTCATAGGTGTTGAGAGGCATGAGGCCTGGCGTGCAGGATTTCTTTCGTTCTGGAGCGTTTGTTAATCCTTCAGGACTAACTAGCTGAGTTTTTAATAACCAGCTGAGGGGAAAAGTGTCAATCATAAAGTTATAGATCATCGTAAAAAAAATGGCTGGCTCAAATGTCGCAGTAAGGTACCGTTTGTGTAGATTTAAAATCTGCCCCTTGGCGGCTGCTCTACTTGATCGTTCCGGACGCGAGAAGAGAGGGGAAGATCCACGTATATCACATTCCGCAGCCAGCGCGAACCCAAATATAAGCGTAGAAAGTAAGTCCGCAATTAAGGAAAGGGGCTCTTTTCGGGAGAAACAAGGTCGTGCTCAAACAAACGGGATTTCCCCTTGCAGGCGGCAGGCATGTGAATGAAAGGCCCAGTGATAGCTCCACTTCTGGGTGGACACTTCAAATTTGGACAGAAAAGTGGAGCATTGTTAGCAGGGCCATGACTGGCAAAACCACGTGTCGTTGGCGGTTTCAAGAGTCGGTTTAAGAATGAAAAGCTCACAACCACTATTGAAAATGAAAATTGATCGCTGCTATACGCAGAGACAAGTTTTTTTGGCCATGCAGTAGTGGCTATAGGCAGGAAAGGGAAAGACACGGCCTTTTGTGCCGCCGGGGAACCTACCGAGGAGAAATCTACGGAATAATGAACAACTCAGGGGTACAAAATCCTTCTCCTTCCCTTTCCTGCCTAGGCTCTACTGCGTTGACAAAAAAAGAAGTCCGCGAGTATAGACATACGATTTGAAGGAAATGAACGACACGAAATAAGTTTAGGTTTGGTGAAATGTTTTAGGGGAATCCCCCAAGGGGGAGTAGATTTGTAACAAGGGAGCAATTACTCATTGACATCCTTGGGTGGATGTCAATGAGTAATTACTCCCCTATTAGGTTTGAGTTTATTGGGGTTTAACGTCCCAAAGCGGCTCAGGCTATGATGGACGCCGTAGTAAAGGGCTCCGGAAATTTCGACCATCTGGGGTTCTTTAACGTGAACTGACATCGCATAGAACACGGCTCTCTAGAATTTCGCCTCAATCGAAATTTGGCCACCGCGGCCGGAATCGAACCCGCGTCTTGAGGGCTAGCAGCCGAGCGCCGTAACCACTGAGCCACCACAGGAAATAAATGAATTGTAAAATCGGAACTCCAGTTGTCATTGGAGTGAGTGAATACAATTCCACACAAATCTCAAAAACTCACGTGCGCTTTTATTCTCTTCCCATTGGAACTCCAATTGTCATTAGAGTGCCTGAATACAGTTCAACACAAATCCCAAAAACTCACGTGCGCTTCTATTCTCTTTCCATTCGAACTCCAGTTGTCATTGGAGTGCGTGAATACAGTTCAACACAAATCTCAAAAACTCACGTGCGCTTCAATTCTCTTTCCATTGGAACTCCTGTAGTTATTGGAGTGCGTGAATACAGTTCAACACAAATCTGAAAAACTCGCATGCGCTTCTATTCTCTTTCCATTGGAACTCCTGGTGTCATTGGAGTGCGTGAATACAAATAACACAAATCTCAAAAACTCACGTGCGCTTCTATTCTCTTTCTATTGGAACTCCAGTTGTCATTGGAGTGCGTGAATACACTTCAACACAAATCTCAAAACCTCATGTGCGCTTCTATTCTCTTTCCATTGGAACTCCAGTCGTCATTGGAGTGCGTGAATACAGTTCAAAACAAATCTCAAGAACTCACGTGCGCTTCTCTTCTCCTTCTATTGGAACTCCAATTGTCATTGGAGTGCGTGAATACAGTTCAACACAAATCTCAAAACCTCATGTGCGCTTCTATTCTCTTTCCATTGGAACTCCAGTTGTCGTTAGAGTGCGTGAATACAGTTCAACACAAATCACAAAAACTCATGTGCGCTTCTATTCTCTTTCTAGTGGAACTCCAATTGTCATTGGAGTGCGTGAATACAGTTCAAAACAAATCTCAAAACCTCATGTGCGCTTCTATTCTCTTTCCATTGGAACTCCAGTTGTCGTTAGAGTGCGTGAATACAGTTCAACACAAATCACAAAAACTCATGTGCGCTTCTATTCTCTTTCTAGTGGAACTCCAGTTGTCATTGGAGTGCGTGAATACAGTTCAAAACAAATCTCAAAAACTCACGTGCGCTTCTATTCTCTTTCTATTGGAACTCCAGTTGTCACTGGAGTGCGTGAACACAGTTCAACATAAATCTCAAAAACTCATGTGCGCTTCTATTCTCTTTCCATTGGAACTCCAGTTGACATTGGAGTGCGTGAATACAGTTCAACACAAATCTCAAAAACTCACGTGCGCTTATATTCTCTTACTATTGGAACTCCAGTTGTCATTGAAGTGCGTGAATACAGTTCAAAACAAATCTCAAAAACTCACGTGCGCTTATATTCTCTTACTATTGGAACTCCAGTTGTTATTGAAGTGCGTGAATACAGTTCAAAACAAATCTCAAAATCTCAAGTGCGCTTCTATTCTCTTTCCATTGGAACTCCAGTTGTCATTGGAGTGCGTGAAATACAGTTCAACACAAATCTCAAAAACTCACGTGCGCTTTTATTCTCTTTCTATTGGAACTCTAGTTGTCATTGGAGTGCGTGAATACAGTTCAACACAAATCTCAAAAACTTACGTGCGCTTCTATTCTCTTTCCATTGGAACACCAGCTGTCATTGGAGTGCGTGAATACAGTCCAACACAAATCTCACAAACTCACGTGCGCTTCTATTCTCTTTTCATGCCATTCTTTTCTATGTTACGCAGAGGTGCGCTAACTGGAGATGGCGCGGGAGAATACGGAGGCGAACCACGGTCAACAACGGAAAGCAGTCGATGGTACGGAATCACCGGTTCCCAGCTTGCGTCTGGCCTGAAGAGTAAGGCGACGCACATGTAGTCGACGGTTCCAAGGACACCCAGCATAAGCAAGCCCACCCACATCTCCGGTGCGAGGAGCTGGTCGCTGCAGATTAGGCATCTGCACGGAGGCTCCAGAGATTCCTCGTTGAAGTCCAGGTACCCGTAAGCGTCGAAGCATTCGACGTGCCGACGGCGCCTTCCACGACAGGGCAGCACAATCTTCCTGCGCGTCAATGGACAGACCAGGGATACCTGCAGGGTGCAAGAGATGTGCAAGGTCAGAAGCACTGCCCCGTTACCCCGTTGCCTTCAGAAAGCATGGATAGTCAATGTTTTCTGCTTTCTGAAAGCATGGATACTCAATGTGCCGCGGTGGCTCAGTGGCTACGGCGCTGGGCTGCTGGCCCGAAAAACGCGGGTTCGATCCCGTGCGCGGCGGCCGAATTTCGATGAAGGCGAAATTTTAGAGGCCCGTGTGCTGTGCGTTGTCTGTGCACGCTAAAGAAACCCAGGTGGTCGAAACTTCCGGAGCCCTTCACTACGGCGTCCCTCATAGCCTGAGGTACGTGCTTTGGGACGTATAAACCAAACCAAACCTTAGTCAATGTGGACTGGACAACGAGCATTAAGTGTTGAAATGACACCAATAATGGGCGGCTTATTTGGTTCCGTTACCAAAAATTCTGGACAAAAGCACTTTTGAGCGGGAAAGCGTTTATGAAGGCAAATTTTTCATATAATGTAAGATTTCACTATAATAATCAATAGTTGAGTTCAGTTTATGGGGGTTTAACGTCCCAAAGCGACTCAGGCTATCAGCGACACCGCAGTAAAGATCTACAGAAATATCGACCACCTGGGGTTCTTTAACGAGTCCTGACATCGCACATTTCACGATCGTCTAGAATTTCGCCTCCATCGAAATTCGACTGCCGCGGCCCGGATCGAACCCGCGCCTTTTGGGTCTGCAGCCGAGTTCGACAAACACTGAGCCACCGTGCTGGGCTTAGTAATCAGTATATCCTCATATCCGCCGAAGGCAGTCGCATTACGTTTTTCTATGGCACTCTTAACTGTTCGATCCGATCGATGGAAACACTTCAAAAGAAATATTTTGCTACATATCAGAAGAATGGACTATTACCTTCTATATTTTCTTAAAAGTATCTTACAATTCGTTGGATATCTTTGCGAGAATGTTGGACGTAAACCCAAGAATTTTCAACGAAAGCATTTTTGAACTACAAAAGTTTGAGCGATATTGTTTTCATATATTGTAAAATTTCACTATAACAATGAATATATGCGCAGATCTCTCGTCGGCAGGCTTGAATTTTTTGCTATTAACTTTATTGCTAAAGTCAAAATGCCCCCCCCTTCCTGGTCTTTTACGGCAGACTTAACTGCTTGATATGTGCGAAACATTTTGCTACTCGTTGAAAGAATGCACCATTACCTTCAAAATTTCTATACCAGTCCCTTACAGTTTTTCAATATTCAGATTTTTGTCGAAGAATGTTGTACAATGCACTAGCGATGTGTTGACGCAAAAACAGGAGGAGAACATGCAAATTTGCAGAAAGTTAGGTACTACGACAAGAGGGAAAAAAAGGCCGAAAAAAATTAATTCAGAACAGATTCCTGGCCAACACAGATAATTACGGCATATGCCGTTCCAATATGAATGAATGAATGAATGAATCCAAGCTTTATTTCACAAATGTTCATACAGTATTTAGAATGAGCCACAGGCCAAAGGCTAAAGAAAATAGCTTGAAAAGGCCTGTGGTTCATCTAAGAGCCATTACAAAATAATAAATAAAGTAAACACATACATACAACGGTGGCAGGTCGCATACGAGCACACTATAGAAAGAATTTATAATATTTACGATTGAACGGATTAACTAGAAAAAAGAATTAAAACCGAACAAATGCGTTAGAAAGTTATACACGGCTGAGTTGATAACAAATGGGAAAAGAACACCGATACATACACAAACTACAACATATGAAAAGAAGTTATGGAATATTATTTACAAAGTACACTTTTAAATCATGTGGTCGGAGGCTATAGATGCTAAGCTGGTAAGATTCGTAGCTGTTTAGAACATTAGGTATAAGGAAATTAAGTGCTTGTTTACCATAATTAGTTCTAGCGCGTGGAAGTGTCCATTTTGCAGTTGATCGGGTTTGAACATACTTTTCTATGGGCTTTAACATTGCGATATTAAGCAAAAAATTACATATTGATGGTGAAGGAATCTCGATAGACTGGAAGAAAGATAATTTTTTGGTGCTAGCATGCCTCAGAAACAAGGAAACGCAGCCGTACCTGTAAAGACTGTGCATAGTAGTCGTCCCTCTCAGCAAAGTGGATTTGGAGGCGAGCCAACGTGTGTTTCCGCTGATACTCGTACGGGATGACTGCGTACGCACTGAGCAGCTCTCTGTGCATTTCGTGTTCAGATACCCTGAGCACTCCGTGGACCTGCATTTTGACGTCCCCCGGGGCGCCGTCGAAACATAAGACGCAGTCGTTATCGGCTGTGTTCAGGAGCGGTGTTATGTTCAACATGGTGAGCATCACGTCGTGTTAGTCTTGGTCGTATGCATAGGTGCTCACAGTTGACGCGCCACCGTAGAGATCCGAGCTGTGCATTGTCACTGCGAAGGTGACGAACACCATGGTCAGATTTGCGCGGATTGACGGGGGCCTTGAGACCTCGACGAAGTACGAAACCATGTTGGGGCGCTCGGCCGATATGACGGAATTAAGTGGAAATGCCTCAATGAGGAGTAAAACATGGCGAGGGCTCCGACTGAACACCGGGATGTCCCGCGGGCTTTTTCCTGGAAGACAAGAAAATATGATTCCTTTATTGTAGCATATGTCAACTGTACTCAGATACAACGCGAGAAAGAAACGGCAAATGTCCCTCTAACTAGGTCCTCCAGAAAATGACGTCGACTGACAATCCGTTAGCGTGAGACCGTAGGCAGACGGAAGATGTCCCCTTGAAATAGGGTTAACTGCGACGTCATGACAAACGGTCGATGCCATTGACTGGAGGGCTTCTGAAAAAGGAATACCGATGGTTGTGCTTTGAAAAAAATCGCAACTAAAGTGTTGAGAGGCGAAAGCCGAGGACACTACGAAGGGGTACCCAAAAGAAACCGGACTTATTTTTGTTTGAACTTATTTGTTCACATTTTCAGCACAGACCTTCAATATCCTTCAAAGTACTCTCCACTTACAATGATACGTTTCTCGAATCTTTCATTTCATATTTCAAAACATTGTTTAAATTCATCTTTTGTGATGCTTGACAGTCTTTTCGTCGTTTTTTTCTTCACCTCAGCAACATCAGCGAAACGCTTTTCATTCACCTGTCTTTTCATTCTACGAAATAAAGAAAGTAGCAAGTGGCAAGGTCGGGTGAGTATGAGGGTTGAGAAACAGAGGTCATGCCATTTTTGGTCCGAATTTGTCCTAGAGACAGGGCTGTGTGAGCAGGGGCATTGCCATGGTGGAAAAACCAGTCACCCGTCTGCCACAAATCTGGCCGCTTCCACCGAACACTGTTGCCCAATCTTTTCAAAACATCCAAGCAGAAAGCCTGGTAACTGTCTGACCCTGCGGAACAAATTCTGAATGGACGACTCCTCTCACGTCGAAAAAACAAATCAGCATTGTTTTGAGGCTTGGTTTCACCTGACGAACTTTCTTGAGGCGAGGTGAATTTGGAGTTTTCCATTGGCATGACTGTTGCTTTGATTCAGAATTTTATTCAGGAACACTTGAGTTCTCCCCATAGCATCGTCCTTGAACGTCTTTATGAATATTTCAAAAGTCTCCGTTCCACTTTTTCCGAGAAAAAATCTGAATTTCACCGGAGCACGCTGTTCACGAAAATCAGCCATTGCAAAAACGACACTCACACAAAACAGTCGTCACTCTAAAACTCTTCCTAAACAAGTCTGACCTCCTTCAGCGACGGCACTCGGCTTACTGACTCTGGAATGTTCGTTCTATGCGCTCCTAGCGGCAAAACGCGGTACAAAGAAGCTGTGCCGATTCAAAAAATTAGTCCGGTTTCTTTTGGGTACCCCCTCGTATGTCGTGACGACTTCCGGTTGACACGACGTCACACCGTTCCCGTGGGTATTTCGATACCCAAATTATACATCTTGCGTGGATATTAAGTGTTAATTAGGCTGAATTACACATTTTTCATCTAATTTGACACAAAACCCACGTCTTCCGAGCCAGCCGTGGACGCACTTTTAAGGTTCTTTAACACAATTTTCATATCTGGGAAAATACCGGAAGCCTAGAAGAAAGCTATTATTGTATCGCTTCTTAAGCCTAGTAAACCCCCAAGTTCTCCTAGCAGTTATAGACCCATAGCCCTGACCAGTTGCCTGGCCAAATCCTTCGAAAGTGTCCTAAATATAAGACTAGCCTTTGTTCTTCAATCTGGTGAACTTCTTGATATCCATCAGTGTGGATTTAAAAAGGGATGCTGCACTACAGACCACCTTGTCCGCCTTGAAAATACTGTCAGAGAAGCTTTTATACACAAGCAACACTGTCTTAGCGTCTTTTTTGATTTAGAAAAGGCATATGATACTACCTGGAGGTTCGGGATTCTCCAGGACTTAGCTGAGCTTGGCATCCGTGGCAGAATACTGAACTCCATTAAAGACTTATTATCTAACCGTTCATTTAAGGTCCATCTAGGCTCAACCCTTTCGAGGGATTTTATTCAGGAAAATAGAGTGCCTCAAGGGAGTATTTTAAGCACAACTCTTTTTATTGTAAAAATGAATTCTCTTAACAAAATAATACCAAGGTCCACAACATATTCAGTCTATGTTGACGATCTTCAGATAGCGTGCACATCTTCCAATATATCTACATGTGAAAGACAAGTACAACTTACAATCAACAAACTGGCAACATGGGCAGAAAAGAATGGTTTCCAGTTCTCCCCGCAGAAAACAGTAGCCTTGCTTTTTTCACGCAAACGAGGCTTGCACACAGATCCCACATTACACCTAAACCAAACCGAGCTGCCTTTCAAAAAGGAACACAAATTTCTAGGCATCACCTTCGACAAAAAACTTACTTTCCTGCCTCACATAAACGCACTGAAAAAGAAGGCGTCGCTAGCACTGAACATACTGAAAGTCCTATCACGCAAACACTGGGGTTCTGATCGGGTATGTCTTCTACACATTTATCGCTCTGTAGTACGTTCCATTCTAGATTATGGTTGCATAGTGTATGGATCAGCAAGGCCATCGTACTTGAAGCGACTGGATCCTGTGCACAATTTGGGATTGCGCCTTTCAACTGGTGCATACAGGACGTCACCAATAAAAAGCCTGTACGTAGAAACCAATGAACCACCACTTGCAGACAGAAGAACAACGCTCACATGCTCATACATTTTATAGATCCGTTCCCAGCCTAAACACATCTGTTACCCACTCGTTACAAAGTGCCCATCCCGAACACTATTTACCAACAGACCCCTCGCAATCAGGCCACTTCTTCTCCGGTTTGAAGAGAAATGCCAAGAACTAGATATAATGGACACATTGCCTAATATTGCCCGCAAACGTGATCCACTCCCTCCTTGGTACTGCCTACCATCTGTGTGCGACTTCACATTAACACAATTTCAGAAGAAACATACACCGCATGAACAGATATTACAAGAGTATTTAGCACTAAACGAAAAATACGGAGAATACGAAGCATTTTATACCGATGGATCAAAATCGGCGCACTGCGTGGGAAGTGCTGTAGTTCAGAATAATTGGGAAAAAATAGTACGGCTACCTGAGTGTGCATCCGTTTTCACCGCCGAGTGTTACGCAGTCTTGCTAGCTGTAGAAAAAATAATAAATGAGAACATTCAGAACAGTATCATTTACACTGATTCTCTGAGCATACTAACCTCACTTCACCATAGAAATGCAGTGACACCACTAATTGGTGATATCATACACAACATAACAAGCGCCACAATACAGGGACAAAACATAAAATTTTGCTGGGTCCCTAGTCACATTGGAATCACTGGCAATGAGAAGGCAGATGAATGTGGTGGAAAAGCTCGGAACAAAGAAATAAAGAAAGTGTACATTCCTTACAAAGATGGTATGAGGTTGGTGCAGTGCAAATTAAGAAATAAATGGCAGTCACAATGGAACATCGAAGGAAATAATAAGCTACATTTAGTAAAACCCATCCTAGGCGAATGGACATCATGCTCACATCAAAAACGATTCATCGAAGTTATTTTATGCCTTCTCCGTATTGGACACACACATCTCACACACAACTTCCTGCTAACAAAGAAAGACAAACCTGTTTGCGAGCAATGCGGACATGAACTTACCGTAAACCACATACTACTATCATGCACAAAACTTGAATCAGTAAGGAAAAAATATTTTGCTACATTTTACAAAGAACATATTCCATTTCATCCAGCGTTGATTTTAGCTGAACATGCACCCGTTAGTATGCTTGATGTTTTTAGCTTTTTAAAGGAAGCCGGTGTTCTTCAAAAACTGTAATTTCTTACCCTGTGCTTCTCTACTTAAAACGATACACCTCAGCCACTTTCTCAGTCCTGAGAGGGAGGCTGAGGTTTTTATCTGAGTAGTTGGGGGCCTCGAGATCCTTGCCAAGCCAAGGATGTCCACGGAGGTTAACCAACTTTTAAAAGCTTCTGCAAACAGCCATTTCTAAAGTGTTTGTATTTAATCAGCCAGGTAATAAAATTAACTTTTAGGCCCTTTACACCACCGTTTTTGTACACTTTGTCTTCAAACTTTGCTCGAGCCAATTTTACTAAACCTTGTTCTTGGCGCATGATAGCCTTAGCCGCTTATGCGCCATTAAACACAACACAACACAACAACACAACAACACAACAACACAAAACCCACGTCTCTCCGACCATTCTGTGACAATTTGCACTATACCGTGGTGACTTCCGGTGGATGTGACGTCACATCATTCCCGTGGCTACATCGACATCCGCGCTATTTCGACGCAATTCGACATTTTTTTACTACAATTAATTAACTAATTAATCTACAGTCCGCAAACTTGGCTTCTAAGTTCCTTTTTTCACTTCTATCTGATGCAACCATTGGTTTTCTTCTATATTTTAGTTCCCGAGTTAAACGGGT
Source organism: Amblyomma mixtum (assembly GCF_055824585.1). NCBI lineage: Eukaryota > Metazoa > Arthropoda > Arachnida > Ixodida > Ixodidae > Amblyomma > Amblyomma mixtum. Next base: position 124,837,260 of record NC_143018.1, on the reverse strand, counting down.
GTGGCACGATTTCTTAACCGATGGCAGTACGAGCCATTAAAGGCTTTCGCCTTAATCCGCTAGTAGTGTTATGAGGACGCGTTGTACTCTGATGGGTATGTTAAGCGTCGTATAACTTTCTCTTCGTTTGCATTGAGTGCCCCGCAGATTTTTTTTTTATTCACGTACTGTAAATGCTCTTTAAAGCCGTTACATAGGGGTTGAAAAAGAAAGCACGAAAAACTGCGATGCACAACACAGTGCATCATAAAACAAAAGAAGTAACACGCGCAAAATATGCGCTGATAGCCGACAACAAAACCGGATAAAAGGGGTTTAAGAGCACAGACTCATAACAGTAGGCAACAGTGCTAGGGACAACAATCACAAATACGGTTCTGAGAAGAGTCTACTAGGAGTTAGCACGCAGTAAGCTGTGCACTTCACTGTGAACAGTAAGCCTCTCAGCTTGATGTCAAAAATCGTAATTGATCTCCAAAACAATTTCTCAAGGCAGCGCATTCCAATAATAAATGGCCAGGAACAGTGGCGAATTCCGCGTAAGTTGGGCACTAGCAATCTTGGGTTGAACCTTAAAGGGGTGCTCTAATCAGAGAAAGATGCGATTAGCCGCGAGTGAACCTGGATGTCATTTAAACCACGTTTGTCCCCTCACCTACTTTGATCTCTTTCCGTGTCTAAAGTTCCACGTTTTCCTCTTCGTAGCTCGCCGCTGTTTCCTCAGTGCCCGCAGGGGCACCTTGTGTAACGAGGTGTTGGTGCTTGGCGCCACCACGGACCCTTCCTTAGCCCCCATACCGAAGCTCTCATCCGTACCGTGGCGATAGGTTGAGAGGTGGAGGGAAGAAACCATGAACGGTGGCGGTCGAGGAAGTGGTCAATCCTCGGCCGATGGGCTCCTCGTCTGTCTACCAGGCGGGGTCTCCTGGGACCTTCCTCTGTGTATAAGAGTGAATCAGAGGCGACAAAGTATCAGGAACCCTTTGTTTATACATGCCGTATGGATAAATCTGCAAAAAAATCTGATCGGCCCCCAAAAAGGGGTCGCGCCGATGTGAAGAAATTGAATCCACAGAAGCCAGAAACGTTTGCAAAGTTTTTTATGGTTCACTCAAACACTGATGAACCGGTAGCCAACCTGTCTGCAATTGTCATCGCGAACACCCTAAAGAGCTGTGTAGGCAAAGTCTACAAAGCAAAAAAAAAAGCAGCGAACCGGAGATCTCCTGGTAGAAGTAAACACAAAAGAACAAAGTATCAAACTGAAGTGATTACAGAATCTTGGAGAAATGAGTGTGCAGGTAACCCCGCACCGCACCCTGAACCATTCAAAGGGCGTCATATCTGGATGTGGACTCCTACAGAGTACCGATGCGGAAATGGAAGAAGAACTAGCTGTACAAGGAGTAATAGCAGCCCGACGAATAACCATCCGGAGAAACAATGCTGAAATCAAGACCAAACACATTGTCCTAACTTTCAATGGCACAACTCTGCCTGACTCCATCCACGCCGCATACCTTCATTGTAAAGTTCGCCCATACATACCGAATCCGAGACGATGTTTCAAGTGCCAGCGCTTTGGACACAGCATGTTGGCTTGCCGGGGTAAACCCACTTGTGTCACATGCGCAGAAGACACATATACAGAGGAAAGATGCGAACGCACACCAAAATGCATCAACTGCAATGGCGCACATGGCGCGTACTCCAGGTCGTCCCCAGTCTGGAAAGCAGAAAAACAAATTATAACTTTGAAGACCACAGAAAACCTGTCCTGCCTTGAGACAAAAAAAAAAACGCGTCTCTTTCCAACAGAAAGGGACATACTCTGAAGCGGTGACGCGGGGACCGCCGCAGCCTTCAGTTTCTGTTGCCACACAGGTCTATCCGGTGGACCTGGTGTCGACACCCAAGTCCCCACCACAGAAGACGGTGGTAGAGTTCACAGGGCTGAAACATTCGAGAGAAGACCACGCGATCCTCGCCGGAGGCCCTCAGTCCCCACTTTCAGCAGCGGCATCCTCGGCGACAGACACCCAGAACAGCTCTGCTGAACTGGACCTCTCGCCCCACCCCTCTAAGAAGGCACCTGCTGGCCCAAGAGACTCTGCCGCTGGAGCAGGGCCTGGTTTAGCGGTGCCAACAAAAAAGACAAATGCGAAGCCCACGGGCCATCGCAACCAAGAAGCATCCTCCTCGTCCACCGTGGAGGATATGGATGTCAGCGAAAGTCCACCGACATCTAAAACACACGCATCCGCGGCGTCTCCGCGGAAATCCGGCGCCAAGAAAGTTGCGATGCATTCAACTCCTGGTTCGCCACCGTTGCAGCGGCGGCGAGACTCCCTAGAGAAAAAAGGGAAACCACGAATCACTGCTCCTGGGAATAAATAACTTTCCCCAATCCCCAGCTTATCACAATGGCGTATCAAATACAATGGAACTGTAGAGGTCTACATAGAAACTACACAGACATAACCGATATGCTGAAAGCAATGGCACCTACAGCTGTGTGCCTGCAGGAAACGAACCTTGGGCCACAGCACACAAACATCCTAAAAAGATATAATATTTTCCGGAAAGACCGAGTGCAAGCTAGCGGACTCTCGGGAGGCGTCGCTATCATTACGCAAAGCGATGTCCCTGCAAGAGAGGTATCATTAAAGACAAACTTAGAAGCGGTCGCAGTAAACATCATTAGCCATAAAACAATAACAATATGTTCTGTGTACATACCACCACACAACACAATTACCATGCATGACCTAGAAGAACTTCTGGGACAGTTGCCTGAGCCATATGTGATAATGGGGGATTTTAACGCACAATACTCATTATGGGGAAGTGAGCATTGACTGCGGCACTATTCTTGGACATCAAAGGCGCCTACGACAACGTAACGCATCAGGCCATTTTGGACGCATTAGAAGCTGCTGAGATTGGAGGCCGCATGTTCAGCTGGATACGCAGCTATTTGTCAGGGAGGTCGTGTTTTGTCCAGAATGAAGACGGACCAACCTCTTCGCATCTAAATTCGCGCGGAGTCCCGCAGGGTGGAGTGCTGAGCCCAACTCTTTTCAACATAGCTCTCATCGGCCTGGTTGATTCATTGCCACAATCAGTCCAGATCTCAATATACGCCGATGATATCTGTATTTGGGCATCAAGCCTGACCCGTCCCCAAGTTCATGCGAGACTACAAAAGGCGGCAACAATACTGACGCTATACCTTCGTCAGCAGGGCGTAAATATTTCAATCGAGAAATGTTCCCTCGTGGCGTTCACGCGAAAGAAAATGACAAGTTACCCCATATATACTAATGGCAACGCCATTCCCTATGAGAAAAAACCATCGTTTCCTTGGCGTTGTTATCGATAGGAATCTCTCGTGGAGTCCCCATCTTTACGACATGCGAAAGAAACTGACAGCGATTGCTCATATTCTCTCCTTCCTCGGTGGAAAGTCCTGGGGTGCATCTGTACGCTCGACGCTTCAACTGTACCGTTCGCTGTTCCTGGGATACATGCGGTATAGCTTTCCCATTTTAAACAATATCAGAAAGACAAACCTTCAGGCACTTCAAAGTGTTCAAGCGCAAGCTCTACGAATCTGCCTTGGGCTACCTAAATGTGCCTCAACGGCAGCCACTATTCTTGTCGCTGGGGAGCATCCTGTAACTTCATACATTGCTGTTGAAACCATGAGAACACACATTCGGCACCTCAAGCGAGTTCCGAGTCATCATCTTGCAGCTCTTCCCGTACTCAGTCCACATACTGCATTTGCAAATGTAATTCAAGCTCATCGTGCCTATGTTCGTTCGCAGTTCGCCCGCCCATCAAGATCATGCTCACCCATATGGAGTCTCCATGACCCCCGGGTGCACCTATCTATTTCTGGAATTAATAAGAAATCTGATTTATCATTGTCTGCTCTCAAGCAACTGACACTGCATCATTTTCATTTTAACCATAAACACAGCATACATGTCTACACAGATGGCTCAGTGACTTCAACAAGCTCTGCTGGGTCTGTGGTGATACCGGCCAGGTCTATTTTAATGAAGATGAGGACTACCTATCTCACCTCTTCAACTGGTGCAGAACTAGCTGCCCTACGGGCTGCAGTTCAGTTCATTAGTCAGGAAACTGCACATGACTGGACAGTTTTCACCGACTCTAAAGCAGCCCTTCAAGGCCTGCAAACTGCACTACGCCGTGGGTCACACGAACAACTCGCCGAAATCCGCAAGCTGTACCATGACGCCACATTGAAAGGACATGACATAATTTTCCAGTGGCTGCCGGCCCACTGCGGCATTCATGGCAATCACCAGGCTGACGATGCTGCCCGTTCTGCCCACAATGACGGAACCCCGTTAAAATCCCCGTAACAAGAACTGACGTAGCGTGTGGGCTTCGTTCCTTGAGGCTGGAGCTCACACTTTAAGCGTGGAACTCTGGATGGTTGTGCAACCGTCGCCTCAGGACATTGGACCCTGGACTGCGCCTCCGTCTTCCGTGTAATGTAGCGCGTCGTGAAGCAACGCTACTGTCTCGTCTATGGCTCGGTGTTGCCTTCACGAATAAGTATGCTTTCCGGATCGCGATGGCCGACAGCCCTTCTTGTGTGAACTGCGCCTGTGATGAGACAATCACCCATATCTTGTGTGAGTGCCCTGCCTTTGTAGCCGAAAGACATAAGCTGCGATGTACTCTGGACCACCTGGACCGTCGCCCTTTCACAGAGGCCAAGATCCTTGGTCCGTGGCCACAACAGTCAACTGCCATCAAGGCTTACAAGGCACTCTTTCGCTTTTTGAGAGCGACTGCCTTGATTGAGAGGCTGTGATTATTTCCCGTTACTTCTCTCTTTCCTCTTTAATTCCCCTCATTCCCTTCCCTGTACAGGGTAGCCAACCGGAATTCTTTCTGGTTAACATCCCTGCCTTTCCCTCTCTCTCTCTCTCTCTCGAATAACATATGTTTAATGAATACGGGAAATCCCCGCAGGGAGGCGTCTGCAGCATGCAGACGTTGGTGAGTGGCGACACCACGGGGTTAACCCGAGCATCCGCAGGGACATCCCCGCAGGGGGATGATGGTGAACAATGCGTCACCACGGACCCGAGCATCCGCGCTTAGCCGTGCGTGGCATCGCCGTGTCCGGGGAAAAGGGAATCCTGGTGGTTGAGCCGATGCCGAGCGTTTGGACCCTTAAGGCCCCTCGGTGGAGGCAACACACCACTTTGGCCCCAGCTTCCTGTAGACGGCACCTCCTGCCTGACCCGACCGGAGGAAATCGGCAGTCGCCTTTTCCTGTCCTCCCCTCTATCTTTCACTTTCCTATTTCCTTTCTTACAACTTTCCTGTATCCTCCTCTCTTCTTTGTTTTTTCCTTCTTTCCTGGCGGCGAGGGTTAACCGTGTGTGACCAACTACCCCGAGTTGAGTCATATTAGGTTATAGTTAAGGTGTACAGCTGGCGTGGGCAGGACTTGCTTTCAAGTTCCTGTCGCGTCCCCCTGTTGGGCTCCATGGTGGGTGGCTGGCACCATGACCGAAAAACCTCAATTTTTTATGGCTCCCCCCGTTTGAAAACTTGATCGCTCTCTCAAGAGAGGGCGGACCGAAGCAGACGACTTTTTTCAAAAAAGAAAAGTATCATTTCCAAAATTTCACGTCATCCATAGCAAAACAGAAGAAACGCAAGCAAGGATAATATCCCCATTCCAAGTCTCAAAACGCTTGACGGATGCCTTAGGCCTTGGCTACAAGGTGTCATAAATGGCCAGTGGCGACTTACTTCTTGAACTGCGCGACAGCATACAACACTCAAAAGTTGCAACAATTGTATCCATTGGGGACATCCCTGTCTCTGTGACCCCACATCGGTCTCTGAATACTGTACGAGGCGTCATCTCTGAAATAGATTTTGTCCACCTTTCTGAAAAGGACTTACTGACCAAGAAGTTATAGATGTCCGCCGGATCAAGATCCGGAAGGATGGCAAAGAAGTGGACACCAAACACCTGATCTTGACATTCAACTTGAGCACATTTCCCGAATCCATTGAAGTAGGCTACCTGAAAATAAATGTAAGACCGTATATTCCCAACCCACGCCGATGTTTCAACTGCCAGAGATTTGGCCACGCCTCACAGAGTTGTCGCGGCCGCAAAACTTGCGCAAAATGCTCTTCGAAGGACCACCAATCCGAAGAATGTGTTGCTAACCCACAGTGTGCAAACTGTGAAGGAGACCATGCTGCCTACTCCAGAGCTTGTCCTTCATGGAAAAAAGAGAAAGAAATCATTACTCTCAAGACTACGCAAAACATTTCTTTCAAAGAAGCAAGAAGGCAATACTCTCAAACAAACAAATTCACCTTCACTGCAAAAACAATCTTCGCCGATGTGGTGCGTGGGCGCGGCGCACCACACCAGGCTTCGGCACCTGTCCAGGCCACACGTAGTGAGCCTGTGGTGGGGCCATCCGCGCCGTCTGGTGGAGTAGCTCACGCTACTCCGCCTACCCCAAAGGAGGGGACGCAGACCCCCGGGTCGGCGGGCCCAAAGACCTCTTCCCACAGGTCGAGGTCAAATTCGAAAATCAATGTGCCTCCTGCACGGTCGTCCACTGCCTCTGCAGAGGCGATGGACACGACCCCGGGCAGCCCCTCACCGTCCACGTCGGATGGTCGGCGGAGCTCCCTGGATCGGATAAAAAAAAAACAGGCCCCGAGTCACGGGGCCATAAACAACTTGATCTAGCTTTTGAATCAGTACAAACACAAAACTAAGATGGCTTTCATAATTCAATGGAACTGTAGAGGAATGTTGAGGAACTACAGTAATATAACTCATATTCTAGGGTCAGTGATGCCTCTAGCCCTATGTCTCCAGGAGACCAATCTTGGTCCACAACATTCAAATATCTTAAAACATTATACAACTTTTAGGCGTGATCGCGAACATGCAAATAGACTCTCGGGAGGCGTCGCAATCATCATCCAAAGCGGCGTCCCGGCTCAAGAAATCAAACTGAAAACAAAACTTGAGGCGGTTGCGGTTAGCGTCATCAGCTACAAAACCATAACAATATGTTCTGTATATCTTCCCCCACACATCACATTAACATGCCAAGATCTAGAAGGCCTGATCGATGAACTGCCGGAGCCATTCCTGGTAGTTGGCGATTTTAACGCTCACTCTCCGTTTTGGGGAAGCGAACGCTGTGACTCTAGAGGCCAAACAATCGAAGATTTTATACTTTCGAATAATGTCTCTCTTTTAAATACGGGAAAAGCCACATATTGCTGCCCAAGCTCAGCAAAAATGAGCTCTCTCGATTTAGCTTTCGCATCACCATTACTTTTTAACGATTTTAAATGGGATGTTTTAAATGACCCCATGGGCAGCGATCACTTACCTACTGTCATCAGGCTCTCATCGTCCACTCCAATCATCCCCACAAGGCCAGGGCGCTGGAAAATTCAGCTCGCCGACTGGTCACTTTTTACAAAAAGTGCCACTCTGGAAAAGGAATTTTGTGACGACCTTAGCACAGATGAAATTAATGAGAAGTTTACTGAATGCATAATATCGGCCGCAACACTCGCTATACCACAAACAACAGGACTCGCACAAAAGAAACACAAAGTGTGGTGGACAAAAGAATGCACATTAGCAAAAAAACAACAAAACAAAGCATGGAGCACTCTGCGTCGATATCCCACTGCAGAGAACTTACTTACCTTTAAGAAGGCAAAAGCCAGAGCGCGGTATGTGCGAAGAAATGCAGAGAAAACCTCTTGGAAGAAATATGTCTCCTCAATAAATAGTTCAATAACATCAAAGAAAATGTGGGAAAAAGTTCGTAAATTTACTGGTGACCATACCCCTTTCACACTTCCTCTCTTGACAGCACCCGGGACACAAACATCTTTAGAAGAACAGGCCAACATACTGGGCGAGCATTTTGCTGAGATCTCAAGCTCATCCAACTACACAAACACATTTCAGAAACACAAAGCAATAGCTGAGAAACAAAAATTTCCATCTGGAGCAGGTGTTCATGAGGATTATAACCAGGCTCTCACACTACAAGAATTAAATAAGGTACTATCTTCTGGCAAAAAGACAGCACCGGGACCAGACAACGTGCATTACGCTATGCTTGCACATCTCTCCGAGGCTGCTGTAGAGGCACTGTTAAAATTCTTTAATAAAATCTGGATAACTGGAAATATACCTGACGAGTGGAAAAAAGCAGTCATAATACCTTTTCTCAAACCCGGAAAACCACCAACAAGTCCTAGCAGTTACAGACCAATAGCCCTCACCAGCTGCATTGCTAAATCTTTCGAAAGTGTAATAAACATTAGATTGACCTTCATACTTGAATCTCGGCAACTATTAGATACACACCAATGTGGGTTCAAAAAAGCATGCTCGACCACAGATCACCTTGTCCGTCTAGAAAACACCATCCGGGAGGCGTTCATCCACAAGCAGCACTGTATTGGGGTCTTCTTCGACTTGGAGAAGGCCTACGATACTACGTGGAAGTTCGGCATCCTCCGTGACCTAGCAGAGCTAGGTATCCGCGGCAGGATGTTGAACTGCTTGAACGACTTCCTGGCTAACCGCACATTCCGAGTCCGCCTAGGAGGAACTCTCTCCATGACTTTCACCCAAGAGAACGGCGTACCCCAGGGGTGCATTCTAAGCACGACACTCTTCATAGTAAAAATGAATTCTTTAGCTAAAGTAATACCCAAGTCCATAATGTATTCAGTTTATGTAGATGACCTACAAATAGCATGCACGTCCTCTAGCATATCAACCTGTGAGAGACAAATACAAATCACACTAAATAAACTAGGTGCTTGGGCAGACAGAAATGGGTTTAAATTTTCTCCTCAAAAAACAGTAGCTGTTCTTTTTTCCTTGCGACGAGGCCTACAGGTCGATCCCAAACTATACTTGAATCACACTGCGCTACCAATTAAACAAGAACACAAATTTTTAGGCGTAACTTTCGACAAGAAACTCACATTTCTACCACACATTAACAACCTTAAAAAGAAAGCTTCTCAAGCCCTCAATATCTTAAAAGTGCTCTCACGGAAGCGGTGGGGGTCCGATAGAGCAAGCCTTTTACAAATATATCGCTCTCTGGTGCGCTCCAAGCTGGACTACGGGTGCATAATATATGGTTCGGCAAGAGCATCCTACTTAAAAAGATTAGACCCCATTCATAATCTTGGTCTGCGCCTATCATCTGGAGCATACAGAACATCACCAGTAGCCAGCCTTTACGTCGAAACTAATGAAGCCGCTCTTGAGGATCGAAGAATTGCCCTTACATGCTCATATGTCTTAAAAATCCGTTCTCTTCCGAAACATCTCTGCCATCCAGTTGTCACCAAGTGCCCATCTAAAAGATTATTCATCAACAAACCACATTCTATCAGACCATTACTGCTGCGCTTTGAAGATAAATGTGAAGAGCTAACAGTACTAGATGCCCTACCGAATATTGCACAAAGGAATGAATATTTACCACCATGGTACAGCCTGCCTTCAGTATGTGACCTCACAATGACACATTTAGATAAAAAGCAAACACCACATGAGTACATATTACAGGAATTCTTTGCACTACAAGAAAAGTATGACACCTACATTGAATTTTATACCGATGGCTCAAAAACAGAAAGTCACGTTGGAAGTGCAGTAATCCAAGGAAAAAACAAACAGATAATGCGACTACCAGAATGCGCATCGGTTTTTACTGCTGAGTGTTATGCCATCTTTGTAGCTGTGGAAAAAATAGTAAGAGAGAATATCAAAAATAGCATCAGTTACACCGATTCCCTGAGTATGCTCAAAGCACTGCACTCCAGAAATGCTGCTGAACCCATAATAGGTAACATCATACATAACATTGTTAAAATCACAAAACAAAACCATAACATTAAATTCTGCTGGGTTCCTAGCCATGTTGGAATCGTAGATAATGAGAAAGCAGATGTATGCGCTGCACAAGCCCGGAATGGCCAAATAAAGCAAGTGAACATACCGCACAGGTATTGCTTAAAGTTTATCAACAGTAAACTCAGAAATAAGTGGCAGGCCGCATGGAAATATCACGTAAACAACAAATTACATTCTGTGAAGCCAATTTTAGGGGAATGGCAATCATGTAGGCATCAAGAACGTTTTACCGAAGTTATTTTATGTCGGCTCTGCATTGGACACACCCACCTCACGCACAACTTTCTGCTAGCCAAACAAAACAAACCTCTCTGTGAAATGTGTGGTGCTGAACTCACAGTGAACCACATTTTAATTTCATGCATAAAACTAGAAGAACTAAGAAAGAAATATTTCACAACATTTTACAGGGAAAGCATCCCATTACACCCCATGCTACTCTTAGGTGATCAAGCACTGGTTGACATTTCATGTATTTTTAGGTTTCTCAAGGAAGCCAACGTTTTAAACAAACTCTAAGTATTTTTAAAAAGCTTCACCATTAACAAAAACTCTAACCTTGTGTTTGGCGCATCATAGCCTCAGTTGCTTTTGCGCCATAAAAATCAATATAAATAACTAACATTTCATCCCGCATTGCTTTTAGGCGAGGAAACACTCATGTTTTCACTTGTTTGCAAGTTTCTAAAGAAAGCCAATGTTATAAATCTAATATAAAGTACCATCTATACACTTAATATAACATCATCCAACCTTGTGTTTGGCGCATGATAGCCACAGTTGCTTATGCGCCATAAAACTCCATATAACTAACTAGATCCTCGATGTGGCGATTCATGTCTCCAAGCAGAATAATATCGACACCGTCTCTAAACTCCTTTATATCGTCATTGAGGCACTTAACTAGATCCTTGCTGGTTTTGTTTTTTTTTTCTTGCCTGCATTCCTCCCCAGTCCGTAAATAAACTACCCCTAGCCATGTCCTTTTGCCAGCAATTGTACCTGATACCCAGGCATATTCTTTGCAAGTTCTTCTTATTCTTTTCCAATTTGTTCCTTGATGTATCAGCATACCTACTCCTCGTCCCTTTTTCTCCGTTGTTGTTCTGTTGCATCCGTCCCAGACACAACCACCGATTATACGTGGATCTTCTAGATCACTCAGATGTGTCTCGCATAGAGCGTACACACCTACTTCTTCGTCCTTTAACTGTTGTTATATTTCTATCCATTTCGCTCTCTTTCTACCCCCTTGCATGTTTAAGTAACTGATCCTGGCGTTAAATTTCATTTTCGTAGTTTTCTTTGTGGGCCTCCTGGCAGCCATTTTGTTGGGCTGAGCCGCCATTTTTACATTTACTTTCGCTTCTACCTACCCTTACGGCCTAAGCCACCGTGGACCCCGTAAAAAAGCTACCGCTCGGCCTCCCAAGCGCCAGCCTATCTCTTCTCCTACCCTTCAACTGAAATGGATTCCGTCTCATCCAAAGTTTCTGCCCAAACCTGCTCTGTGCACTTCCTTGTTTATGTCTACGACCTCAAAGCCTTTCTCGAGGCTTAGCTGCCTTATCTCTCGATTAAGATTCACAATGTCGTTAGCAACCTCTACATTCCTTCCTTGTACTTCCGGAGCTGCACACACCACGATCTGCGCTTGCTGTGCTATCGCCCTTATACCGTCAACTCCCTCAGCTAATCTTTGTCCTACTTTATACTATAGCCAAACGGGCGAGTTGGGGGTACATATTGAAGGCCAACAGCGCAACGACGCAGACAAAGTAGAAGAAAACACAGGATAAGCGCTGACTCACAACTGAAATTTATTGAATGAAAGCAGTAGAATTTTATAGAAAAAGTGGCCAACTTATCAGCTAGTAAACACAGCCCATGTTTCTACGTGGCATCAAGGTATGCAACCTCACTGTCATATAATGAAATAGATGGCTTACTGACGCATAACCTTGTTTTTTTGCTCATGTGATATGCTTCCATAATCTCACGTGGTAATCGGGACGGGTGTTTGTAGAGGATATCACAGTAAGGCAATGAAGGAAAACAAAATTGGCAGTCTCGAACATGGTCAACTAGATTATTAGATTTATTAGCTTCCAGATTATTTGCATGCTCTTTCAAACGTGTATTGATGGAACGCCCCGTCTGCCCGATATATATTTGCCCGCATGACATTGGGATTTTGTATACTACCTCTTCTGCGCATGGCACATACATTGTTTCGTGCTTAAACCCACAAGTTGTTTCAGATTCTTTTCGTTGCTAAGCTTTTTTTTCCAAAACAGCACAGACCTTTTTAAGTTTCTTGGGTGCGGAAAAACCAACGCCTACGCCATACCTTTTTGCCACATTTTTAAGATTATGTGACAGGCGATGTACAGGGTCGTCCACTCTTAGTTAGAACGCGCTAGCGCGTGGCCGCACTCTTCAGAGGGTCACCGCGTGCGACACAGTCGCTCACCGCAGCAAAGTGGCGCAGGAGAAGGTTTACCTGGACATGGTGCTTCGCATCATCTGCCACTTCGCTTCGACGCGCAGCCGTTTCGGACGCAGTGACCCTCCAAAGAGGACGGTCACACGCTAGCGCATTCTAAATAAGAGTGGACGACCCTATACATAAGGGAGAATGACAAACTTTTTTCTTTCCTTCTCTTTTCCCGGACTAGGCACCAAATATGGATTCTTAAGCTTTTTGGATACCTTGTTACAGCCCATTAACATAATACCATCCGGGTATCCAGCTTCCTTTAACCTTTTAACTTGTTCATTGAAGCTATTGGTTGCCATATGGATACAAGATTTCGATAATGAGGACAAAAGAGATGAGACAACAATTCCTGTTTTAACTGTTTTGGAATGATGCGATTTATAATTTAACAGCGGTTTTCCCATTCTTGGACGATATTCCCAACAGACGTGTCCCGTCTCCACCTTCAAACTCAGATCTAAAAATTGCAGCTTGCTACCGACCGTGACCTCAGTGGTGAACCCTAGACCTAAAGCATTTTCTTTAAATACTCTTAGTACATCTCCCCGCAGGGAGGCGTCTGCAGCATGCAGACGTTGGTGAGTGGCGACACCACGGGGTTAACCCGAGCATCCGCAGGGACACCCCCGCAGGGGGATGATGGTGAACAATGCGTCACCACGGACCCGAGCATCCGCGCTTAGCCGTGCGTGGCATCGCCGTGTCCGGGGAAAACGGGATCCTGGTGGTTGAGCCGATGCCGAGCGTTTGGACCCTTAAGGCCCCTCGGCGGAGGCAACACACCACTTTGGCCCCAGCTTCCTGTAGACGGCACCTCCGGCCTGACCCGACCGGGGGAAATCGGCAGTCGCCTTTTCCTATCCTCCCCTCTATCTTTCACTTTCCTATCTCTTTCTTACAACTCTCCTGTCTCCTCCTCTCTTCTTCGTTTGTTCCTCTTTTTCCTGGCGGCGAGGGTTAATCGTGTGTGACCAACTACCCTGAGTTGAGTCATATTAGGTTATAGTTAAGGTGTACAGCTGGCGTGGGCAGGACTTGCTCGCAAGTTCCTGTCGCGTCCCCTTGTTGGACTCCATGGTGGGTGGCTGGCACCATGACCGAAAAACATCAATTTTTTATGGCTCCCCCACTTTCCAAACTTGATCGCTCTCTCAAGAGAGGGCGGAACGAAGCAGATGTTTTTTTCCAAAAAAGAAAAGTGAGTTTTCCTAAATACCATGTCATCCATAGTGAAGTAGAAAATAAGCAAGCAAGAATCCTGTCTCCCTTCCTAGTATCAAAGTGTTTGACAGAAGCCTTGGGTATTGGCTACAAGGTATCGAAAATGGCCAGCGGTGACTTACTGCTCGAACTGCGAGACAACATCCAGCACTCAAAACTCGTAAACATTGTGTCTGTTGGAGATATTCCTGTCTCCGTGACTTCACACCGATCTTTGAATACCGTCCGGGGCGTGATATCCGAAAATGATTTTGTCCACATCACAGAAAAAGAGATGCTCGAAGGTCTGAGTGACCAAGACGTGATAGACGTTCACAGAATCAAGATCCGGAAGGATAATAAGGATATAGACACAAAACATATGATCCTGACGTTCAGCACTAGCACACTGCCCGACACAGTCGAAGTAGGATATCTGAAAGTTAACGTAAGACCATACATTCCCAACCCTCGCCGATGTTTCAACTGCCAAAGGTTCGGCCACGGCTCGCAAAGTTGCCGCGGTCGGAAAACGTGCGCGAAGTGCGCCTCGAAGGATCATTCTGATCAATGTGACGCAGCCCCGCACTGCGCAAACTGTGACGGAGACCATGCAGCATACTCCAGGGCGTGTCCGTCCTGGAAAAAAGAAAAGGAGATAATCACCATAAAGACAAAGGAAAACATTTCATTTCAAGAAGCGAGAAGGCGTTTCGCACTCACCAACTCATTCTCCTTTACAACAAAACAAAACTTCGCCGATGTGGTGCGTGGGCGCGGCGCACCACACCAGGCTTCGGCACCCGTCCAGGTCACACGCAGTGAGCCTGTGGCGGTGCCATCCGCGCCCCAAGGCAGAGCAGCTAACGCTGCTCCGCCAACTGCAATCCAGGCTGCGCAGACCCCCGGGTCGGCAGGCCTCAAGACCTCTTCCCACAGGTCGAGGTCAAACTCGAACGCGACCGTGCCTCCTGCACGGTCGTCCAGCGCCTCCGCAGAGGCGATGGACACGGCCCCGGGCAGCCCCGCGCCGTCCACGTCGGACGGTCGACGGAGCTCTCTGGATCGATCAAAAAAAGACAGGCCCCGAGTCACGGGGCCAACAACAACTTCATCTACCTTTCCACCCTATAGAAACACAAAATTAAGATGGCTTTCATAATACAATGGAACTGTAGAGGACTTTTAAACAACTACAGTGACATAAAAGACATACTAGGAGCACACGCTCCTGTCGCCTTATGTCTACAAGAAACAAATTTAGGTCCCCAAAAAAATAACTTTCTAAAGAATTACACTGTTTTCCGCCGCGATCGGGAACAGGCGAGCCGACTATCGGGAGGCGTAGCCATCGTAGTGAAAAGCGGCGTCCCGGCTCGAGAGCTTAAACTAAAAACAAGACTGGAAGCTGCCGCAGCCACTCTGGTTGCCCATAAAACCATCACAGTGTGCTCACTATATATCGATCCGCACTTTAATTTAACACTACATGACTTAGAGGATCTTTTAGAGCAGCTACCAGAGCCATACCTGGTAGTTGGAGATTTTAACGCACATTCATATTTTTGGGGAAGTGAGAAAACTGACGCTAGAGGCCATCTCGTAGAGGATTTTATTTTATGCAATGACGTCTGTTTACTCAACTCTAATAAACCTACATACTGCTCCCCAACCTCTGGGAAAATGAGTGTTTTAGATTTGTCTTTTAGTTCACCGTCTGTTTTTAACGATTTTAACTGGAGTGTTTTAGACAATCCATATGGAAGTGATCATCTCCCTGTCGTAATAAGTCTTTCATCCTCGCTAACAGTTATTCCCACAAAACCACGGTGTTGGAAGCTACATTTAGCTGACTGGCAACTTTTTACAGCACAAGCTACATTAGAGAAAATAGTTTTAGAAAATGTTGACATCAATGAGATAAATGAAAAATTCACGAATTGTATCTTAGCTGCCGCACATTTAGGTATTCCTCAATCCTCTGGAATAGTAAAACAAAATCACAAATACTGGTACACAAAACAATGTAAAGATGCAAAAAAGAAACAAAACAAAGCCTGGGGCATTTTTCGGAGATATCCAACACATGAGAATCTCATAAACTTTAAAAAAGCAAGAGCAAAAGCACGATACATCAGACGCAACGCAGAAAGGGCATCATGGCAACAGTACATATCCTCGATAAACAGCTCAATAACATCCAAAAAAATGTGGGAGCAGGTGCGGAAATTCACTGGAAATTTTACTCCTTTCACATTTCCAATGCTAACAACACCCGGTACTCAAAAAACTTCAGAAGAGCAGGCCAACATATTGGGTGAGCATTTTGCTACAGTATCAAGCTCAGCCAACTACACACACTCTTTTCAAAAGCACAAAACAATAGTAGAAAAACAAAAACTTCCCTTCAGAACATGCATACATGAAGACTACAATCAGCTAATTACAATGCAGGAACTAAACGCAGTACTAACATCCGGTAAAAAGACAGCACCAGGCCCAGACAATATACATTATGCCATGCTTGCTCACCTCTCTGAGACTGCCATAGAAGCTCTCCTAAAATTTTTCAATAAAATATGGATGAGTGGAGAAATCCCCCAAGCATGGAGAGAAGCAATCATTGTACCCTTTCTAAAACCTGGCAAACCACCAACTAGTCCCACCAGTTACAGGCCAATAGCACTCACTAGCTGTATAGCAAAATCATTCGAAAGCATTCTAAACATCAGACTAACCTTCATACTTCAGTCCCGGCAACTTTTAGATATACACCAATGCGGGTTTAAAAAGACATGTTCCACAACTGATCACCTTGTTCGCTTTGAGATCACAGTCCGGGAAGCGTTCATCCACAAGCAACACTGTAGCGGGGTTTTCTTCGACCTGGAGAAGGCTTACGATACCACGTGGAGGTTCGGTATCCTCCGTGACCTAGCGGACCTAGGTATCCGCGGCAGGATGCTGAGCTGTTTGAACGACTTCCTAACCAACCGCACGTTCCGAGTCCGCCTAGGCGCAACCTTCTCCAACACTTTTATTCAAGAAACTGGCGTACCCCAGGGGTGCATCCTCAGCACGACCTTATTCATAATCAAAATGAACTCAATAGGCAAAGTAATCCCAAAATCCATAATGTACTCAGTTTACGTAGATGACCTCCAAATAGCATGCACGTCTTCCAGCATACCTACCTGTGAGCGACAGATACAAATAACAATAAATAAACTGGCCACCTGGGCAGATAGAAACGGATTTAGATTTTCTCCTCAGAAAACAGTATTGGTTCTATTCTCTTTGAGACGAGATCTACAGGCCGACCCCACACTATATCTAAACCAGACCCCATTACCTGTCAAACAAGAGCATAAATTTCTAGGGGTAACTTTCGATAAAAAGCTCAGTTTCTTGCCACATATAAACAGCCTAAAGAAAAAAGCTTCCCAGGCCCTCAATGTACTGAAACTACTGTCAAGAAAACGCTGGGGGTCTGATAGGGCATGCCTGTTACATATATATCGTTCTCTGGTTCGCTCTAAGTTAGACTATGGGTCCATCGTATATGGCTCAGCAAGACCATCCTACATAAAATGACTGGATCCTATCCACAATCTTGGTTTAAGGTTGTCTTCAGGTGCTTACAGAACTTCACCAATAGCAAGTCTGTATGTCGAAATGAATGAACCTTCCTTAGAAGATCGAAGAACTGCACTAACTTGTACATACATCCTCAAAATCCTTTCACAGCCCAAACATCTCTGTTACCCAATTGCCACGAAATGCCCATCCCGAATACTCTTCAATAACAAGCCTCACGCGATTAAGCCGTTGCTCTTGCGCTTCGAAGAAAAATGCCAAGCTCTGGACATACTAAACGAAATTAAAAATATTGCCCCAACACACGAAGCGCTACCACCGTGGTACACTCTCCCCACAGTGTGTGACGTCACACTAACACGCTTCAGTAAAACCTGTACACCACACGACCATATAATACAAGAATATCTAGCACTACAAGAAAAATACAGAAATTACACTGCATTTTATACTGACGGGTCAAAAACTCATGCTCATGTAGGAAGCGCAGTAATACAAGGAAAAAATGAACATGCAGTACGACTTCCCTCATGTGCTACAGTTTTCACCGCGGAGTGTTATGCTATTAGTGTCGCGGTACAGAAAATAACAAATGAAAACATCAAAAACAGCATCATATATACAGATTCACTGAGCGTCCTTACAGCATTAAACTCCAAAAATGCCACAGAACCACTGATTGGAAGCATCATACACAATATAGTAAAGGTCACAGCACAAAAACATGTTATAAAATTCTGCTGGGTTCCCAGTCACATTGGCATTAGGGATAATGAGAGAGCCGACATGTGTGCTGCACAAACCAGAACCATGGAAATAAAACATGTGAATTTGCCTCCTAGGGATTACTTGAAGTTACTGCATAGCAGACTAAGAGCCAAGTGGCAAGCTTCTTGGGAAAATGAACGACACAACAAGCTGCATACCATAAAGCCCATTTTAAAAGAATGGAAATCATGCCGCCATAAAGAACATTTTATCGAAGTAATTTTATGTCGTTTACGCATAGGTCACACACACATCACCCATAACTTCTTATTAACAAAAAAAGACAAACCTGTGTGTGAAATGTGCGGTGAGGAGCTCACAGTAAATCACATTTTAATTTCTTGTTCACATCTCGAAGAACTTAGAAAAAAATTTTTTACGGTATTTTACAATGAACACATTCCATTTCATCCCGCATTGCTTTTAGGCGAGCAAACACTTGTCGAATTTTCACTTGTTTGTAAGTTTCTAAAGAAAGCCAATGTTTTAAATCTATTATAATGTAACCTCTGTACACTTGACATAACATCATCTAACCTTGTGTTTGGCGCATGATAGCCATAGTTGCTTATGCGCCATAAAACCCCATATAACTAACTAACTAACTAACCAAAATTTGTGTGGGTCTGCGGTGAGAAAGTTATGCATTTTAGCGTTAAAAAAAGTGTACTTAGACTGTTTAATTTTCATGCGCAACTCTGTGCGAAGTGTCCGTAGGGAAACGTGCCCTGTTTTAAAGCGCTTGGATCCTAGACGCTTGATACGACGCTTGAGCTGGAGCAGTTCGCGAGTAATCCAGGGACTACTGCGATTCATTTTTCTAAGTTTAGTCGGCACGTATCTTTTATAGAAAGATACGTGCCGACTAAACTCATTGACGGTGTTAGGGGCATATGCAGGTATTCTCGGAGCTTTCGGGAACGGATGAATAAATGCCTCCTTTGTGGACTTATATTCCTACATCGTGGTGGACATAAAAGTCTGTTTCCTTGCTGCGAGCCGCTCTTCTCCTTGTGCAGCGTGCGTGCGCCGCTACGATGCGCCACTGCATACGTGCGGTGACGGCTGGCTGGGTTTTCGGTTCCCGCGAATCGGGACCCACGACGGTTGATGACCTGTATCGATCTTAGTAAGTACAATACCTATCTAGTGAATTCCTGTGCCAATGCAGGAGCCCAGCCACGCAAAGAGAAATGCAGCCCGAAGCTACAGGGTTGGATTTCTGTGTTTACACGTTAGCGGCATCGATCAGTGTTGCCGCAATGAAATAGCGCGGTGGCTTGCAGCATAACCATTAGAAGGCAATGAATTTTTTCGAGCGCGGCGATCTGCTGTGAACCCCGCATTTCGTGATGCCGTGGCCACACACGTTCGTAATTCGTGGCGCGCAAAAAGTGCCAGCCTCTGATGGTTTGAGTTGTCTCTTGACAAAATCATATCAGATCTCTTATCTGTACACGCGTTTCCCCACTACCGTGCTAAGGGCAGGCATGCAGATGAACAGTCTGTAGCAATGATCGCTGCATAATTGAAACCTGTCTGATCTTTTCGCTTATTTTAAAGAAAACATGGTTTGAGGAAATCTTATGCGAAGTTTTTGTAATCACCACAGGCAGTTTCCCCATTGGTGAACGAAGGACCTGCAAAAGCCAAACCTAACTTTTGTCCGTCAAACTAGAACACGCTTCAGGAATATCAGATCGTCACGAGTCTAACCTCTCTTTAAATTAAAAAAATATATATACAAAATCGTGCTCTCCGCTTTATTTATTCTGATTATTCCTATGCTAGTGTGTCTGCTTTAAAATCTAGAGCCAACTTACCCAGCCTTGGAACGTGACGAAAAATTTCTCGCTTGTGCCTGTTTCTTATGTTTTATCATTCATCATTAGGAGAATCAGTCATATCACCTGCTTATCGCCTCTCAAGCCGTATTAGTCACAACAAGGCCGTCTACGCCCTCACCGCAAGAACTACCGCTCATACTCGATCTTTTTTCGCCCCGTCATCTCGGGACTGGAATGATCTACCACATGACGCCATGCATCATATCAACGCCCTCCATTTAAAGAACGCCATCAAGACCATTGCTGCTTAACTGCCATGCCCATCCCTCACTTAAAGCCCCATACCAAGGGTCTTTCAGGTATCCATCAAAAAAGAAATACAACGACCTCGCTGAAAGCCTGAGTATAACAAATGGGTTCACTCCAAATTATGTTGTTAATTACGGCCTTTTGATGTCATAAACGATCATAAACGACACTTTTCTCTTGATGTACAGAGTACTAGTTATTTTGCAAGGCATGCTTAGCGGTCTGTTTACGCCACCTTGTTACTATTAAAAGGGCTGTGACCACACTGTGGAGGAAAATTTCCCATACCCAGCTCTTGCAAGGCATCGTCTATGGAAAACCGAGGGAAAATATTTATTAAATGATTCATCTAGAACATATGTACAACTTTAGAAATCTCGCTATTTATTAACCGGTTCTCTGTTCTCTGTCTGCTTCGGGTCGAGCCATTATTGAAAGCCAGCAGTGTTCTGTACATGTCAAGAAAAGAAAACAGGAGGCACAGCCTTTCTCTCAAACGTTCAGTCCAAAAGGCAACGCGAACTAAATTCTACTTTCTCCAGTGTTTTCGTTGAATTGTCTTCATATACAGTTTATTAGGAATTTAAGGAAAAGGTTGCTCAGAGCAAATTGACGGGCCTTAAACTCTGTCTGGGGGCAGTAGCGGCTGGGAGAGCACTAATACATAAAGCAAGCATATAGTTGGCTCAAACTTAAGCCACTAAGCAGCAGTTGAATAAAATAAAAAGTTTAAGAACCAGAAAACACAGCTTCACCTCTGCGACAACAGCAGCAGCAGGAATTTGTGGGAGATAAACCTTAAGGAATAAAGGATGAATGATTACACAATTTGCAGAGGTTAATATCCAACAGAACTATCACTTAAAAATAGCAATCTGCCTCGAATGCAGTGACAATAATTAAAAATAAACAGATGAAGCAAGAACTCAGGTCATGTTAAGATATCAGGAATATTGATACAGTCGTGAAACAGGACAAGACACATCAATGTGATTGCGCATTAAGTTGTTTAGCAGCAGTGGTAATCGATGATGGAGCATTTGGAAAGCGTAGATAGGGCGAGGGCCTCATTTAAAGGGAGGCGAAAAATACGCGACATGTGCATGTGGACCTAACTAGATTTCTTGCTTTCCATTTTCTGGCCGTAACGCCTTAGTGTTGTGAGAAAAATCGGCGCATATATAAGAAGCCGGGGCTCCGCTAAAGGAATACAAGGTTGCGAACAAGGGGAAAGTGCCGAGAACGATCGGGAGCAACAACTAAAGAACGTTGTGGCCAACGCCCCTCAAATGAAGCCCTCTAGCCAGGAGCGTCCGCCCGTTCTCGCATTTGTAGTGGGTAATTATCTAGGGTGAAATTGCAGTATACTGCGAAGTGCACATCTGTGAAAAGAGATTAACCATGATATCAGAACAGTCGATCTAATCTACTGGCTCAACAAGGGGAAGCTCTGGGCCAGTTGGTCAGACATGTTGGGGAGGAGGAATAACCGCAAACTTGACAAGACTGAAGATCGAGAAGATTGGTTTGGTTTGGTGGGGTTTAACGTCCCAAAGCGACTAAGGCTAAGAGAGACGCCGTAGTGAAGGGCTCCGGAAATTTCGACCACCTGGGGTTCTTTAACGTGCACTGACATCGCACAGTACACGGGCCTCTAGAATTTCTCCTCCAAAGAAATTCTAGCCGCTTCGGCCGGGATCGAACCCGCGTCTTTTGGGTCAGCAGCCGAGCACCATAGCCACTGAGCCACCGCGGCGGCTGAAGATCGAGAAGAGGACAGGACGAGCGGTTTACCGCTCGTCCTGTCCTCTTCTCGATCTTCAGTCTTGTGAAGTTTGCGGTTATTCCTCCTCCCCAACTAATCTACTGGCTAATGTGCCTCCTTTGTGCGGTATTCGCAAATGCCTTCTCTTGTCGTATCTGACACGATTGATGACGCATGGAGAATTCGTAATCTTGTGAGCGCTAAATGATGCCCTCTCCACCTCGCTAGAAATTGGCTGCACTGTGTTGGAATGAAGCGACTCGAAGCTTCTGGAACCTGTCTTCACGCCTGACCAATGGCGACCCATGACTGGGTGGGTTGTTGAGAGGGTTGTTTACGTTGTCCACTGCTGTGGCATATTAATAGATGAAGGTGTCAGCCATGAAGTAATTCATCTTCGGCAGGAAGTATACTGAGATAATAAACATAAAATTAAAGGGAAACTGCATAGGTTTTAGAAATCAATGAGCTTAAAAGGGTCGAATGTGTGAAACTTAGAGGTAAAGCATGCGAAGTCTTTTTGGGCTAGCGCTTGAAATAGTGAAGTAATCGCCGATTGAAATCCGGACGCCCTTCAAGCTTCTCCGCAGCGCACAACGCCAAGTGGGGGGCGCATGATGACGTCATCGAAGGTATCTGTACATTTCCAACGCACAAACGCCTGCTTTGAAGGAAAAAAACCAACGCCGCCGAAGGCGAACCCTGCCGAGAGTTGTTTGGCAGCGTCTAGCGGGTCACGGCATGATGTGGCTGGCGACAGCGGTAATTTGAAATCATACTTTCCGTGACGTCACGCTGAGTTTTTCTGCACTCCTCCGGTGCTTTGAGAAGAAGCGCAAATTTCAATCGTCAATTACGTCATTATTTTAAATGCTAGTGCGAAAACACCTGGCATGCTTTACCTACAGCCTACATAGATTTGAATCCTTGAATATCGCGAAATTCTCAAAGAAGTGCTGCAGCTGCCCTTTAAATCGGAAGGGATTTAAAGTACAGCTGTCGACGTACATAAAAGCTTTAAAGCAAGGTTGTCCTCTATCACCACTGCTTCTCATGCTTTATATGATAAATATGGGAAGAAGGCTAGAAGAAAGTAACCTACTTTATAGTCTGCCATACAGATTAGGGGAGAATGTCGTTGAGGAACGGCTCCCAGATTTTTACTTGGTCTGTGTGCGGTCCCAGGCACAAGCCAGCAAGTTATCTACTTCCGGCACCGTCGACCTCGAAAAACAGAATACCAACGTGTTCCCGTCCATCCATTGGGCTCGCCAGTCGTGTTCGTGACCATCAACTGAATGCACCCGTACGTGTCCGACGACATCCTGGTCGCGGCTCTGGCCCACTACAGCAAAGTGTGCAGCGTGGCTGCGGCAACTACACGGCCGCGCCAGCATATAGCGGGCATTTATTGGCCTTCGGGAACTAAAGAAACACTGCTGAGCGTTCTTCTGCAGTGCGGATGGGTTACAGGAAGTGTTTGCTTTATCAAAGGGATAAGATTGAGGCGTTAACCATGACATTTTCTTTGACATTCACGTTAACTGTGCCGGTCCTTAGCACGTGCTCGTGCAGTCGCTACTGTCTTGGTGCTACATCACAGAGAGAACTTTGTGAATCAATATCAAATTCTAGGTATATAGCTAAGATGCAGTTCCAATTCCAATGCGCCCTTAATCCTACCAGCCGGCCATAAGGCACCCCCCACAAGTAGGGCATTCTTCTTGCTTGCGTGGTGGTACCCCAGTTACATCAATAAATTATCGTTGTGAACTCAACTGAGTCGCAAGGGCCAACAGAAAACAAATTTCCTCACGGTTTATGCTATCTGGCGCGTTGAAACGCATTGTCGCTTAATTTATCAAATCTTGAATATATATTTGCAGAGAAACCAGCCTTCAAGAAGTCTGCAGCCCGAAGTCGCGTTTATTTAATTCAGAAGCTCTCGGCGTGCGACAGTGTGGCGTAGTCGTTTGGCCAATGTCATAGAATGTAACAAAATCGTGTATATTTTGCTGCGATTCGGGCAGATACTGTGGGGATGCACCCCCCCCCCCCCCCCCGTGGTTCGCTTTCTCGCAATGCACCCCAACTGTCGTTAACTCCACCGCAAGGCACTCTTCTCAGTTTGGTTACTTTAACTAACAGGGGAGGGCGCTCGCGTCGCAGTGACATCAGCGCCACGGATGGCGTTTTGCTGCGCGCTCGCGGGGTAGAGCCGGCCCTCGTTTGCTCGGGACCGGGGAAGCGCGTGGACGTTCACGCGTAAGGCTCCGCTCTTCGCCGGCTGGCACGAACCCTCGTGCGGAGGAACGTTCACCTCGGATCTCGTCCCGTCCGGCCTCGGAGTTTTCCTCTGTCCTACCGTGGGCGAACATTCGCTCGTAGCCGTGCTAGTGAGTCGGACATCCTCCATTCCTCAGTGTATATTGTTGCTAGCTGCCGTTATTGTTGTTATAGCAATAAATGCCTTGTTTGTGTCAGCCAATCTGTAGTTCCTTTGTTCCCGCAGAGCAAGGCCCGCCGTGGTCGGCGAGCGCTCGGTAGCGTACGCGACCACGGGATGTGGTCCGCGCGGCTTTGAACTGGGATAACGTATTTATCCCCTCATTGTAAACCCCACAATACCAACAGCAAAAAGATACTACGCACAGCTTTTTGCACCACCCATCCCTCTGACGTACATGCGGAAATAGAAAAACGTCCGTGCTTACATTGCCTTACATGAAATTGTTTATTGGGAATGCAGTTAGCGCATGGATGCCGAAGACATACTGGTGATAGAAAACACGTGCTTCGCCTGGACAACCTTCAATCTGCAGCTGGCCGATGCGGCTGCTCTTGCACATCACTTCACCATCGAGTCAAACCAATAACTCCATATTATGATGAATAATATTATCATAGATGGTAGCGTACGTAAATGACGGCAACAAAAGACTCGCCAGCGAAGAAATCTGGTACAAGTACCTGTTTCCAGTCCGCACCCTATCGGGTCGACTAGCCTCAGATATTACCTTAACGAGTAACAATGCCCGTCAGTCAACCGCAGTACCGTCTAGTAGAGGGAAAATGTGAATATTGATGCACAGCACGTACCTACATACGTTAGGGGATGAGGCTGATCAACTACACAAGCGAATACTTAAACACACGTTCTCTGTGCAGCCGCGACAAGACCCGTAGTTCATCGGGCCTCGCGCGCCGACAGATGGCGACTGGTGTCGAGAGTAGCAGCGCTGCCGCAGCCTACGTGGGAGGGTAAAATGACCGGGTCTTGTGCGGTTTTTAATTGGGGAGATAAATACGTTTCCGGTTTAACCGCGGCTGACACAGTTAAAAACCGCCGGACTTCACCCCATGGTCACGTACGCTGCCGAGCGCACTCCGACCACGGCGGGCCTTGCTCTGAGGGAACAAAGGAACGACACTCAGGCTAACACACGCAAGACATTTATTGCTGCAACAATAGCGCCAGCTAGCAACAAAATACGCTGAGGAATCGAGGACGTCCGACTCACCAGCACGGTTACGAGCGAATGTTCGTCCACGCTAGGGCAGGGGGATACTCCACGGCCGGACGGGACGAGATGCGGGGGAACGTTCCTCCTCCCGAGGCTTCGCGCCACGGCGAGAGAGGAGCCTCGCGACGAACGTCAGTGCGCGTCCCCGTCCCCGAGCCAAAGAGAGCCATCTCCCGCATCCGCGCGCGTAGCAAACACGCCATCCGGGGCGCTTGTGGCGCTGTTACGCCGGTGCCCTTGCTTGTTAGTTAAAGTAACTAACACGGCTAAGGAGGGTGCGTTACCTGGAAGCGAACCACACAGGATGACTTGAGGGTGCATTGCATGGAAGCAAACCACAGCGGACGAGTGAAGCGCGTCCCCAAAGACTATAAAAGGCGTCGAAACTGGCGCTCTCCTAGCCTTTTCTCCCTTTTCTCCTGACTGAGTTGGCACGGAAGAATGGCTTCTCACATTCAGCGCCGCGAGCTGACGGACAATCACAGGCGTAGCGTCGACCTGCATCGCTTCTTGTTGGTAACGAAAATGCTGAAGAAGATACAGCAAGAGGTCAGGACGCTGGTGGCTGCGCAGCAAGCAGCACCTGCCCCCGCCTGAGTCGCCGCTGATTGTGCTTGTTCAGACAAGCAAAGCAAGACAAAGGTCCTTGTCAGGGACAGCCAACTGTTGCATTGGCGGATCTCTGCAGGAAATGCTCGGCCCAGTTCGCTCTCATTTTTTCATGGACGGTTATTTGACAGATGGAACCAAAAGGTGCGAAAAATGTTCGGATGACCACTACGGGACAGATGCCAAAGCGCAAAATTGATGAGTTCTTTTATTTATTATTTAAATATTTGTGTACGGATAGGTGTATGCTTCGGGGAAAGATATTTTGTTTTTTACTTGCGGCTAGGTTACTGAAACAGGTGGCTACCATTATCAGCGCTTATTCGTGTATCCAGATTTCAGTCTGTGAATGTTTTCACTTGGCTTTTGCAATAATCTTAAGAAAAACCTTCGTCACCAAGAGTTATTCGTTTGCATTAGGGGCTTCCCTTTACCTGTAGACAGAATTGACTTGAACACGTGTTTGCGAGTGGTGCTTAAGTTCGTACATATAGCGAACTTTTTTTTTTTCCCAACAATAACCGGTTGGTGTTTAGTTGGTTAGAAGCAGAGATCGCGAGACGTTGGTGACCTTTCAAGAAATAATTCGATTCTGTAGACTACACGGAAGGGGCAGAATTCTTGTCCAGGTGATTGTTTTTGACAGGACAGGGTTAATGAAGAAAACGCCACATTGGTATCACGAGTGGATGCACTGGAAAGACAGCTAACATTTGGATCGGAGAAAACCAGAAGCTTAGGGAACAACCTCCTAAAAAAGAAAAAAAAACGGCAGCATCGAAAACGAACGTGGTTAGTTGTCATGGGCAAACGTGACAGTCCGGCAAGGGTCCGTCGTGACCTGCCCAGCACCTCCAACCCACTGTTAGAGGTTTATTTACACAGGCGAGTCGACCTGAGCCTGGTGCATTAACCCAAAGATGGCGAGCTTCTTCGTTGGTTGGCCTCAAATAAAATGGCGCATACCGACTACGGGTAGTGGCCAAGACACAGGCGGTGAACTGCTGGAACGAGAAGCGTTTATAGAGGAGGAAAAGGAGTAGTAATAGACATAGTAATAGACAGATTGGACAACTCAAAGACAGGGGACCTGTTAGCTGGGAGATCGAAGACGGGGCGATGGCTTTAAGTCGAAATTCGAATGCAATGAATGTAATGGTTCAACTTTGCATTTACTTAATGAGAGGAAAGTAATATAATAAAAAATTTAAAAAATTTAAAAAGATAAAAATAAAATTAGCATTGGAGTCACTTTGTTTCTAGAAGAAAATTTTGTACAGCACAGCCCGCACTCCTGTTGTTTTGCCCAAGCGAAGAAGCGCCAAATGAAAGAATAACCGCAGTGGACACAGGCACACCCAGCTGGTGAGACGGAATTTCTAATAGGCGCCTCCTCAAAGAAGACAAGTGGCGGCAGAACAGCAGGTAGTGATCCACCGTCTGGGAGCTTCTTCTTCCACGTTTCCCCACCACTTAGCCGTCTCTTAAGCGTCGCGTCACAATATATATCACATATTTAACTGTTGAGAAAAGGCAGTATGAACGAAAAGCTATATACTTATAAAACCGTGCTGACACATGCTTAAAAACGAAATAAGGGGTTACTGACGTTTTCATTCGGACCAGTCTTCTTCACAGTACTACATGAGTGTGGTTTATGGGGCTTAATGTCTCAAAGCGACTGAGGCTATGAGAGACGCCGTAGTGGAGGGCTCCGGAAATTTCGACCACCTGGGGTTCTTGAACGTGCACTGACATCGCACAGTACACGGGCCTCTAGGATTTCTCCTCCAAAGAAATTCAACCGCCGCGGCCGGGATCGAACTACATGATTATTCCAGACGAGTATCTATATGAGCTGGAAAAAGGCTTCTACAATGCGCCTGTCTTAACCGCTCCAAAAGAAACACTTTACAAATTGGCATTGTCCAGGGGAGTGTAATAGATGGGTGACAATGAATCATAATCCACACGGGTGTACAGCGGCCCTATTTGAAACACACACGCACAGGACAAAACACACATACACAGCATAAAACACCGGAAAGCACGCACATTGCTTCCTAGCGGCGATTTTAATAAATTCATTTGCCTTGTACGCGGTGCAAATGCTTGCTTTGAGTGAAGGGAGGACATGAGACAGACGAGAGGAATGTGAGTTCAATAGGTAGGTCCATTTTGCGGGAAGAGCATAAGGAATGAAATGAATCAGACGGAGAGGAATGTGAGTTCGATAGGCGGGTCTTGTTTTCCAGGAAGAGCTGTAACTAATCGGAAGAGGGATACCGGTTTCCGAGCCATTTTTCCGGGAAGAGCTAGAACTAACCGGAAGGAGGATGCCGGACTTCTAGCCTGGAGTAAGGTTAGGCCCTGTGGAAAATGTGGCTGGCATCAGCCCTAATTTTAGCTGGAAATGGTGCTTTTGACGTGTTTACTACAGGCAGGCGTATGCCAGGCCAAAGCCTTGCTGAAGGGAGGAGGAAAAACTAAGCAATGTAGAAGGCTGCAGCCTGCGCCTTTGTGCCCTTGTTTCCTGGTAACCCCACCCAGTGACTCACCCGAGTATGGCAAAACAGGTAAAAATAATGATAATAAAGGTAACCTATGTCCAAAAGAGAGAATGGAAACGAAATTTTAAAGAGCAAAGAAGTAATTAATACTGCGAGATACGTTGCAAACAAAAACAAAAAGCGAAAAATAGTCGTGTGGAGTTGCTCCACACTCGCGGCTCATGATTGAGAAACGGGAATACATGTTTTCTGTAGCAAGTTATGAGTTTAATTATGAATTTTATTCTTTAGGCAGACAGCTGAGCTTCCCAGTGATCCCATTAAATAGTAACTACCAAGGCTTTCAAAATTGGGCTAGTTGGTCGCTATAATTCGACATGGTCGCTAGCGCACAAGGAAGACGCGCACAGAAGGAATCCAGACAGGACAAACGCTAGACTTGCAATTGAAATTTTACTTTGGAAAGGATATATTTATACCACACTTTGTCTTTCATTCTCCTTTACTAGCGCCGCTGGGGCCGCCTACAGGTGCAGTCGCAAAAAGTGTGATAAAGGAGCCTAAAAAAGCCACGGGCGTTACCAAAAGTGATAAGGCTGAAATGCAGAAAAGTCATCATGAAAGAGGTATATACGATGTAAACCCGAGGAAAAAAATGAAAGGTGAGCACAAAACACAACGAAAATGAAACTGTGATGATGAACGACGTTTGAAAAAGGCAAGATAAAGGCTAAAACAGAGCTGTGTATATGCAGGCGAGGGTAAAACAGAGAATTCACATAAAATCGCTAAAAACAAGAAAAAATATAATCAAAAACAACTAAAACCACCCCAACCCGTGGAAGGAATGTGAAAACAACAAAAGTGAAGAAGACATGCAACGATACCAGAAAACTATATGCCGAAAAGGACGTTACTCTCATTGAGGGGGCCGTGACAGGCTATTGTCTCGCATACCGTCCTTATTGAGTTCAATTCTCAACGCATTAAATCGCAATCCACCGAAATTGCAGCTGATTCTGTGAGGTAGATATTTTTTTTGGGGGGGGGTGGCGGGAACTGCTTGCTGGTCTGGCAACTTCTGATCGCTGACGTCACAAGAGCATACACGTCCGCGTTGTCTGCCGCGCGCTGTTGGATGCGTCGAAGTGCTCACGTGAGCACAGTGGGCGGCGGTAGCCCGAAAAATATTTTTTTTTGGCTTAGCGATAGTGGATTTTCCGTGTTTTATTTTCGGAAGCCCTAAGCTAAGTACGCGACCTTAGGGATGCTTGAGAAAGCGGACTTGCTCGAGGCACCATTTCCTGATTGTTAGAAAACAGATCGATGGACCCCCTGCTTTACTATTTACAGTT
Organism: Amblyomma mixtum; assembly: GCF_055824585.1. NCBI lineage: Eukaryota > Metazoa > Arthropoda > Arachnida > Ixodida > Ixodidae > Amblyomma > Amblyomma mixtum. Next base: position 124,807,333 of record NC_143018.1, on the reverse strand, counting down.
AGAGGCATGTTATTCCGCCATGTGTGCCATGCAGAGCGTGTCGTTTTCTCGCTTTATACCAAGTTCTTTCCCGCTATTATTCGGCTCGATAATCAAGCTCAAATAATCACAAGGTGGCACTAGAGCCAGCTTGCGGCACGAAAGGAGCAGAGAAAAGGGCCCAATGAAATGGTTTCCCCGCTGCATGTGTGCGTGTGTACTCGAACATACATTCCTATCGGCTCGTAGAACCCTTGTGCAGGAACCAAGCCGCTGGAAAAACAGCAATCGACTCGAATGTTTTACTGCTCGCACCAGAAATAGTCGCCGCACCCTGGCTCGACGGCAGCTGTGGGAAGGAGGTGGATCTGTCGCGGGAATTGCTGCCCCGACGGTGACTCGACGATCGGTTGCCGGCCTTGTCTATGGAACGCGACTTGTGTCCGGACGGCCGCTCGCTATCTTCATTTAGCTTCCTTTGTGGGCGATTGTGTCTGGAGCGGTGGTCTACGAAGTGATGCTTGCAATTCCTGCTGCCGGTGTTATGGGCGCCTTTGCACACAATGCGCATTGGCGCGCAGGTGCGCTATTCCCCCTCGGCTGGGGGATTGTGTTCTTCACCGCATCTGCGGCACAGCTGGGTCCTCGGTCTGTAGCAGACGTCCACCCGATGAACGACTCTTCTGCAGTTGAAACAGGTTTCGACCTGCTCCCTGTACGGGTGCACACGGAAATGACTCTCCCAATAGTAGATGGTGTCTGGAGCCTTCTTGCCGGCGAAAGTCACCAGGATGGACAATGATTGCCCGAGCCGGCGAGCATCCACCACCGGAATCCCGTGGTTGCACTTCAGGAATCCCTGTCGGACCTCATCGGGTGTCCCGCTATCGCATGCATAATAAATGACGCCTCTCGTGGAGTCGTCCGGCGCTGACACATACGGTCACTTCGTATACTTTGTCGCCCATCTTCAGCAGTCTCAGGTTGCTGTACACCGGAGCCCAGAGCTTATTCGGTGTGCTGATAGTAAATGTGTTGTTAACTGTGTTAACACGAAGACTGTCTTGATTCACCACGTCTTCAAGCGGTAGGTTGAACGCTGCGGACGTAGCCTTGAGAATGTTGCGTGGTGCGACGGAGCGCAAGTCCATGCCTCTTGGCCTGACGACGACTTCATAGTCGTTTGCTGGTAAACCTGGTAGCGATGCCTGCCTACATCGGGGAGGTAGTTTTTTTCCGAAGAGCGGAGTTGGTGGAGTTGGCCTTCGTTATGCGGAACGCCGGTAGCGGTGCCGTGCTCCTTCCCTGGCGTCTCCGGCGTGTTCGTCGGGTCTGCGTTCCCATGAATGGCGTTCTTCGCTCCGGGGCGCCAGTAGCGTTCTTGCAGGTTGAGGATGGTCCTCCATCCTCCTTCGACAAAATTTCTTGGGCAACAGCGCAATGGCACAGTAAATCATCTATGACCAACATGCCCATCAGTTATTGTTGTAGAGCTTCGGCAAACTGTATACGCCGGAGTAATGTCTTCGCCCTCTACGGCGGATTCCATGATGCGATCGTTCTGGGTGGCCCGCGCGGCGAGCGGGTCCCATAGTCACGGCACCGGCGTTCGGCCTAGAGTTAGGCCAAACGCGGTTCACCAAGTGTCAAAGTCAAAGTCAAAGTCATTTTATTCAGGCAGCAGTAATAGGTGCCTAGGAGGCAGACATAAAGGCAAATTAATGCCTGACTCAGTGTCGGCCCCCTTCCCCCCTTCCCAAACACATCTCTCAACAGCAAGTGCAGTCAGATCGTTAAACAAAGTTTCGATCAACATAAAAGGAACACATTAATACAGCATAGCATACAGGGCTAAGTCATACTGCGAGGAAACAAACAGCCAAAATAAATCGCATGCAGTAATAGGCAGAGAAAATAAACAAGCGGGAACAATAAAACATTCACAACAAAAACCATCTGGTGTCTACTTGGAACCCAGAAAAAAAAAGGAAATAGTCAAAATTGTGTGCTCAAAAAAAATGTGTTAATGTTTCTTTTAAAGGCTAGAGCTGAAGAACTGTCAGTAATGATATTCATAACCATGGCGTGCTTATTCAAGAAGTCAGGAATCTGATATGTTAACTTTTGTGTTCCGTAGTTTGTACGAATCCTGTCTCTGTTATAAATGGTATGGCGGAGATTGTACATGTGTTCTTTATGAAGATATTTCTCAGTGAACGATGATGCATTCTGTTTGATTTGAGTGTATATAGCTAGTGCTAGTTTTTTACATAGGATGTTTGTGATAGTCAGGATTCGGTGTTTTTGGAATAACGGTGCTGAATGAGTTCGGCGTGGGACATTTTCTATTTGGCGCAGAAAATGTTTTTGTAGTACATGTAGGTTCTCTAAATTTGTTTTTGTGGTCGTACCCCATACAAGAAGACAGTAGTGCAGACGGGAGTGTATTAGAGCATAATACAATTGCTTTTTTAACCATGGCGGTAGCAAATCCTTTAGTTTATAGGTGAGCCCAATCGTTCTTGATATATCTGTTCGAACTTTTGAGACATGTGTAGACCAGTTTAGGTGTTCCTGAAAGATTACACCTAGAAATTTATGTGATGCAACGCGTTCAATTTGCTCATTGCCGAAGCGCAGAAGAATGTCTGACATACATTTATTTTTTGGTCGAAATACAATATATTTTGTTTTGTTCGTGTTTAGGGCTAGTTTATTTACGTCAAGCCACACCGATAGGTTACACAGCCAGACATTCGCCTGCCTCTCAATATCTACAATATTCGCACCAGAAAAAAAGGCGTTAGTGTCATCAGCATACAGGATAATTTGCGGGGTTAGTGGAATATTTACAATATCATTAATATATAACAGAAACAATAATGGACCAAGTATAGACCCTTGTGGTATCCCATATGCAATAACACCAATATCTGACTGCACTTTGCCTACCGCTGTGTACTGAAATCTGTTTGACAGGTAACTCTTAATTAAGTCGAGAGCAACACCCCTAATTCCGTAGTTGGGTAACTTTTGCAGTAAGATTTCATGTTTGATAGAGTCGAATGCTTTTTTGAAATCAAGAAACAATCCTACTGTGTACAATTTATGCTCAATGTTATCTATTATTCGATCTTTAATGTATAGAAGGGCCGTCTCCGTTGACTTAGATTTTTGGAATCCATACTGTTGTTCTACTATGACGTCGTTGTGCTGGAAGTAGTTTAGAAGGCGTGTATTTATAACCTGTTCTATTATTTTAGAAAAGATTGGCAAGACAGAGATAGGTCTGTAGTTATTAAGGCTACATTTATCACCTCCTTTATGAACAACGGATACTCTTGCAATTTTCAGTTTATCAGGAAAGACACCCGAACTTAGGATCAAATTGCATATATGCGACAAAGGGCGGCTAAAAAGATGTGCAACTGATTTTATTGGTTGCGCTTTCAAGTTATCCACTCCGCAAGCACTACTGTTATTTAGCTTTTTTAGTAGCGTAAATATTTCTGCCTCTGTAGTAGGAGTCAAATAGATTGAACCCGCAACAGCCGAACCCATATATGATTTGCAGTCAAGGTTAGAGCTATCCGCGTTGTTTGTATTAAATGCTCCTGCGTTTAGGAAGTGTTCGTTGAATTTATTTGCTAGCGAGGTTCCCGTATAAGTTGTGCCTTCAATACTCAATTCCTTGAGTTCTTTCTTCTGAGTATTTGACATGAGATGGTTTGCGGTTTGCCACATTTTTCTTGGGTTGTTGATGACACCTGCAAACTTATTTTCGTAGTAGGAATGGCGCGCTTTTTTAATGTCATGTCCTAGTTTGTTTCTTATTTTCTTATATTGATTTAAGTAGTCCAGAGCTCTAGTTCTGATAAATAGAGCGAAAAGTCTATCACGTTCCTTGATTCTGTTTAAAAGTGCTCTGTTAATCCACGGCTTTCTTACTTTCCTAGTTTTCCTGAATTCTAATACTGGAAATGATTGTTTATAAGTGTTCTCAACTTTCTCTAAAAATAAATTGTACGCCATTACTGGGTCCTCTGAACAGTAAACGTCATCCCAATTTGTTTGCGCTGTTAGTCTTTCAAATATCTTAATTGTTTCTTCATTAATAACCGTGTACTGAATCCATGTGCGCGAGGGTCGCCCCGTGTGCTGTGTAAGGTGTGTTAGAAAAATAAAGATCGGTAGATGGTCGCTCAGGTCCGCTAATAAAACACCAGATTCAATATCGGCTGAGCTACAGTTCGTGAAACAAAGATCTAACAAGGTTCCAGAATTGTTTGTTACTCTTGTTGGTACATAAATGACATTTTCATACCCGTATAAAAGAAACATATCAGTAAGTTTTTGATTATTCAAATCAGGACAAAGAATGTCTACATTGAAATCACCAATGAAAACAACCGATGAGCTATATTGTATGCAGCATTCCAACATTTCTTCGAGAAATTCAAGAAACATAGACAGTGTTCCAGATGGGGGTCGGTATACTACCACACATACTATGCTCTCGCACTTTATCATAACAGTCTCAAAATGAGGACTTATTCGGCAATATTTTGAGATAACACTGCAACTTAAATTTTCCTTGACATAAACGGTCACGCCTCCGCCTCTTGTATTAGTACGAAAAATTGACGTATGTTTGTACCCGCTAAATTCAATAACATTCATTTCATTGGAAAACCAGGTCTCAGTGAAAGCGAACAAGTCAAACCGATGATTTAACGAGTCCAGAAGCATATCACACGCGTCCTTTTTTGTTCGTAGGCTTTGAGCGTTTAGGTGGCAGACAGAAAAGGCCTTAGCACAACGAGTCTTATAATCACGGAAAGAAACAGCGTCATGATAGCCGCCTTTAGAAATGCAGTTTGTCATTGGCATAAAGCCAGTAAGTAAGCAACTCTTGGCCCATCAGAATCCTTATCGTATTTTCTCTAGATAATCGACAGAAGCGATCCTGATAATCTTGCTACGAGGGGCCCGACGCACAAACAGCTTTCCGTTCTTAACCCAGGCAAACTCGTATTCCTTTTCTTTCGCCTTCGACTTCATTCTCCACAACAAGTCCTTATTTTGTGCTGTAAGGTTCTCGTTTAAGAATATCTTTGACTGTTTGTCCTTCAGTTCATTCTTCTTGCTAAGCCACTTGTCCCTAGTCACACGAGATGAAAAGCGAACTAGCACAGGTGCTATCCTTTCCGAAGCGTCTTTATCGCCCCTGATTGGAAGTCGATGCACCGCCTCAACGTCGGTCTCGGAAAGTCGAGCAATCTCAAGTTCATCGGCCAGAAGGTTAATTTTGTCTAAAAGCTTTTCGTCGGTATGCTGAGGCAGTCCATGTATTTCCATATTCTGCTGTCTGCTATACTGCTCGAGATTGTTGATCTCTTGCCTCAGTTTCTTAGTTTCTTGGTCATCAACTTTTTCTTCAAGCTTTTCCATGCGCTTCTTTAAGCCAGTTATGTCTGCACTTTGAGTTTCCATGCGCGTGAGGACTTCATCGTATTTATCAGACATTGCTTTTACTGAGCTCTCAATGCAGCCCACGGTGGTCATAATAGCCTCAATGTTGTCTAACTTCGACTTCATTTCCAGTACAGTAGCAAGCTTGCTCTGTATGTCAGCAATTTCTTTTGCCAGGTCTAGGCCGGCCTCTTTCTGCTTTGTTGTGCCCTGACTACTACCACGGGCTTGTGCAGTTTTGCAGGTGGCGCACTTCCATGTTTTTTTTGCGATCTCCGATTTTTTCTTGTAGTTGGCCTGATTTACTCCTGAGCAGGCGCCTATGTGATAATTATAGTCACACTCCGCGCACGACAAGAACACTTCATCGTCAGAAAGTTTTTCATGACATGCAAGACATTCATCAGACATTTTTAGTCTGACGCACTCAGACTCAGACTGTTTAGACTTATGCACTCAGCACTCAGCAGCAGCGGCGGCCGACACCATACACAACTGACAGAAAACTTAAGCAAGAGCAGTCCAAAAAGGGTCGACCAACCTGCGCAAGTTGTCGAGAGATTAACTTCCAGGCATGAAGGCAATCGGCGTCACCGCTGCCGCTGCTGCTGGGTGAGTGTAGATTCCTTCGGTAGCAGGCCACTTTTGTTGGAATCCGTCGAGGGCGTTTCCTCGTTCCTGACGGCCGGGGGGTGTCTTCGATAGATGTGCGCAGCTCGTGCACGATGGTAGCAGTTCCTGCGCAAGTTGTCGAGAGATTAACTTCCAGGCATGAAGGCAATCGGCGTCACCGCTGCCGCTGCTGCTGGGTGAGTGTAGATTCCTTCGGTAGCAGGCCACTTTTGTTGGAATCCGTCGAGGGCGTTTCCTCGTTCCTGACGGCCGGGGGGTGTCTTCGATAGATGTGCGCAGCTCGTGCACGATGGTAGCAGTTCCTGCGCAAGTTGTCGAGAGATTAACTTCCAGGCATGAAGGCAATCGGCGTCACCGCTGCCGCTGCTGCTGGGTGAGTGTTGACACTTGATCCCGACAAAAGGGTAGCCAGTGGTCGTATCTGGCGAAATACGGTATCAGTTGGCATGGAGCACCTTTCCGACTTCCTCGCACAATTCGCAAGAACAGAAGTCAACGAAATTCGCCAAATACTGGTCACGAGGTCAGAGATCATGCGGTGCACGTCCGCACTGCTCGGAGCCTCAGGTGGAATCTCTTGATGACAATACAGATTCCAAAGGGAACAGGAAGCACAAGAAAAAAATTGTCTGTGGCTTTGCTAACGTTAAGTCTGGATATCTCGAAGCGAAAAGCTCTCGCTGCTTTTCAACCAACTCCCAAGCTACCACTTCTGGATCGGTGTTTCTGCGTCGTCCGACGTTTGCGTCTCCTTCCATGGCGAGTGTCAGCGCCTGATCTGTTGTTGTTGCGACTGAGAGAAGGATGAATAGGAAATTGCACGGGCCTGCCAACTGGCTCGAGCAGAGCCACCACCGCTGCCACGTGCAGATAGAGAAGAACTGAAAGATCACAGGAAAGAGAAAAAGGAGAGAAGACGCGCGTCGCAGCAACAACCGCGTCCGCCGAGACGGACGCTGGCTGAAAAAACAGGTAAGCGGCCGAAACCGCGCTCGCTCCACCTCTTTTTTTTCCGTACGCGCCTGTTCTATGGGCAAGCGTATACTCCTCCTTTCAAATGTGCACTGCGCACGGCTGCGGCGAAAGGTCAAACGGTGGCGAGGAGGAGAAGCGGCGGCGCACATGCGCAGTAGCGCGCGGCGGCGACGGCGGCCACCTGTGCCGTGCGTGACGTGGCTCGGTTTCGCGCTTGCGCAGAAGTGCAAAATGTGTCCTCCGGCTCACGCGAAGCGCGGTGTTGAGAGAGAGAGAGAGAAAACTTTATTTACAAAGGAATTCGGGGCACGCCCCAGGGTCCCCGCACGACCCCACTGCACTCAAGTGTTTATGTTCCTGAGGTCCATAACACTGGCAGCACGGCCGGTGGCGATGGTCTGCACGGCCGGGTCCTCCGAATGCAGCAGGGTCTCCCAGTCCTCCCAGGTCTTGAGGTTCTCTAGGTCCCGCGGGGGAGGGTCCGCCGGGCAGAGGGAAAGGATGTGGAGGGAAGAAGCGAAGGGTTCTGGGCGTAGGGCGCAAGCAGGAGTGGGGAAGGAGGGATGATAGTGGGTTAGGGCAAGGGGCGAGGGGAGAGTATGTGTTTGTAATCTGCGCCAGAGTGTTGCGTGTCTGTTATTTAGGGAGGGGTGGGGCGGGGGGTAGAGCTGGCGAGAGGCTCTGTATGCCTGGGTCAGCTCACTGAATGAGTGCATGCGATCCTTCGTGAATCCCCGATCCGAGGCCACCTGAGCCCGGTTTAAAGAACCTCGGGCTAAAAGGTTGAACGCCTCGTTTCCGGGATTCCCGGAGTGCGCAGGCACCCATATCAGCTCCACTTGGCGGGGCGGGGGTGCATCGGGCGAGTCCAGTATGCCAAATGCAGGGACATGAACTCGGCCTCGAGCAAAATTTAGAATCGCAGTTTTAGAGTCAGTTAAAATATACCGGGCTTCCGTGCGGGTTATAGCAAGTGCAATGGCGGCTTCCTCTGCAGCCTCTGGGGACGTATCTGGAGGGAGAGGTAGTGTGAGGAGGGTGGATGAAGAGGAGTCCACCGCAGCTGCTGTCGCTTCATCACCCGTGCAGGCAGCGTCCACCCATACGGCGTCCGGCTGGGGGCCGTACGCTCGATGGAGTGCATTCGCACGGGCTCTGCGGCGCTGCTCATGGTGGGACGGGTGCATATTCCTCGGGAGCGGCCTGATGAGAAGCTCTCGGTGAAGGGATCGTGGGATGGCGAGAAGGGTTGGTTCGTTGGCCGGTATTTTGATTCCCAGGGAGTCCAGGATATACCGACCTGTGGAAGTTTTTGTGAGCCTGATGTATTGGGCCTGTCGGTGGGCCTCCACCAGTTCCCCGATCGTGTTGTGTTGGCCCAGGCCTAGTAATCTGTCTGTGGGTGTGTTGAGGGGAAGATGAAGTGCTACCTTGAATGCCTTGCGAATCAAAGCATCCAAAGCGTTTATGTCATGTTTGGATAGTTGTAAGTATGGGGTAGTGTACAGTACACGGCTGAGGACAAAGGCATGAATGAGGCGACATAGGTCGCGCCCCTTCATGCCTCTATGATGTCCCGAAACCCTGCGGATGAGGTGCGATATCGCGCCTGCAACCTGCTTGAGTTTCTTGAGGGTAGTGGTGTTTTTGCCATCGTTCTGGATGTGAAAGCCTAATACACGGAGGGTGCCAACCTCAGGTACCGGGTAACCATTCAATTCAATGGCAATGGGGGAGCGAGGACAGCGGTGGTTCTTAGGCCGGATGAGGAGCAGTTCGGACTTCTCTGGGGAGCAAGACAGTCCGATGGTCCGTGCGTAATTTTGGGTGAGGGTGGCTGCTTCCTGTAAGGTGTTCTCTATGTCGCCGTCACTGCCGTGGGTGGTCCACAGGGTGATATCGTTGGCATAAAGAGTGTGCTTGAGGTGGGGAATAGTTGCCAATTTCCGGGCGAGGGGGATGAGGGTTATGTTAAAGAGAAAGGAGGAAAGGACGGACCCTTGAGGGGTGCCGATACTCTGAAGTGTGTAGGAGGTGGAAGACAGAGGCCCGAAGTGTATCTCAGCCGTGCGGTCAGTCAGGAATGCTTGAATGTAGGCATACGTGCGCACACCCACATTCAATGGGGATAGAGCAGTCATGATCGCCTGATGTTCAATGCGATCAAAAGCTTTGGAGAGATCCAAAGCTAAGACTGCCTTGGTGTGACCTAGAAGAAGCGGGTCAAAAAGGTCGTGTGTGAGTTGCAGCATGGCATCCTGTGCGGTTAGATGAGGGCGGAATCCCACCATGCTATGCGGGTAGAGATTGTTGTCCGCCATGTGACTTGTGAGTCTCGCTAACACAACATGCTCGAGGAGCTTCCCGAGGCATGAGGTTAGCGAAATCGGGTAAAGGTTTTGAATGGTGAGTGGTTTGTTGGGTTTTGGTATAAATATTACCTTCGCGTGGCGCCAGGACTGCGGGAGGTTACCCTCCCTCCAGCACTGGTTGAAGTATTTCGTAATGTGGGTGATCGATTGGTCATCCAGATTACGGAGCATGGAGTTTGTGATTTGGTCTGCACCAGGTGCGGAGTTGGCGCGGAAAGTGAGGAGGGCCGCTCTGACTTCCGTCTCCGTGATGTCGGTGTCGAGTGTTGGATTTGCTTGCCCTGTGTAGTGCGGTAGAGGTATGGGGCCGCCTGGAGATGTGTACATGGTTTGAAGTGTGTCTAGAAGGGTGTCGGGATCGTCAATGTGTTCATGTGTGAGGCGTGTCACGTGGTGCTGTGCTGCTGATTTGGTGCGTGTGGGGTCAATGAGGTGTCGGAGGAGTTGCCATGCACGTTTGCTGGACAGGTTTCCGGCGATGCCGTCACATATCTGTCCCCAGTTGGATCGACAGAGCTCCTCAGAGTTCTGTTGGATTTGTGTATGCAGCGCGGCCAGCCGCTTTTTAAGCGTTCTGTTGTGTTTGTTGCCTTTCCAGCGTTCCAGGATGCTGTGATAAGCCTCCCAGAGGTGGGCTAGGCGTGTGTCAAGGGTCGGTGTTTCGGTTGTAGTTTCAATGTGTCGTGTGTTGTGGTGAACGTCATGCTTGAGTGATTGCACCCATGCATCGATGTCTGCGATGGGAGTGTCTGGGAGGGCGGTGCGTGTAGCGCGAAAGGCATCCCAGTTAATGAGTTCGTGTGTCATATTTGCGTGACGGGGTGGTTTGTATGGGACAGTGATTTGTATAATGTAATGATCACTGCCCAGTGTATGTTGTGTTCTGTTCCAGGTAACGCCGCGGATACAGCGGCTCAGCGTCAGGTCCGGACTGCTGTCCATGCTGACACTGTTGCCGATCCGCGTAGGCGTCTGAAACGTGTTGTGCACAGTGAGTTGGAGGTTCTGCAGGAGCAGCCAGAGCCTGCGACCTCGATGTGTCGTGGTTGTGTATCCCCAGTCAGTATGCTGACTGTTGAAGTCCCCACCGATGAGTAGGGGATGTTTCCCTGCTAGATGGTGTAGCTTTCGCAGAAGTGATTCTAGCGGGGCCATCGGCAGGGACGGGGGGTGGTATATGTTTGCTATAAATATAGAAGGAAGTGAATGTGTGTGATGTATAATTTCCGTGATCACGCAGGGCGTCTCAGACGTAATGTGATGAGTTTTGTAGGTGAGGCTGCGGTGGATGAGTGTGGACGCCCTGGGTGTGTTAGTGGTATCCGAGTGTGTAGATGTGTAGCTGGGGAGGGTTGCTCGGTGTGCAGTCTCCTGGAGAAGAAGTATGTGGGGCGTAGGTGTGATGGTGGGAAGGAGAAGTTGCAGAGGTGCGCGCTTTGCCCGGAAGCCGCGGCAGTTCCAAGTTATAATGGGGAGATAATTAGTGTTCCCCCCCGCCATATTGGATGGTGGGGGGATTGAGGAGGGTATTAAGACGGGTGTCAATTGGTATGTGTGGCTCAGGGAAGGTGTTTTGTGCTTGTGGAGGTAGGATGGGGGGAGTGGAGGGGGTTTGAAGTTGGGTGAAGCGATGGGTAAGATTATGCTCCAAGAGCTCCATCATCTTGGTAAGCATAGCGTCCATGCGCTGCTCAAGTTTTTCGGTGAGGGCGGCGGCAAGGTGATTGAATCTGGCCTCGAGGCGGGCGTCTAGCTCCTTTAGTTTATGGTCAAATTTTGCTTCGAGTGCTGCTAATTTAGCGTCTATTTCTGGGGGCACGGGAGGGGGTGTGGCGTCTGTGGTGCGCTGTTTCTTTGCAGGAGGGGTGCTCGAAGTGTCTGCGGATGATGAGCTCGAATTAATGACAGGGGGTGCGGGTTGAGGGGGCATGGAGGGGGCGGGGGTGCTTAGGAGAGAGGAAAGGCGGCTTACCTCGTCACGCAAGGCCTTGAGTTCCTGGTCTCTCGGGTCTGCCTGGGAGGACTGGGGTGGTGGGGGTTGACGGGTGGTTTTGCCGGAAACGCGGTCTGCCCAGGTGAGACGCGTGGCGTTCTTGCTGCCATTCTGCCGGCTTGTAGAAGGCGACCGGGAAGCCGTCGAGCTGCGTCTGCTGGCTGTGCCTGGTTGATCGCAGCGGGAAAGCCGCGATGTACCCGGAGGAGAGAGAGCGTTCTTCGGGGAGGCTAGTTTGCGGCCCCGTCCCTTGCAGTTCCCGGTGCCGGTCATATGAGGGCCTCCGCAGAGAATGTAGCTGGGGGTGCATGAGGGCACATCTTCCTTTGGGTGGGACTGCCCACAGCGGGGGCACTTATGGGATCTTGGGTGGACACACACGTCTGCCCGGTGACCAGGGACGCGGCAGTTAGTGCAGGCGTCTATATGCCCTCGATAGGGTGTGCACCTGTGGAGGGCTCCTCCATAAAGGACGGCGCGTGGGACAGGTCCAGCCCGGAAAGTTATTAAGATGGAACGCGTGGAGCCCATTCGGCGGGCGTCCACGACGAGGGCGTCTGGGTTGCCGGTGAGCAGGTCTTGCAGGAGCTCTGACGGGGTCTCATTCCAATAAGCATTGGAGATGACTCCGCGTACTGCTCCGTCCGGCGGGGCTATATAAGGTGCTACGGCGAATTCCTTGCCTTGGTGTGTGATGGTGTTCACCCGAACCAGAGCGAGCGCGTCATCCTTTAGGGGCGTGCTTACGGTGCAGGTGTTGTTGACCGGGTGTACCCTGATTTGGGTACGCGCTGGCTCCTTAAGCTGGGACGCCGCTTGGAGCTTTTCGCTTCAAAAATTACTACACATAGGGAGCTTATCTGAATAGACAGACAGGTATATACAACCCTTTTCATGCCCGACGCCCCCGTGGGGAATGAACATATTTAACACAGACCGAAACGGCTATTCAATGCTAACGCGGGCAACCCGATCGCGTCCACGCTCATTCAACAAGAAGTAACAACAAAGAAAAAAATTGAAAAAACACCTTCGAGAACTCAGTTGCGCCTTTCCCGCCAATTCTCATACCGATCAACACCCGAAGTGGAGCAGCTCATAGTTGCGGAGCCGAGTCGTCGTGAATAGTGTCTGGCGATGCTGAAGCGTAGAACGCTTGAAGGTACACTGGCCGTGTAGCAAAATGTTTTCCTTTTTTGTTAACCAGATTTGGAGGATTGGATATGATGCTCAAAATTTTTCTGCATTCGTGGCCGTGCAGAAATTTTCAAGTTAATCAACGAGGGTGAGACTTTTGTAAGGGCAGAAGCCAATTGCATGGATAACGGGCTGAATTTGTATGTCGCCCTCGAGTTACTGTATAGGCTTCCAAAGGGAGCCAGCTTTGCCTCTGCGTCCGCCCAAGTCGAACCTAAACTATACCTGTAATGGCCGAAGGTGCAGCTGCAGCATGCAGAAACCAGTTCTGGGGCAGCGGTTATAGCAGGGGATAGCGCTAGGCGCGTGCCCCGAATTCTCTCTCACAGCTGTGATTTTTAGAGCGGCGCTCTTGGTTTTTGGTTGTTTGAGGAACGGAAATAGCGCAGTATCTGTCTCACATATCTTGGCGGACACCTGAACCGCGCCGTAAGGGAAGGGAGGAAGGTGGGAATGAAAGAAGAAAGAGAGAAAGGGGTGCCGTAGTGGAGGTGGTGGTGGTGGTAAAACTTTGTTTCCCACAGTAGGGGTCCTGAAGGACACTCGGCTAAGCGCCAGGTGTAGAGTGGAGGTCTCCGGAATAATTTCGACCAACTGGGGATCTTCTAACGTGCACTGACATCGCACAGCACACGGGCGCCTCTTTGGCGCCCCTTTCTGCGCAACGCGGCGTCACCGTCGTCCTCGGTAACCAGCAGGGAACACCTTAGTCGCGCTTTAAGCTGTGAAAACGATGGAGCGGAAGCTTGGCAAGCAGACAGAAGGAGCATAACTGCCCTCTTAGAACAGTGGGCACCTCAATCGTGCTTTAAGCTAGGTGGCGGTTGTGACAGATGTGCGCTGCATCTGGCGGACACCTGAACCGCGCCGTAAGGGAAGGGAGGAAGGTGGGAGTGAAAGAAGAAAGAGAGAAAGGGGTGCCGTAGTGGAGGCCTCCGGAATAATTTCGACCAACTGGGGATCTTTCTAACGTGCACTGAGAGAGAGAGAGAGAAACAACTTTATTGCCATAGATTGGAGGGATTTAGGGCAGGTGGGCTTGGCGTGGCCCCCATGTGGGGGCGACTTCCTGGGCCCACGAAATGAGTGCCAGTTGGATGCTCTTGTCTGGCCTTTTGAGGAGTTGGTTCCATCCTTCTTCGGAGGGCGCTGGCAGTAAGGTTCGAGGGGGCGGATTTCCCGCGCAACCCCAGAGGATGTGTGCCTGGGTGGCGATTTCTCCCTGGTAACAATTTTGGCAGACGGGGTCATATTCCCCGTCTGTGATGAGTGAAAGTCTAGAATGGCTAAGGATGGAGTGCGTCTGCAACCTGCGGAGCAAGCTGGCTTGCGCTCGATTCAAGTCGGGGTGTGGAGGCGGGAACTGGCGTCTCATCTCTCTGTAGAGGTTGGTAATTTCGGCAAAGGTCTGGGGAGCCTCGGCAAGAGCGTCTGGGTCCGTGGGGCCGGCCGCCCGGTTGGTTAGTCCTCGGGCTAGTCGGTCGACCCCTTCGTTTCCAGAGTTTCCCGCGTGGGCGGGTACCCAGACCAGGTTGATCTTATGGTCGAGAGTGCAGCCGCGAAGGATGCGTGCAGCGGGGTGGCAGATAAAACCTGCCGAGTAATTTTGTATCGCTCTTTTGGAGTCGCTTAGGACTGTGCGCGTACGTGGGTCAGCGATGGCCAGCGCGATGGCGGTTTCTTCTGCCGCTGTCGGAGAGTGAGCTACTACTGTGGCGGCGGTGACGAGAGTAGATTGTGGCGTGGTTGCACAAGCCACGTATGTGTTTGCACTTTGCCGTGCAGCATCTACGTATATTGCGTGTTCGTCGGCAAGGTATGTGGCATCTAGTGCTTGGGCTTTCAGCTGACGGCGCGTATCATGGCGGCCAGGTAGCATGTTTTTGGGGATTGGTTTTATAACTAGGCGGCTATAGACCCCTATCGGAATGGGCGTCGTGGGGTGGACGTCGCCTATGGGGTTGATGTTGAGACGGTCAAGTATGAGCCGCCCGTGTTTAGTGCGGGAGAGGCGGTGGATTTGGGCGGTCTTGTGTGCCTCTATGAGTTCTGTGAGCGTGTTGTAGATGCCGAGTTGGAGGAGGTGCTGTGTGCTGGCGTACTGAGGTAGCCCCAGTGCCGCTTTGTACGCTGAACGTATAATGCTGTTCACAGCTTCCTCGTTCTTCCGGCGGAGGTGATAGTAGGGGTAGGAGTAGACTATCCTGCTAATGAGGAAAGCTTGCGTGAGCCGACAGAGGTCATCCTCCTTCATACCTCTGCGGCGGGTGCTGATGCGGCGGATAAGGCCGTTGATCTGATTGGCTGTGGTGCGGAGGCGCTGAATGGCCTCCGAGTTTTGCGTGTTGTTCTGTATTAACATACCCAGAACGCGGATGGTGCGGACCGGAGGTATGGGATGTGTGTCGACTTCAAGCACAATAGGTTCTTGCGGGTCGGGGACTGGCAAGCGAACTCGTCTGTTCCTGATGACTAGTAATTCTGACTTCGTGGAGGAGCATGTGAGCCCGTTCGCCTGTACAAAGGAGTGTACTTTATCGATCGCTGTTTGGAGGGAGTTTTGGATTTCCCCGTCAGAGCCAGAGTTGGTCCACAGGGTAATGTCGTCGGCATATATGGAGTGTTTAATGTGAGGTATCTCTTCCAGGAGCGGAGGGAGGCCTCTCATTGTAGTGTTGAAAAGAAACGGAGATAGGACTGCTCCTTGTGGTGTTCCTCGGGTGCCTAGTGTGATCTTCTCGCTGTGGAGGTCTGCAATGTGAAGTTCTGCTGTACGGTTATGAAGAAAGTCGGCGATGTAGTTGTAAGTGCGAGTGCCTACATTCATCTGTGAGAGGTTTGCCAGGATGCAAGCATGTGACACGTTGTCGAAAGCCTTGCTGACATCTAGACTTAGGATAGTTCGTGTAGCTCGGATGGGTCTCGGATCGAGGATGTCGTGTTGGATTTGCCACATAATGTCTTGAGTGTAGAGGCCGGTCCTGAAGCCGATCATAGTGGGGGGAAAAAAGGTCCTCTTGGTCTACGTGAGTGTGGAGTCTATTGAGTATGACGTGTTCCATGACCTTTCCCAGGCAGGACGTGAGCGAGATGGGCCTAAGGTTGCCCAGCTCGAGTCGTTTGCCTGGCTTAGGTATGAAAATCACTTTGGCATGCTTCCAAGTGTCTGGAAGGCGACCCTCATCATGCCAGTGTTGGTTGAAGAGGTCCGTGAGTGCCTCGACGGACTGATCTTCGAGGTTACGAAGCACCTTGTTGGTTATGTGGTCGTCGCCAGCGGCTGCGGTGGTTTTAATCTGGTTGAGGGCGGCGCGGACTTCTCCTGCCGTGATGTCGGCGTCCATGTTGGTGTTCTGAGCACCCGTGTACCCTGAAGGGATGGGAATTTCAGTGGAAGTATTGATGTATTTGTCTTTCAGGGTAGCGAGGAGTTCCTCATTTGTGCCCTGAAAAGCGTGTATGACACGGGTGAGGTTCTTGCGAGATGTGGATTTGGTGTGAGTTGGGTCCAGTAGATGTCTGAGCAGGAACCACGAGTTTTTGCATCCTAACTGGCCGTTAAGACGGTCGCAGGTTTTATGCCATTGCTCCTGACTCAGTTTGATGGAGTAAGCTTCGATCTCTCGCTCGAGGCGAACGGGACGGAGCTTGAGGGATCGATTGTGTTTTTGGCGCAGCCAGCGAGCGCTAAGACTGCGCTGGGCCTCCCACATGTGTATGAGTTTGGCGTCGGGAGAGGGGCCATCCTCGTCCTGGGTAGTCGTGGAGGTGGCATTGGCGGTGTCTTCGAGCAGCGAGTTTGTCCATGTGTTCAGGTCATCTATGGGGGCCGAAGTGCGTTTGGCGGGCACGTATCGGAAGGCGTCCCAGTTAGTGTGCCTGATTGTTCGGTTGGGGGCTTTGCTGTGTGTAGCCGTGAAGGTTGTGCTGAGAACATAGTGGTCGCTACCTATGTTCATGCCGAGGTTTTCCCAGCGTGCGTCTGGGATGTTGCGGGCGAAAGTGAGATCGGGGCACCTGTCCTGTGTGACACTGTTTCCAATGCGAGTAGGCCTGTCGGGGTCTAGGAGTAGTGTCAGGCCCAGTGTTTGGGCTGTCTCCCACACTTTGGCTCCCTTACGACCGCATGCTTTGCGGGGGTAGCCCCACTCGGTATGCGGCGCGTTGAAGTCACCTAAGATGAGTAGCATCCCTGTTTGTGCAGCCGCACAGGCCTTACGAACGAGGGTTGCCACTCGTGTACTTTTGTCGCTAGGGGGGCTGTAGACGTTGAGGATGTGGAGTGGGGCTTGTGAGCGGCTGTTCGGTAGGACGTGTACGAAAGTGTGCGGGACCTCGGGGTAACTAAGGTCAATATGATTAGCTGCTAAATTTCGGTGGACCAGGATGGCGGTGTTGGGCCGTTGGTCTGGTGTCGTTTGTTGGTTATATGCGGCGTAGCTGGTAAGTTTCGTGTCCATGTAGGTTTCTGGAAGTGCAATGATGTGTGGGGTGTGCGGCTGGGCCTGCAGGGTGTGCTCCAAGGCTCGCCGCTTCGCCTTGAAGCCCCTGCAGTTCCATTGCCAAACTGTGAAGGGGGAGCTAGCCATCGCGTTTCCCGTAGGGTTCGGGGCGCTGTGATAGCGCGACGGGTGATTTAAGAATGCCGCCTGCACGTGAGCGCGCGGTTGCACTCTCCGATGTGGCGACAATAATGGGTGCTGGGTAGTTAGGAGGGGTTGTCGTCTTCAAAGGGGTTGCGGATATCTGGGGATTCGTGAGAGTATCGAGAATGGCATGAAGGGTTTGGATGTTGGCTGCCATTGTGGAGCAGTTTTCTACTAGACGGTCAATGGTGGGGGCTAGTCGAAGGAGTGCGCCCTCGAATTGGGCCATTCGCGTATCAGCTGCTTCGAATTTGGCATCTATGTCTGCTTGTGAGGAGGGGCGAGGTGCTTTGCGCTTGTTGCGTTTAGACTGTTCAGTGTCCATGCGTGGATCACCTACGGGGTCGGACGTGGGAGCGTGAGCCACCTGCTGCGGTTGCAATTTGGGGGTTGCCTGTGCTGATTCTAGGCTAAGAATTTTGGCATTTGCTTTGGCCAATTGTAGCTGTAGTTCCTTGACCATGTCTGCCAGCTCCCTTACCTGTGAATCTGGTGGAGAAGCGGTGACTTGTGCAGGAGTCTTCCATCCAACTTGTTTGACTGCTTTGGTCTCCGGCCGGCCTTGAGAGCTGGCCCGAGAGCCGCGTGAGGCGGATGTGGAACGGCTGCGAGTGCGGCTGGAAGGGCTGTCGCTGCCGAGCGGGGGGAAGGAGTCGTCCCGCAGTAGGTTGTGGTCGCCGCGGTTGCGGTCTCGGGACCGGGACTGGCGTCCGGGGTTTGTCGAGCTGGAGCCGGTATCGGCGCCAGTGACCGATGGGGAAGACTTGGGCCGAGTGGAGGACGTGAACCGGTATTTGCAGCTTCTGCTGCCTGTCGGGTGGCCACCTTTGCAGACGATACATGAGGCTTGGCACGTGGGCGGTTGGCCAGCAGGAGGAGCGTCATGCGCTGCGCCACAGCGTCGGCAGGTTGGTTTTCGTGGGTGGGGGCACACATCCGCCCTGTGCCCTAGCTTCCGGCAGTTGAAGCATGCCTCCGGCCGGCTTTTGTAGGGAAACACCTCAAAAGTGAAGCCGAGATACCTCACGTAGCGGGGTAGCTTGGCATTAGCGATAGTCACCACGAAATGTCGTGTCCGGCCCATGCGGCGTGCGGCGACTATGGGGAGATCGGGGTTTCGAGCTTGGAGCTCAGCGAGGATCTCAGCGTCGGTCTCGTGACTGTAGGCCCTGTAGATTATTCCTCGCACGGAGTCATCGGGGGCTGGGGCATACGTGGCTACCAGGATGGCGTTGGAGTCAATGGTTAAACTTTGTATTTTAACATACAGGAACGCCCGTTCTTTGTCCGGTCTGCTGATGGTGACAGTGTTGTTTGTAGGATGGATGCGGACTTGGTCGGCGGTTATTGCAAGGCGGCCGTCGATCTTGGCGGCGTTGTAGATGGCCATCGCCAATTTGGCCGGGCCGACTGCGTTGAGGTCGACGGTACCTTCAGGTCGGAAGACGATTTTGTAGTCCTCTGAAGGCAGGCGAGGAAGTGGTCGTCGTTTAGTCGGCGGAGGTGGACGGCCGCGGGGTCGTTGATCTGACAGGACAGCGGTGGCTGCGGACGTTTGGGTGGTGGCCGGCGGCGTTGCCGGTGGTGGCGGGCGTCTGTAGCGGCGTTGCATTTCGAGCGCCGTCCAAGTGCCATCGGCCAGCTCCGCGGCGGTAACATCCGTGCCGGTGACTGTGTACTGCATGTTGAAATGCAGGGAAGCGCCGTCGAGGCGAAGCGGGCGTCGCCGCCGCAGCTGGGAGCAGAGCACGCTCTAGGCGTGCTGAGCCGTTAGGCCTAGCTCCAGCGGTCGGGCGTGGCCGCAAATCGGCCGTAAAGTTGAAGGCACTCGCCTGAAAGTGGTTGAAAGTCCCACAGGTGACGCCGCATGGGTGGCGGGCCGTGCTGTGAAAAATTGGTGGCTGTAAATAGCCGGAAACTGATGAAATCGCCGGAAACTCGCGGACCGCATATAAGATGCGTCCGCTCGCTCCGAGCGCAGTCGGTCGGCCCTAACGTGCACTGACATCGCACAGCACACGGGCGCATCTTTGGCGCCCGTTTCTCCGTATCGCGGCGTCACCGTCGTCCTCCGTAACCAGCAGGGAACACCTTAGTCGCGTTCTAAGCTGTGAAAACAATGGAGCGGAAGCTTGGAAAGCAGACGGAAGGAGCATAACTGCCCTCTTAGAACAGCTGGCACATCAATCGTGCTTCAAGCTAGGTGGCGGTTGTGACAGATGTGCGCTGCATCTGGCGGACACCTGAACCGCGCCATAAGGTAAGGGAGGAAGGTGGGAGTGAAAGAAGAAAGAGAGAAAGGGGTGCCGTAGTGGAGGCCTCCGAAATAATTTCCACCAACTGGGGATCTTTCTAACGTGCACTGACATCGCACAGCACACGGGCGCATCTTTGGCGCCAGTTTCTGCGTATCGCGGCGTCATCGTCCTCCTCGGTAACTAGCAGGGAACGCCTCAGTCGCGTTTTAAGCTGTGAAAACAATGGAGCGGAAGCTTGGAAACCAGAGGGAAGGCGCATAACTGCCCTCTTAGAACAGTGGACACCTCAAATGTGCTTTAAGCTACGTGGCGGCAGTGGCAGATGTGCGCTGCATGCGTTGGCATTGACAACGTTTTGTGCGAGAAACGCGGCGCTGAAGCCATGGGCTGTCGACGTTCATTGTGTTCATCGGCTTTGGTGTTGACGTTTCACTCTCCGATCATTTTAAGAAAAGGAAGTGCGCACAACTGGCTCTCTGGTTTTGTGGACGCCTGAATCACGCTTAAAGGTATTTGCCTATCAAACTCTTTATTAGTGCGAAACTATTGCTTAGTGCCAAGGTCATGTCCGCAAAAGTTATCCACACGATGACGTCGCACTGGATGAGTGATTGTGTATGAGTGTAATGTAATTCAGCAGTAAATAAGGGGTGTAATATGTCGTGATGAAGAATGATGACGTCATGTCGTAATTAGTAAATTCTAATTAACGTAAACAAGTAAAGATAATTAACAAAAATGGTTTGGTTTGGTTTGGTTTGGTTTATTGGGGTTTAGCGTCCCAAAGCAACTAAGGCTATGAGGGACGCCGTAGTGAAGGGCTCCGGAAATTTCGACCACCTGGGGTTCTTTAACGTGCACTGACATCGCACAGTACACGGGCCTCTAGAATTTCGCCCTCATCGAAATTCTGCCGCCGCGGCCGGGATCGAACCCGCGTCTTTCGGGTCAGCAGCCGAGCGCCGTAACCACTGAGCCACCGCGGCGGGGCTAACAAAAATGGTGAAATTACTGGTTTAATATATCGTGATAAAAAATGACGTTACACCCTTTAGGTATTTTATGATAATTAAGGAAGTTAAATAGGGTTAATTAGAAAAAAAAACGAAAAAGTCAGTCTAGTGACATAATCACTTGCCGAAATTGGAACACATGCGAGTGTGGTGACGTCAGATTGTCATTTGTCTAGACGACTGGCAAATTTGGAAGCCACGTGTCAAGTGCTGACGTCACACCAAAGTCCCGTGACAGAGTGAAAATGAAAATTAGCTTTGAGGAAACGAAATAACACAGTAACTGTGTCACATGTCTGGGTGGACACCCGAACCACGCCTTAAGGGAAGTGATAAATGACCGAGTGAAAGAGGAAAAGAAGAAAGGGGTGTGGTAATGGAGGCCTGGGGAATAATATCGACCACCTGGGAATCTTTAACATGCCCTGCCATCACAGAGCACACGGGCCTCTTTTAAGAGCATTAGATTTTACCAACGTTTGTCAAGGTTGCGTCTGTCGGTAATGAAGGTTAAATTGACCAAAATAGTAACCACACCATATCAGATAGCAAGAGTTAGCGCGTAGCGCCTCAATTGATACTCATTGTACCGATCCGTTATACTATATGTGCCACTATAGCGGCCATCGAAGTGGTACCTCCAACCACCACCTGAGACCACCATTTGCATAATATTTGGGGGCCACCAGTTTGATGCAGGATTTTCAAATGGTGTCAAATGACTTGGAGCGTTCCTGAGGATAAAATTACTATTTAAAATGAAGCTCAAAATAAATGTGGAATACGCAACGACGACCTTTCCATCTCTAAACTGTGCATTCCAAGGACCTTCAGACGGTCATTACGGCCGAACCTCGAAACTGCCGGTGGCAACTTCTAATGCCAAACTCAAGGCAATTCGGGTGCTGTCTTGTTGTTTTTGCCTTTGTGAGGGACTATGGTCCATTTGTATGAATAATCAGTCCAATAAACTTCTCTTCAAAGGCTAAACTCCTACCAGGAGCTGTGGGAGGCCCACAGCGTGAACCAATACACGCGGCTCATGCAGACGCCAACCGGGCGCCGCCTGCTTAACCACTTGCACATCCAACACGATTGCACTCCAGATTAGGCGGAGCATATCCCAGAACTGTGGCGCCATATGCTCTGGGTCTAACCCGCTCACCCGTAACATGTACGCCGACATGCACGAAACCAGACGACAAGCGAGGACTCAGGCTCTTGAGAGACAACACGGCCCCGACCCGGTGTATACTATGTAGAAGTAGTAGTGCCATCGTCCACGGGATTTTACATGGCCACTGTTGTTCGCAAGGAAATGGACGCTGATGGACTCTCCTTCTGAGCCCGGAATTCAGTGCGAGCCGAGGAAGTAGAAATAGCGCTTGCAGCCGCCCACGCCAATTCGAGAATCATCATCGCAGACTCCCGAAAAGCATGAGCATTACTTGGCAAGGGAGATCTCCCCTTAGCCGCTTGTATTCTAACACGGACTGCCACTGATTTAACATCGAAAGGAATCATTCGGGCTCCTGGCCAACAGGGCTTACGAGGTTATGAGGCCGCTGACGCGGCCGCCCGAGCGCTTACTCACCGGGCTCGTCATCCCAGCTCTTCTGGCTCGGAGACAAACCAGCCGCTGCTGTGGTTCAAGGAAATCATAACACATTATAACGACAACCACCGCCTTTTCCCGACCCCTGGAAAGGGGTTGAGTAAGACGGAGGCGCTTACTTCAAGGCGTCTACAGACAGGCACTTTACTCTGTCCAGCAATCATCAAACATTACCATCTTAACACGGGTGGGCGATGCCCGCACTGTGGGGAGACCTGTGATACTTTCCACATGGTGAGGGCATGTACTCAGAATAACATGGCAGAATCAGTACGTGGCAAATTCACTGTCACGTACTGACAGGAGGAATGATGTAGAGAGAGGCATGACGTTAAACAGCGTCCGCCGGGGACTACACTGGTTTGAGCGACAGATATGACAGGTGTTCTTGCGACTGAAGGAAGGATGAAAAGTGCACGGGCCTGTCCACCGGCTCGAGCTGGGCCACAATCGGTGCCATGTCTGCCATGTGCAGACGTTATGGAATTTAAAGATGTAAGAGGAAAGATTGAATGAACATACGCGGGTCGCAACAACCGCGTCCGCCGAAGTGACGACGCCGGTTCCGCAGGTGCATAAGAAATTGCACGACAGCAGATTGCCCAGCGGTCGATTCTCACCTTCTACATTTAAGAGAAGCAAAGCGGTTATTGAAAAAGAGATGGCGAAGGCAACGGCTTAACCGCAAACTCAAGAAAAAATAGAGGAGATAAACAAAAAGGCAGAATCTTACGCCATATCCTTGACCAGACAGAACTGGAATTCGCTCTGCGATGGTATTCAGGGGAAGCTAGGTGTGTCATAGACTTTCAAGCTCCTGTGTATGCTAATCGGCCCCAGCAACAGGATGTCGCCCCTAAAGAAAGGCTCACTAAGATCGTACACATCACCCCGGGTACAGACGCAGAGTTGATAGAGAAGCTCAAGACCAGTTATGTGTGCACGGACCAAGTCATGGAACAGCCGGAGTATTCTGGGCTGCCGATTCACAAGCTTGACATCCCACTCAGAGACGAAGAAATCAAAGCAGAAATCACGGCCATGAGAAAAAAAATGTAGCTTCTGATCGAGATCAAATAACAGCGAAGCTCTTATTTAACCTCAGCGATGACACCATCACCTCGTTGGTGGAATCCTTCAACGAGCAGCATTGGGCTGCAGGAACGTTACCGATACCCTGGAAGACGGCCGAGGTTCGCTTTATTCCGAAGCCGAACAAGCCCCTTAAACTGGATAATCTAAGGCCGATATCACTGACCTCGTGTTTGGGGAAGGTCATAGAGAGGGTCATCAACACGAGCCTGAGTAGATACTTAGAAGAGAACAACCTCTTACCTAACCCTAAACTCGGCTTTCGCCCTCACCTATCGACACTGGACGCCCTCTTTTACATGTACAAAGACCTCCTTGAGACACCTTCCAAGTAACAGAAGAGGGATATCCTGGCACTTATATTGCTTTATTTTATTCAATACTTCCAGCCGCCATTTGGTAGCCAAGGCAGGAGAGGTACAAGCATACATCTTTGTACAGCGCGACGCAACAAAGCAAACACGCAAAAAATGGGAGCACAAAAGCAAAAAACATATACTCTGCATTTTTCAAGAACACAAAAATGCAGAAAAGAGCATGAAGAAACACACTGCGTCCATAACAGGCACACGACAGCAGATAAGAATCTTCGTTTGTCAAGCTGATCACGTCACGCGGAAGCCCATTCCATTCTGATGTTGTTTTTGGAAAGAAAGAAAAGTCTCTTCCATCGAACGATTTAAAGATTATTGGGCGGAATTTGTTTTGAACGGGCCTTCCAATTCGGTAAATTTGCTCGATAGATACATTAGACACCTGCAGTATGTCACTCAAAACTTTTTTAGACACAAATGCTTCTAGGTCCTGGTGTTCTTCATTTTTTCTTTAACGCCATAATTAATTACATTCTTTCTTGTACTCCTGTTTCCTAAGTCGTCAACTTTTCGGCGCAAAGTTTCGACAGTGTTTTGCAGTTTATCGACTTTGTGGGAATAATCAGTGACAGTTGAAGTGAGCCCGTCCAGTTTCCTTTCGATAGACGCTATCCTGTCATTTGTTTCGCCTAGTTGCTGACCTACAGACTGTGTGGTTTGTTCCAGTTCTCAGTTCATCAATAATTAGTTTAAGCACAGTTTCAGTAGTATTAGGGCAAGGATTAGGTTCCAGATCACCACAAGAAAACAGAAATTCTACGAAACAATGGTAAGTTGCTAGAAGCACTCCGCTCATGAATCGTCGGCACGGCAAAAGCATAAGACCGACATCGTCACTATGGTAAGCGTAAACAGGATGGTTGTCCCCTACCTGAATGAAAAACAAGAAGGGGCTTGTGAGATGCATGACCCTTGTGTTTTCGCCGTGCGCACTGACTGCACAGCACGGGAGGTCCATATACATAGCAATCGGAGCTGATGACGTAGACGATAACGGCTCGCGATAATCAGCTGTTTGTGTGTTGTGTTGGGTTTATTGGCGCATAAGCAGCTAAGGCTATCATGCGCCAAGAACAAGGTATGGAAAGATTGGCTTGAGCAGAGTGTGAAAACAAAAGTTGATAAAAACGGTGGTGTAAGGGGCCTAAAGGTTATTTTTATTACCTGGCTCATTAAATACAAACTTTTTAGAAATGGCTGTTTGCAGAAGCTTTTAAAAGTTGGTTAAGCTCCGTGGACATCCTTGGCTTGCCAAGGATCTCGAGGCCCCCAACTACTCAGATAAAAAAACCTCAGCCTCTTTCTCAGGACTGAGAAAGTGGCTGAAATGTATCGTTCTAAGTAGAGAAGCACAGGGTCAGAACATTACAGGTTTTAAAGAACACCGGCTTCCCTTAAAAAGCTAAAAACATCAAGTATACTAACGAGTGCATATTCAGCTAAAATCAACGCTGGATGAAATGGGATATGTTCTTTGTAAAATGTAGCAACATATTTTGTCCTTAATGATTCAAGTTTTGTGCATGATAGTAGTATGTGGTTTACGGTAAGTTCATGTCCGCATTGCTCGCAAACAGGTTTGTCTTTCTTTGTTAGCAGGAAGTTGTGTGTGAGATGTGTGTGTCCTATACGGAGACGGCATAAAATAACTTCGATGAATCGTTTTCGGTGTGAGCATGATTTCCATTCGTCTAGAATGGGTTTTACTAAATGTAGCTTATCATTTCTTTCGATATTCCATTGCGACTGCCATTTATTTCTTAATTTGCACTGCACCAACTTCATACCATCTTTGTAGGGAATGTACACTTTCTTTATTTCTTTGTTTCGAGCTTTCCAGCACATTCATCTGCTTTCTCATTGCCAGCGATTCCAATGTGGCTGGGAACCCAGCAAAATTTTATGTCTTGTCCCTGTATTGTGGCGCTTGTTATGTTATGTATGATATCCCGGAATAGTGGTGTGACTGCATTGCTATGGTGAAGTGAGGTTAGTATGCTCAGAGAATCAGTGTAAATGATACTGTTCTGAATGTTCTCATTTATTATTTTTTCTACTGCCACCAAGACTGCGTAACACTCGGCGGTGAAAATGTATGTACACTCAGGTAGCCGTACTATTTTTTCCCAATTATTCTGAACTACAGCACTTCCCACGTAGTGCGCCGATTTTGATCCATCGGTATAAAATGCTTCGTATTCTCCGTATTTTTCGTTGAGTGCTAAATATTCTTGTAATATCTGTTCATGTGGTGTATGTTTTTTCCGAAATTGTGTTAATGTGAAGTCGCACACAGATGGTAGGCAGTACCAAGGCGGGAGTGGATCAGGTTTGCGGGCAATATTAGGTAATATGTTCATTATGTCTAGTTCTTGGCATTTCTCTTCAAAGCGGAGAAGAAGTGGTCTGATTGCTAGAGTTTTGTTGGTAAATGGTGTCCGGGATGGGCACTTTGTAACGAGTGGGTAACAGATGTGTTTAGGCTGGGAACGGATCTTTAAAATGTATGAGCATGTGAGCATTGTTCGTCTGTCTGCAAGTGGTGGTTCATTGGTTTCTACGTACAGGCTTTTTATGGGTGACGTCCTGTATGCACCAGTTGAAAGGCGCAATCCCAAATTGTGCACAGGATCCAGTCGCTTCAAGTACGATGGCCTTGCTGATCCATACACTATGCAACCATAATCTAGAATGGAACGTACTACAGAGCGATAAATGCGTAGAAGACATACCCGATCAGAACCCCAGTGTTTGCGTGAAAGGACTTTCAGTATGTTCAGTGCTAGCGACGCCTTCTTTTTCAGTGCGTTTATGTGAGGCAGGAAAGTAAGTTTTTTATCGAAAGTGATGCCTAGAAATTTGTGTTCCTTTTCGAAAGGCAGCTCGGTTTGGTTGAGGTGTAATGTTGGATTTGTGTGCAAGCCTCGTTTGAGTGAAAAAAGTAAGGCCACTGTTTTCTGTGTTGAGAACTGGAAACCATTCTTGTCTGCTCATGTTGCCATTTTGTTGATTGTAAGCTGTACTTGTCGTTCGCATGTGGATATATTGGAAGATGTACATGCTATCTGAAGATCATCAACATACATTGAATACATAATGGACCTTGGGATTATTTTTCTAATAGAATTCATTTTTACAACGAAGAGAGTTGTGCTTAAAATGCACCCTTGAGGAACTCCATTTTCCTGAATGAAGTCCCTCGAAAGGGTCGAGCCTAGGCGGACATTAAATGAGCGGTTAGACAAAAAGTCTTTAATGCAGTCGAGCATTCTGCCACGGATTCCGAGCTCAGCTAAGTCCTGGAGAATCCCGAACCTCCAGGTTGTATCATATGCTTTTTATAAATCAAAAAAGACGCTAAGACAGTGTTGTTTGTGTACAAAAGCTTCTCTGACAGTATTTTCAAGGCGGACTAAGTGATCTGTAGTGGAGCATCCTTTTTTAAATCCACACTGATGGATATCAAGCAGTTCACAGGATTGAAGAACAAAGGTTAGTCTTATATTTAAGACACTTTCGAAGGATTTGGCTAGGCAACTGGTTAAGGCTATGTGTCTATAACTGCTAGGAGAGGTTGGGGGTTTACTAGTTTTAAGAAACGGTACAATAATAGCTTTCTTCCAGGCTACAGGCATTTTCCCTGACATCCAAACTGTGTTAAAGAACTTTAAAAGTGCCTAGACGGCAGGCTCAGAAAGATGTGCAAGCATTTCATAATGTATATGGTCGGGTCCTGGAGCAGTTTTTGTTCCGGCAGACAGTACTCTGTTGATTTCTTGGAGGGTAATTAGACTATTGTATTTTTCATTTGCACCTCCAGTTGTTGGCAGCCTCTGTTTTTCAGCTGTATTTTTGTATTTTAAAAAGGACTGCGTGTAGTGTGATGAACTTGAAACTGCAGTGAAATGTTCCCCCAATATGTCTGCCTGTTCCTCTATGCTTGTTTGTGTGCCAGGTGTTGTTAAAAGCGGAATTGTGAATGGTGAAAAGCTACCGTTTAATTTTCGAACCTGCTCCCACATTTTTCTAGATGGGATCTGACTGTTGATAGATGAAACATAATTCTGCCATGAAGCTTTCTTGGCACTGCGACGGACGTACCGAGCTTTAGCTTTTGCCTTTTTAAAAATTAAGAGATTTTCATGTGTCGGATACCTACGGAATTTACCCCAAGCTCTGTTTTGTTGTTTTTTAGCTTCTTTACATTCTTTTGTCCACCATACTTTATGGTTTTGTCGCGTCACTCCTGACGACTGAGGAATAGCTGTGAGTGCGGCAGTTATGATACAATTAGTAAACTTTTCGTTTATCTGGTCGAAAGTAAGATTTTCTAAAACTATATTTTCTAAAGTTGCCTTTGCTCTAAAAAGTGACCAGTCGGCGAGGTGGAGCTTCCAGCGACGTGGCCTTGTGGGGATAATGTTCCGGTGGGGATGTTAAAGTGATTAGTACAGGGAGGTGATCGCTGCCATATGGATTGTCAATGACGTCCCAGTTAAAATCATTAAAAACAGAAGGTGAACTAAACGACAAATCTAAAAAGGTCATTTTCCCTGAGGTAGGGGAGCAGTATGTGGCTTTTTCTGTATTTAAAAGTCATACATTTTTTGTGAGGATAAAATCTTCGATTATTTGACCCCTAGAGTCACGGTGCTCGCTTCCCCAAAAAGGGGAGTGAGCGTTAAAATCCCCAACTACTAGATACGGTTCTGGAAGTTCATTGACAAGTTCTTGTAAATCGTGGACTGTTAATGTAAAATGTGGAGGATTATATATAGAACAGATAGAAATTGTTTTATGGCTGACAACACCGACCGCAACAGCTGCAAGCTTTGTTTTGAGTGTGATTTCTCGAGCAGGGACGCCGCTTTGCACGACAATCGCGACGCCTCCAGAGAGTCTATTTGCCTGCTCACGATCGCGTCTAAAAGTTTTATAATGCTTCAGGATATTTGCATGTTGAGGACCAAGATTGGTCTCCTGAAGATATAAAGCTACGGGCGCCCTAGAATATCTTTTATGTCACTGTAGTTCCTCAACATTCCTCTACAGTTCCACTGAACCAGAAATGCCATATTTATGTTTGGGATAGGAGCGATTGAGAGTTTACTTATTTTCTGGGGCCGTTATGACGGTCCTGTCTTTTTTCCGCTCAAGGGAGCTGTTCCGCCGCTGTAAAGCAGGCGGGCTGGGAGTTTGGTCCATCACCTCGCAAGAGGTGCTGGACGACCGCGGGGAAGCCGCGGGTGGGTGAGTGTCAGGCCTCCCCCGACGGGGGGAAGTCCTGCGGGATGTCGACCCATGGGCCGGCACTCCCTGGCTTGGAGTTGGCAGGGCAGCCTTCGCTGTCCCTGCCTGGGGCGTGGGTGGCGCTGCCACAGGCGCAGTAGAACTGGCCTCGGCAGGTGCCGGAGCGCTGTGTGGTGCTACGCCCCCGCGCACCACATCAGCGAAGTTAGGTTTCGCTGAGAAGGAGAATGTGTTGGTACGCGCAAAATGCCTCCTCGCTTCTTTGAATGAAATGTTTTCTTTGGTCTTAATAGTGATGATTTCGTTTTCCTTATGCCAGGACGGACACGCCCTGGAGTACGCAGCGTGGTCGCCTTAGCAGTTTGCGCAGCGTAGTGCTGCGTCGCATTCCTCAGACTGGTGGTCCTTTGATGCGCATTTCGCGCAGGTTTTGCGGCCGCGGCAGCTCTGTGAGCCATGGCCAAACTTCTGGCAATTGAAACAGCGACGGGGATTGGGTACGTAATGCCTTACGTTGACTTTCAAGTATCCGACATCTATTGTTTCGGGCAAGCTGCTGGTGTTAAATGTGAGCACGATGTGTTTGGTGTCTATTTCCTTGTTATCTTTGCGGATTTTGATCCTGTGAACATCAATTACATTTTGTTCGGATAGTCCTTGAAGCATTTCAATTTCTGTTAGGAGGATAAAGTCAGCCTCTGAGATCACGCCTTTGACTGTGTTGAGGGATCGGTGGGGAGTTATGGAGACAGGGATGTCCCCTATGGAATCGATGTTTGAGAGTTTTGAGCATTGGATGCTCTCACGCAGTTCGAGGAGTAGGTCGCCACTGGCCATTTTTGATACCTTGTAGCCAGGCCCCAAGGTATCTGTTGAGCATTTGGTAACAAGGATTATGGGGATATGATTCGGGCTTGCTTTTCGTCACAGTTGCTGTGGATTACATGAAATTTTGTGAATGTAGGTTTCTTTTTCGAAAAAAAGTCTGCTGCCTCATTCCGCACTCTTTTAAGAGAGCGATCAGGTTTGGAAAGGGGGGGAGCGATAAAAAATTGATGTTTTTCGGCCATGGTGCCAGCCACCCACCATGGACTCCAACAAGGGGACGCGACAGGAACTTGAAAGCAAGTCCTGCCCACGCCAGCTGTACACCTTAACTATAACCTAATATGACTCAACTTAGGGTAGTTGGTCACACACGGTTAACCCTCGCCGCCAGGAAAAAGAGGAAAAAACGGAGAAGAGAGGAGGATACAGGAAAGTTGTAAGAAAGGAAATAGGAAAGTGAAAGATAGAGGGGAGGAAAGGAAAAGGCGACTGCCGATTTCCTCCGGTCGGGTCAGGCCGGAGGTGCCGTCTACAGGAAGCTGGGGCCAAAGTGGAGTGTTGCCTCCGCCGAGGGGCCTTAAGGGTCCAAACGCTCGGCATCGGCTCAACCACCAGGATCCCCTTTTCCCCGGACACGGCGATGCCACGCACGGCTAAGCGCGGATGCTCGGGTCCGTGGTGACGCATGTTCACCATCATCCCCCTGCGGGGATGTCCCTGCGGGTGCTCGGGTTAACCCCGTGGTGTCGCCGCTCACCAACGTCTGCATGCTGCAGACGCCTCCATGCGGGGAGCGATAATCAGCAATTGAAGTTTCCAAGTGCGCACGTCCGGATTTTCTGTTCCGCAGGTGTTGTTCATTGATTGGCTGGTCCAGGGTACGTGTTGCTCGCTCGCTTCGACAGGAAAACTGAAGCATGGTTCACCTGCTAAATGCTTTGCAGCGATGATCTACATGGTCTGAATGAAAAACAAGAAGGGGTTCGTGAGACGCAAGATCCTTGTGCTTTCGCCCTGCCCACAGAAAGGAGCGTTCGATAACGTTCTACATAAAAATTTCCTGCAAGGCCTCGGCGATACCAACTGTGGCGCAAGAACCTACAACTATATCAAAAACTTCTTATCAGCCAGGCAAGCCACTCTAAACTTCGGTGGAATAAAATCAGATCCCATCACTCTAGGCCCGAGAGGAACTCCGCAAGGGGCGGTACTGTCACCCCTCTTGTTCAATTTAGCTATGAAAGATCTACCAGGCCTTCTTTCCGAAATCCCCGGCATCAAACACATATTGTATGTGGAAGATATCACTGTCTGGTGCAACACGGGGAGTGACGCCGAGATCGAGGAGAGTCTTCAAGCAGCAGTGGACACGGTGGACCGGTACGCCAGGGAGGGAGGCCTCCAGTGTGCGCCGGAAAAGTCCGAGTTGCCCATGCTGAAGAACCCGAGGACACCCCTGGCGCAGAGCATCATGGCGTATATAAACAACCACCCAGTACAGAAACCCACGGAGATCAAGATCCTAGGCCAGTATATCCCGCGGGGGTGTCAGAACACCACCACTATGAAGAAGCTTATAATATCCACCAAGCAAATCCTCCGGATGGTATATCGCATCCGAGGATCGAAGCATGCGCTGGCCCGAGAACTCTCCTCCCGGACCCCGGAGGATCAGGCACCCAACCCTGCGCAAGAAGCCCCTTCGGTCCTCTCTACATATCACCAAATTACCACATTTTACAAATTCAGCCGCATGACACTGCCACCACCCCACAGTACCTTGTCGCCCTTATCCAGCGCCACATGGCGGCAATTACAGACAGGCTGCTTTATTTCACCCCACCGCCTCTCATGCTTTCATCCCACCTTTTCTCCTGATTGTAACACCTGTGGCGTGCCTAAATCCATACTTTTCATTACCTTTGGGAATGTCCTTCCCCAAAGGCAGTATCCCCCATCCCCAATCCCACTTATTCTTCCTGGGAGGCTGCTTTACGGACCTCTCAGCCCGCCGGCCAGAAATGGCTAGTGGATCGGGCTTTACGTGAAGCACTAGCCCGTGGACTCCTGGACCAGTAGGGGACCACCCTGGAAGAATTTTTTTTGTTAGTGTATAATAAAGTTGTTTCCATCCTTCCATCGCATCCGAAATAAACACCATGGCATGAAGGAAAGGGACACCATCCGCTTAGTGCAAGCTTTCGTGAGCTCTCGGATAATGTACGGGACGGCGTTCCTTAACCTCTCCAGGTCGGAAATTAAAACGTTGTGGACACTGATCAGAAAAGCCTAGAAGACGGCACTGGGGCTACCGAACTCCACGCCAATGACAAAGCTCATGGCTCTAGGAGTACATAATACCCTCAAAAAGATGTGGGAAGCACAATGGCTCTCACAACTCAATAGGCTCGCACTCAAAAAACCCGGCAGAGAACTGCTCTAGAAAATTCACGTTAATCTGCCCTATACGACAGACCAAAGGGAAGAGGTACGATACGATGTGAGGAAATGCAGCAACGTGCACCCCATTCCGCGGAATATGCATCCCGCATACAACGTAGAGAGGAGAAAAGCAAGAGAGGAAGCCCTGCAGAAGAAACGGGACAAGCAACCTTACACACTTTACGTGGACTCAGCAGGATCAAATATTGAAGTCATGACTATTGTGGTCTCAACGCCTTCAGGATCGATGGTGAACTGCGCCTCGATGAAAACACCCAACCCCACTCACTTAAAGGAGGCAGCGATTGCATCAGCTGAAGCATCTAACCCCAACGCTGTGGTGCTGACTGATTCTCAGAGCGTCTGCCGCAACTTCAATAACGGATTAATTCACAGGTCAGGGTTGTCATTGCTGACTAAGCATCCACCCAGCCAAGCTTCAGTCATCTGGTTTCCGGGTCACCTGAAACTACCAGGAGGAAACGAAGCCGCTCGCAGGCAAGGCCGAGCTCTTCTATACCGGGTGTCTCCCCCTCATGACCATGAAGGGTGCCGCGACCTAATAGCTTTAGCAGTGTATGCTGACAACCTCGCGCCATACAAAACAGTCAGGAAGGAGTACCCAACACCACATAAATCCCTCAATAAGTTAGAAGAGAACACCCTTATCAGACTACAATCCAACACATACACAACGCCAGCTGACACGAGTGGTACTCTACACTATACTCTCTGCAGTGCCCACACTGCGGAGAGGTAGCTAACCTCTACCACATGGCGTGGGCATGCCAATTTAATCCCATAGTTGACCCCAGTACAAACCCTTGAGAGGGGCAGTGGGAGGCTATTCTGCTCAGCAATGATCCTGACCGACAGCACTGGCAGGTGGGGAGGGCCAGCGTAGCAGCAATAACCAGTGCACTACCGCACTAGGCGGCCCACCCACATGTTCTACGAATATTCAGTAAATAAAAATGTTTTCAATCAATCAATCAATCAATCAATCAATCAATCAATGAATCAATCAATCAATCAATCAATCAATCAATCAATCAATCAATCAATCAATCAATCAATCAATCAATCAATCAATCAATCAATCAATCAATCAATCCAGCGATGGAATCACTGCTTGACCTCAGTGTGGTGGTGGTATTCCCTAATACATTCACCAAAATTTTTTAGCAACCATTCGTCTTAGAGCATTCTGGGTGGTGTCTTACCATTTCTATTTGCATATAGCTTACATGTTTTATTCAAATTGGAGGATGGCTTGCGACAGTGGTTCGGACCAGTGACACATGCTCCTTCGATTACATGCTGAGACTGCCTTTTTTGAAGCGAACGCTTCACTACGGGACCTTGGGCTTCAATCGCGGACCCTGTAAATTTGACTTTAGCAGAGTTAGAAATCAAACCATGAAAAAGAGAAAAAGAAATTGAATCAGCATCCACGGTTGCGCGAACAGATCTCCTTCAAGGGCCGCTCAGCGAGAGCTTAGTCTATCATCGCAGTCAACACGCCTCGTGTTAAACTGCACCACACACTCGCTCTGTGCATTGGAGAGCGTAGTCATCAACTTCCATCTGCTCCATCCCGTGGCACTGCCTCCTCGTCGTCGTCTTCTATGGAGCACAAATCTCTGCTTTCGCTCCGATTCGAATGTAGTAAACATTCTCTGTAGATTTTTCTCGCGGTGGAGGTGTCCATCGAGATGTTGAGAAGCGACTTACTGCGCCGTTTGATTTCCCCAAACAAATATTTTCCTATTAAAATTTGGACCTGTACACATGTCGGCGTGTAAATAGAATACTTGTATACAGTACCTCTGGCCGTCGCCAGATTGATAAAGTGAAACAATGTCTTTGAAGAAGTAAGCTGGAGTGAATTCAAGTTCCTGATCATCGGGGTCGGAGGGGAATGTCCGGTGAGAGAGTGAGCGGGCGGCGGCGTCAGCTGCCTCATTTCCCTCAAGGCCCATGTGAGCGGGAGCCCAAACGATCCGCCGGTGAGTGAGTTCCCCGGTGTAGACGCTGTTTCGGAGAATGCGGTAGGCTAGGTACGGTACCCAGCCCTGCTCGATCTTCCGACAGGCCTCTCGCGAGTCGGAAATAATTGTTTTTGAAGTGGGATCAGATGCAGCCAATGCAATGGCGACCTCCTCCGCGCACCAGACCGCAAACATTCGGACCCTCTCACTGCATGGCATTGAGGTTGGCCGAGTTTGCATGTCTTGGACGCAAGACACAGATGTTCGGTTGTTTGAGACGCCCACAAACAGACGCATGCGTACGATACCACGCAACCGCTGTACAAAAAACGGTTGCATCACAATCTTCACACTTCAAACGGAGCGTTCGCACTGGCGGTGGTGGACGCGCGCGGGTGGCTGCGGGCCTCGGGGTCGGTAGTTACAAAATCTTCGGAAACAGCGAAAGTGGCGGCTGTGGCGCTAACCACAGCTAGCACTGACGCGGAAACGATCTTCTCGGATTCCAAATTGGCCGTCCGTAGTTTTGCGGGGGGCAGAATCTCGAATGCGGCACAGCGAATACTGAAACTGACCAGGGAACCTTACAAAGAAATTGAGGTGATATGGGTGCCGGCTCACTAAGGGAATCCGGGAAACGAGGCGGCCCACAACATGGCTCGAGGTTTCGTCAACCGAGTCGGTGGGTCGTCCTTATCCATGGATTACTCCAAGGAGGCGCTGGCGTCTTTTCATGATATTCAATCAATCAATCGATCGATCAATGAATCAACCAATCAACCAATCAATCAATCAATCAATCAACCAATCAATCAATCAATCAATGAATCAATCAATAAGTCAGTCAGTCAGTAAGTCAATCAACCAATCAATCAATCCATTTATTTCTGCCTCAAAAAGTGACACAGGAGCTGCAGAAAAAGCTGTCTTAGACAGCTTGACTGAGCCGTAGCCCCCTTATACCGGTCAGCAGTGACAGGATACGGGAAAAAAATAACAAGAAGCAAAAGAAAACAATTAAAAGAAAAACACATTATTAACACATACAAAAATCTTACCTCTAGTTTGTACATGTGTGCAATTTACATGGTCATCCAAACATCATTGCATAAGTGAAGTATCTTCTAGCAGTACAACAAAAGCACAATGAATCAAGCAATACAAATTAAAGAAAACAAAAACACCACTTAGTACAGTTTAAAGAAAAAAAATCATCTTGTAACACAGTCAGATTGGCAGATTTGTATGTGTTTAGAAGAGAAAGAAGTCTATATTGCAGGCGCTGTTTACCAGTATTTATGCGTAGTGTAGGCACCAACCAGGTTTCAGGATCTCTAAAAGGGTAACTCGCTTCTTTTTCTTTCAGATTTGCCAGACGTCGAATATGACTTATGTTATTTTTGGTTTCTAGTTTAAAACGAACACTCAGTCGATATTGATATAAATCAAAGATTTTGATTATGCCAGTTTCACGAAAGAACGCTTTGCTGGATGCTCCATAGTCTGCATTAGAGACGCAGCGAAGAAACTTTTTTTGCAGAACATGAATATTTTGTAATGAGGAATACGTTGCAGTGCCCCATACAAGCTGGCAGTAGTTAATGTGGGCATAGAACAGTGTGTTATACAGAAGTAGTTTAATTGATTTAGGAAGAATGTATCTAATGCAGCCAATCGTGCCAATTACAACTCATTACAAATTGGAAAGAGGCAAATTTTGACCACCTCACAAAACGCTGGATAAGGCACAAAGACCACCTGGAGGAGACTCCAAACGAGGTCCTTTCTTACCCCCTATCTATTATCAAAAATGTACCCGGATGACTATATCCCCGAGTGCAGGTTCTGTGGCGAAACAGCCACGTATGACCACATAACCACATAATATGGCAATGTAAAGAAGAACCTCCACCGGAGGATCTAGTACGAATTCCTTCTGTTATTTTTATTTCCTTTTCGGTTGCCCCAACTATTCAATGTTGAGGAAGGGTACCCGCGGTACTTCAGTGGAGCGGGCGAGGTCACTTTCAACCTCAATCTACTTTCTGTTGAGGAAGGGGCCTATTATTTTTATTTCCTTTTTGGTTGCCCCAACCTATTCAATGTTGAGCGATGGGAGGCCGTGCTGGTCAGCTCGGACCCGGGCATTCAAGCCTTGGCCACCGAGTGGGCCGCTCAGGTCGCCGCCAGCCATGGTTTAGTGGCCATCTAGCGCAGACCGTCTGCATCTGCTTTTCTGACGGAATAAATGTTTTCCAATCCAATCACACTAAAGCTTGGGAAAGCATGCAAATGAAGGCGTATATGCCATCAGTTCGAACCTGGGCTTACAAGCTAGCCTCCAACTTCACGAACACATATAAGCTATAAGCGACAGGAAATCGTATGACACCATCCGGTATGTTGTACTACAAACAGTTGCGTCACAATTTCAGTACTGATATTAAAAAAACTTGATACTTTGAGGTCGGCCGTTGGCGAGCATATATAGACGAACGACACGTAAACAGTCGTCAGTGGTCGCTTTGTTGTGATGGGGATTTGGCTGGCTGTGGGCGTCACACGGCCGCTTGATGACGTCACGCTGTTTTTCTTGCGATCACTCTACCATGTGCGAGCACACGCACACGCGCCGCCTGTATTTCCCGTAACGGGACTGGTTTGTTTATGGGGGTTTACGGTCACAAAGCAACTGAGGCTATAAGGAACGCCGTATTGAAAGGTTCCGGAAATTTAGACCACCTGGGGTTTTTTAACATGCATTCACATCGCACAGTACACAGATGTCAAGAATTTCGCCTCCATCAAAATTGGCCGCCATGGCCGGTATCGAACCCGCGTTTCGCTACCCGAGCGCCACAAACACTAAGCCATCGCGGCGGCCCTAATGGGACTAGCAATGCTTTCGCATTAACACTTTACTGTTCGAAAGCACTCATACAACCATGTGAGCCGAGCAGATATCTTGCTTCCACATCATGCTTGTGCGCAGCTCGTTGCCAAAGTAACTGTGACGCCAAGCAGCAAGAATTTGTCCGGGCCAACCCCGAAATTTCCTCTTAGGCTATTTGGACCAAAATCAATGTCCAGCCATAATTAAGCATATGGTTGTGGTTATAGAAGCATTTATTATATATACAGAGAGGTCCTTTTTTTTTGGAGGTGCCCCTAGTGGGCCAGCCCCCCTATTACGGGCCCCTATTACGGGACCCCATTCGACTCTACCGCACATCGGGTACGCCGTACCGTGTCCTGTTGGGCCGGAACGTCGTGGCAGCCGAGCTGGGTCGCCTCCCAGTCCTCTCGGGTTTTGTTGGGGTGGGTGGTGAAGGAAGAATTGCTCTGGCATGCCTCTACCAAATGGTAAGTGTTATCCACCTCTGTACAGAATAAGCAGGGGCCAGAAAATTAGACGTCGAAGTGAAGTGTTTCAGTACTGTCGGGCACAGCATTGTATTAGTGAAAAGTTGTAGCAGAAGGCGCCCACCCGCTTTCAGCGACCTTTTGAGAGGGGTCGGGTACTGGCTGTGAGAGTGTTTGTAGTGATTGACGATGTCTAAATTTTAGAAAGGGTGCGTTTTACAGATCCGAACCGGTAAGGTCGTCGCCTGGGGCCCGGGAAGTGAGTGCGCGGGTGCCTGCGTCTGCAGCCTCGTTTCCTGGTGGGCCTTGGTGGCCTGGGGTACATACGAAGTAGCGGAGCGTAGGATCTCGGTCCCGTGCCGCGTTGCAAAGTATTCGATTAACTGTGAGGGAGACCCAACCCAGCTCGTAATTTCGAGAAGCTCCTCGCGAGTCAGATAGGATATATTGAGCCTGAGGGTGAGAGTCCGCCTAGAGTCTCCTCCAGGTGGTCTCTTGTGCCTTATCCAACGTTTTGTGAGGTGATGGAAATTTGTGTCTTTCCAATTTGTAATGAGTTGTAATTGGCACGATTGGCTGCATTAGATACATTCTTCCTAAATCAATTAAACTACTTCTGTATAACACACTGTTCTATGCCCACATTAACAACTGCCAGCTTGTATGGGGCACTGCAATGTATTCCTCATTACAAAAAATTCATGTTCTGCAAAAAACGTTTCTTCGCTACGTCTTTAATGCGGACTATGGAGCACCCAGCAAAGCGTTCTTTCGTGAAACTGGCGTACCACCCCCTTCTGGAACGGTATGGGCCGGCACACCTGTATAAAAGACGCCGTGTTTGTTGTAATAATGGTAGTGGAGGGCATCTGCCCACGCCTGCCGTCAGGCATTATGGTCTTCTTTGGACATTTTCATAGGAAGGGGTCGAACTTGCAGGGCGCGTCACCACATTTACAGCACTCGTACCCTTTCCTCGCTGTGGTAGTTGTGTTGAATGTGTCGCCGGTCCAAAAGGCGACGAGAGCACACGGTCTGAGCAAGACGCGTGTACTGGGTGGTGAGGTGCACTTCATGCAGCTCCCTATAGGTGTTCACCACCCCCAACG
This sequence comes from Amblyomma mixtum, assembly GCF_055824585.1. NCBI lineage: Eukaryota > Metazoa > Arthropoda > Arachnida > Ixodida > Ixodidae > Amblyomma > Amblyomma mixtum. Next base: position 124,768,731 of record NC_143018.1, on the reverse strand, counting down.
CGAAGAGTCTCGCTTTGGAGGTGGAGATCGAAAGGTCGTGCACCCTTTTGATGATCTCACGGAGGCTGACCAGCAAGACATCTCCGTTCTGCTTGCGGAAGTGAAGGTAGGAGGTCGGATGAGTATTCGACTCGTAACGAAATCATGCACGAGTCGCAGCGCATCTCTGCTTCGTAGACCTCCGCATTTGTTGGGCACTCGACGGACCATGCGGCCAATCTTGTTGCCAACCTTGGGCAGCTTGGCCATGCCTGGCACGACGGCGCTTCCCTAAATTGGAACTGGTCAACTCCAAAATTTGGCCCAGGCCACCCCCGAAATTTGTCCTTCACCGTGTTTGACGAAAATCGATGTCCGATAACTGACCGTGCCCGACACAATCACGAGCTCCAAATTTGCACCAAGTAACTTCCAAAATTTGGTGTGACCCAGCCCCGAAAACATAGTTCACAACTTTGAGATTTGCGCCACCTCGATTATATGGCGTCGTTTGTGGCGTCACCGTGTAAGTCACCACACTTTCGCGCGGCACACGTCGATTGCAGTGTGGTTAAGCTCCGGCTAATTTTTTTTTATTGTAACTGAAGTGTTTGGAGCACGCAGGCTCTCCTGCCGTCGCACGGCCCGACTGCACTGAAAGGTTTACGTTCCTTCGGAGCATAACGCTAGCAACCCGGTCGGCAGTGATGACTTGCGCGACCGGGCCCTCGGAGCACAGCTGGGTCACCCGTTCCTCCCAGGTCTTGAGATGCTCTAGAGGCCAAAAGCGGGAAGATCCGCTGAGTAGTAATAAAGGAGAGAGAGACCCAGAGCAAGAGGTTCTGGACCGTGCAGAGGATGAAATGTTTAAAATTGGGTGATTGTGAGAAAAAACTGCCGACGACTACGCTGCTTCTTAAAGGCCGGATACATGGAGCGTTTTTACCGCGGCGAGTCGTCGAGTTTCGCCCGACGGCGCATATTTGACGCCCGGCGTCGACAAAAACGCCCGCTGCCGCCGATCAGGACCGGCCAGATTTTGACGCGCGGCGTCCGGTGACACCGGAAGCGGCAGCGGAAGCGAGCCAATAGCAGCGCAAAAAGCCCGCTCTTCCGGTCGTCTGCCTGCCGCCGCCAACATGGCCGTCATGGCCCTCGAGCTGCGCCGTGTTTTTGGCACGGAAATGTTACTGTCGTGAAAATAAACGCTTCATCAGACTTTAAATGTCGATTTTTTTGGAAAATACGTCCGAATTTTGGATCGGAATGCCTGCGCTCGCTCCCTGAAGCGAATGTGTCGAAGAAAACCGCAGCCGCTGGTGTCCGCGGCTGAGCGGGCGTCCAAAGGTACGCGACGGCATGAATTCGAGCATGCAAATCTTTATAGATACTTAAGTGCGCGTGCTAAAATTTGTACAGTGGTGTCGAAGTGAAACTTTCCTGATTTAAACAGAATGGTCAGTGTCGCTGTTCTCACAGACCTCCTTGCACAGTGCTGTTTGCCACTTGTTGATCACATTTGCTTTCGCGTCGAGGGATACGCAGCGGCGCGCCGCCGCTTCCACGTTCCATGTATCTCCAGCAGGGCGCAGGGTGTCGAACCGGTATTTTTTCGGGTTCGGTTCGGGTTCGGGTTCACGCCTTTCGGGTTCAGTTCCGGGTTCGGCTCCAGAGGGCCATTCCGTTCCGGTTCGAACCGGTTCGGACCGTCTTGAACCGGTTCAAACGGGTTCAAACGGGTTCAGGACAAAAAACAAATTAGAACGCAGATGGGTTTCAGTGATATGCGTTTTCGTTTTTCTTGCACATCGCTATGCAAAATAAAAAATGCAAAGATTTGTTTACGAGAACTTAGAAGTGGGCTAGTTGGTAACGGTTGCTGAAGCAGCGCAGGAAACAGGACAAACGGAAGTCTGGAGACGACACAGACGCCGACTAAGAACTGGTTATTACATTCTCGGAAAAGTATGTGAAGGCGCAGGACACAGTGAACAATCCAGAAAACAGAAAGGCAAAAATTAAAACTAAAAAAACATACTGCGCATGCACATCGTAGTCGAGTCATGACATCTTTTTCAATGAAATTCGAAGACTATATTCCATAGTAGGCGGCACTCCACTATCTCCTTGACCTTATACAGTTGCCAGGAAAGCCTGGCTCCTTATCTACGAAACTGTTGTATGGTGAAGCAACACGCTCATCTGCATCAGTACAGTCAGAGTAGAAGCTTGGGCGAGTTGGTGATGGTTCACTTGCCACATAGCGCTAAAAAGACATTGACACAAAAGAGGCACAGGACGGGCGCTAGCGCCCGTCCTGTGTGTCTCCCCGTGTGTCCGTGTCTTTTTAGCGTTATGTGGAAAGTGAATCATCTGCATCCTTCCTGATCATAAAGGCCTCCACCATCTCCCTAAAAATTCGATCAGAGTGATTAAACAGGAGACTTGTCTTTCTAAGTGGGGCAGCAGATGAGCGTGTTGCTACACCATCTATCAGTTTGGTAGTTAAGGAGTTAGGCTTTCTTGGCAACTGTGTGAGGTCCAGGAGAAAGGGAAGTGCCGTCTACTATCGAAGATACTCTTCGAATTTCGTTGAAAAGACGTCACGACTCGACTGTGACGTGCATGCGCAGTATGGCCTTTGTTCTGTTTTATTTGGGAGGGGAGGGGGGGTTCCTGTGCCCTGCACCTTTATATACTTTTTCCAGAATAAAATAACCAGCTGTTAGTCAGCGCTCGTGTCATCTCCTTTCGTCCTTTTGTCGTGTTTACTCCGTTAATTGAGCACGAAAAAATTGCTTAATGCGAGATGTTCTCACTTTACGCATTTTATTGATTGTCCGCAGAAAAAAGTCGAATTTACGGTAAGAGCCGCAAAATAAAATGCACTCGAAATAAATTAAAATCGGCTGTGTATATACGCTATAATCCACCTTATGAGGTGTAGGACGAAAAGCCGATACATTTTGCATCTACAAGACCCTCCTGCTTGAGCAGTTTGGGAGACCCCGTAGCGCGAGTAATAAGTCTCGTACGCAGTGTACTTACGGGACCCCAAAATTGCCGCCGCATTCGCCCGCTACGTTCCCGCGCACTACTGAGAAATGAAACTGTATACAAACAGATACCTTTCCGTCACACCGAAACCGACTTGCCAGTCCCCCCTCCTTTACTACATGGTAAGAAAATGTTCGAGGATCCCTCCACCGCCCATCCCCCACCCAACGAGAGCCTCGTGGGAGCACTGGCTCTCCCTAACATGAAGAACTTACCAAACACATTTTATTGAAATCTCCTATTCGACATCGCCTTTGTGACTCAAGTTATATATCCTGAGCCCCTATACCTCAGTATCTTCAAAAACTCAGCTAAACGTGGCTTCTCACTTAAGTAAAGTAAGAAATTTGTTCGGGGTAGAATGTTTGGGACTCTTCCTGGGGCGCTATCAAAGGCAACCTTTGCGTCTACAGAATTTTTTGCTTCCTTGATATAATGATACAGAGGCGTTAACCTGGTGTGCACCAAATTGTTTTGAGGCATTTATTTCCAAAGCTACGAAACCCCTTTCTGGCAGCTATGCTTATTAGGTGAGTAAGTGCTTGCCTGTCTTTTCTGGACATGCTCGCGAGTGCTGATTCATTCTGTTTTCTCACTCCTGGCTTTTACTTACTTGTACGGCCTCTCCACAAGGCAGATGACAAATGTTGCGATCGGTGATTACTTCCTTTACCCATACATCTACAACCTTACCTAAACTTTCTTGATACTAGTGTATTAAAGCGAAGTCAGCGGATGTACAGTGGAGCCCACTTTAATGGCCACAGATATAACGAACGCTCGCTTATTTCGAGCGGGTGTGGTGCTACCGTGAAAATATGCATAAAGGCAACGGAAATTCGTCGCAGATACAGTGAACAACTCTGGCCACACCACTCGGTTATAGCGAACGAGGTGGCGTAGTGAACTACCCCGAGGTTGTAGAGGTCGTCCTTCCGCTAAACATGCAGATGAAATAGCGCCTCTCAACCTTCATTACACCGCCCCGGAAAGAACATGTCAACCCAGAAATGGAATTAAAAGGCGGCACTGCTGTGCGCAGCGCTAACCGGAAAGTCCGGCGTCCGGTAACACTGTAAATGTTAATGTAAACACGGTAACGATATGCTATAATTCTCTATTGAAATAGTAAGTAATCGCCGGCCAAACCCGCGTCGCGTCGATGGCCAACGAGGGCAATCATTGCCGACGCATTCGCCGGCTCGGTAAAGCATCCTGAGTAGAAGAAGCGCGGTGCGCGTGAGACAGGGGCATCGTCAAAAGCGAAGCTACTGACCAATCTGGCGGATCAACTAAAAACAGCGATTAGATAATTTTTGAAATCCTTGCTGGCCATCCCAGTTACGTGGTATGCATAGCCTACCCAGTCGTCTCAATCTTTGGCGCCGCTGCAATGTGCAGGCATTGTCATATAGCTGACAGTGCAACGCATGCATTCTGCGCCACAAGCGCTGCACTACTTCATCGCTGCATCAGCCCAGTAACGATAGAAGAAGCTCGAAAACACGCGTGACCAGATGATTGCAGATTTCTGGCAACGCTTCGTTGATCCATAGCCGACCGGATGTTTCCTTGGATAACTACGTTCCTGCGGACCACAAAATCGCAGAAGCGCCTGCTCTGACGGATACGTTAACACCAAGTGCGAGCTCTTCCTACTGCCAGGAATCTCATTTACATGGCCGACCTGCCACCAGTTGCCATGCACACTTCATCCATGATTAGTTATACCCCGTCCCTAAATTTGATAGTTGGCAGCAAGGTCTCGACGAGGATTAAATGACCGCCCTAGATAGCCTGGAAAAAGCTGCGGCAGGCTCTGCTTTGCACAAGTAGGCACGCATGACGCAGCTTTGTAAGAAATAATTGCCACTTTTAGCGGCCTTAGTATTTTTGGCTGTTGTAAAAAGAATCCACTTGCTACGAACATCAGATATAACGAATGGAACCTGCGGGACCGTCAGGTTCGCTATAAGTGGGCTCGACTTAGTTTTAATCGGCCACAAAAACCTTTTTCACCCTTCAGACTTGGACCTTACATGTTTGGACGTACTACCTTCGCGCCAAAGGGGCGTTTGTGCCGTAGTCAGTGCATTTCAACCTGTGCGAGCAACGAGAAGTAATTTCAGCAATAAAATAATATTTTGTCATGATGCTGTATTCTTTTAGAACATACTTAAGCAGTCTCTTGAAAAAACCCATTGACATCATACATTTCATTATAACATTTATGTCTGCGATGAAAAACTCTTCAATTCCGTGCGAACTCTTCGTGTTCATAGGACGCAGAACCGCCGCGTTCCACGAGGTCACTGTTCAGACACAGTGCACTTTAACGCAGGAGGAATATGCTGCGCAAGTTCAACCTCCTGACTGGTTCCCCTTTCATGGCGTTTGCACCGTCTGGAATTTTCACGTGCGGGCGGACGCAGGGAGTTATGGTGACGTGAGGCCTTATGACGAGATCGCTGAATTCGACGCGGTCAAGGCATGAGGAGGGTCAGAGAAGTTCCAAATATTCCATGCAACAACCATAAAAAGAAGCCTACAAGATAGCCGAATAGCCTAAAGCATCTGTAAACAGAGTTTTCTGTTGCGCCGACATTAGTGCGAATCCCACTCGGAGTCAGAGGTAAGACTATGCATACTCTTTTAGTTGCTCTTTTTAGTGCGCTAGCAGTATCGCCTGCTTTCCCAAAAATAACCGCGCTGCGTGCGTGCAGCCGCCGTCCTTGATGCACACTCCGGTGGACAACACATCAGGGCATTCACTTGTAAAAATGCACCTTCAAAAATTTTCACCCATCTCGCCACCCCCCAATACCCACCTGTACCCGATATAGCCGAGGCAGATTGTTGTGAAGGCTCAACGTATTCAATCGCCGAAGTGTTATAGGAAAAAAAAAACACTAACAATCATAAGCCTGTCGCGTCAGACACTAAGAACGGGGAATATGACTGCGAAAAGTAGATATAAATCGCCAGACAGAGAATTCAAGATCGAGCAGTGCGAGAACAGCGGATGGAGCCGCGCGCTGGCGACTAGCAGAAATTTTTTCTTAGAAGCAGAACAATTTCAGCGAATCAGCATAACGAAATCACTTCACTGTAGTTACATTGCATTGCAGTAGCATCTTTTTGAGCGTAATCACTATCGCATGCCAGCGAGCACATGTATTTCCGCATTGCCCTTTTGTGTAATCGGTATTTAATTTTTTCCTTTTTACTACATCTCCACCGTTGCCAAGAACCTGCCTTTCGTTGCTTATTTCCGTCGCGGGCAAACAAGAATATGCAGATTATATAAAAAAAAAAGAAGCTGCACCAATTTATACATCCTTCTTTTGGTAATACTAGTAGTAATATCTCAGGTTTAACGTGTCGAGTAGACATTAGGTCTTTATGACAGACGGTGTAGTGGAGGGCTCCAGATTAACGAAGACCAGCTGGGGATTTTCGACGCGCGACAAAGAACGCTGGTTTTTGTATTTTTGGAATCAGCAGCCGAGCTCCACAGCCATTGAGCCATTTTTTTTCTTTATTACCCTACAGGCTCATCGTGCGGGGTTTTATTTAGAACTTGCTGTCTAAGACAATGAGCGCCTACAAATGTAAATGTTGCACTACCCACTGCGGTTGCTCAGTGGTTAGGGCGCTCGGTTACTTATTCGATGTACCCTGGTTCGAACTCGTCCCCGACGGCCACGTTTCGATGGAGGCGAAACGCGAAAGGCACCGTATGCTGCGCGATATCAGTGCAAGTTAAAGGGCAACTGCGCCACCTTTTGAGAATTTCGCGATACTCAGTTATTCAAATCTATACAGGCTGTAGGTAAACGATACTAAGTTTTGTGCACTACCATTTAAAATAATTACGTAATCGACGGTCAAATTTTGCACTTCTCCTCGAAGCAACAAAGAAGTGCGGGGATGTTTAGTGTGATGTCAAGGAAGGTATGATTTTAAATTACTGCTGCCGTCAACCACGCCCTGCCGTGCCTCGCTGGACGCTTCCAAACAACGTTCGGCGGGCTTTGACTTCGGTTCGGTTGGTTTTTTTTCCTTCATAAGCAGGCGTTTATGCGTTGAATATGCACGGATACGTTCGATGACGTCATCATGTGTCCCCCACTTAGCGTTGTGCGCTGCGGAGAAGTTTGAAGGCCGTCGCAATTTTAATTGGTGATTACGTCACCGTTTCAAATGCTAGGCCAAAAGGACTTCGCATACTTTACCTGGAAGTCTCCTTTCAAATGACGCCATAGATATTAGAATACATGGATCACCGTGTGGTATTCGCCTACTGCCACTGCCACTAAATAATTTAGAAAATAATTTTTTCTCCCATGATGTGTCGGTTTCATCAACCGAATGATGGCTTTGACGTGAGTTCAACATTAGGTCACGTGAGGCACGGGAAAACTAATACAAACGCTGATACGTTGTTTTGACTCACTGTAGCACTTATATAAGCCGACTTCAATACCTATAATTACAACGAACGACGTATCAGCAGTTATATTGCCGTTTATAGCACCTCACGCGACCTAATTTCCGCTACACGTCACAGCCATTGCTATGTTGGTGAAACCGAAACAGGATCAAGAAGAAGTTCAGAAGTGCAAGATGCCGGGCTAGTTGGTAATCCATGATGAAATAACAGCGCAAGGAACGGGACGAAAACACGAAGGAAGAAGACACAGACACGGGCGCTGTGTCTGTGTCTGTGTCAGCGCCCGTGTCTGTGTCTTCTTCCTTCGTGTTTTCGTCCCGTTCCTTGCGCTGTTATTTCATCATCAAGAAGAAGTTCAAGCATAAATTATTTATTAAGTGTTGGTGAATACCACGCTGTGCTCCATGTACACCAACGTCTAACGCATCGTTTGAAAGAAGAAAGCACGCAAGAAAAAGTTTCGTGTTTATAGTACTTTACTGAGTTAGAGCAGTCCTAACACTTTGATTAAAGACTTACGCAAATATGTAAAAGGGAGGAGTAATAACTCAAGATTTCACATTAACCTGACGTACAAGTGTTTAGAATTGGCAGCAGTACATTACAGAAGCGACAATTAGGCTTCTTCCCAGGCACCAGACCTCCTGTAAGTTTGCTGTCGCGTATACTGGGTACCATTTTCGCACTTCCCAGCGCAGACAGCTACGGGTGGGTAAGTCTATGCGATAGATCATATCATTTTCTCGGAAAACAAGACGTATGCCGGGATGTAAAAAAAGGGCGGCTGAACCGGTTTCCCCCGCTACTCCACATATCGAGTTCAGGGATCAATTATTCACGAACAACGAGCTCACTAAACACTTTTATCTAGGCAGACGAGCGTTTCCCCTCCCGGATAAGAAATTAACCCGCAGCCAGTCGGTCACGTTACGCTTGCTCCAAACGAACTCATACCCCAACCCCTGGCGCATGAAGCACATCGACCCAGACTACGACGGACAACATGTGTGTGACCAGTGCAGTGAACGTGTAGACTTGACCCATATGCTGTGTGGTTGTGCATCAAGTGATGCCTACGCCCAGAACAAGGAACATTGGGACAAAGTACTAAAGAGTGCTTCATTTCACGACCAGCTTCAGGCTGCCCAGGAGGCCCGCGCGGCGGCGGGGAGCTTCGGGCTCTCTGTGCCTACGTGGGAGCTGCCCTCTACACCTGGCGCCTAGCCGAGTGTCCTTCAGGACCCCTACTGGGGGAAATAAAGTTTTACCACCACCACCAACCAGGTCCCGAACCGGTTCGGAACGGTTCCTTTGAATCGTTCCGGTTCGGGTTCACTTCCAAGATGGCGAAAAAATATGGGTTCGGTTCGGTTCCGGTTCCGGGCGAAAATTCGGGTTCGGTTCCGGTTTCGGGATCGGGTTCAGTTCCGGTTCGACACCCTGGCAGGGCGTCGCGCCGCCGCGGCGTTTTCTGCCGCGCGAATGTCGAAAAAAACGTCGCATGTATCCTGGCCTTAAAGCGAAATTTGAGCGCAGCTCATCGGCTGTTTCATCAGCAGGACATGCATCTAAAATTACAGAAAGCTTGTTATTTTTCACACATATTCCTTCTTCAAGAAACACTCCACTAACAGTTCTTGATTGTCATGAAGGAAGCTTTGTGGTCAGAGAAATAGATGGATATATGTTCGACTCGCTGTACCAATGCCTGGTTCTCAAAGACGAGGTCTACGCAAGTATTTCGCGAGGTTGACAAAGCCGTGGGCGGCGTTACGAGTGAGAGGAACGAAATGCGTGGTAAGAAATTGCTGTTTGTCTTTATATCGACCTTAAAATCTCCACCCACCCTGCCATCCTTGCATGTGGCAGTTAATGGTTGATCGCAAGAGTTCGCTCACCATTGTCAGCTCTAACGCATAAGCCCACATCTCTCTATCTCAACACCCCACGTACCTATAAGAGCGATCCAAGCGTCCACTGACCCATGGAGCCAGTTACGCGCATTCCGTTCCTTAAAATGGTCGGAGTGTAAAGCTTTGTCAACGCCAAAGCGAATGAGCACAATGAACGCCGACGGCCTATGGCTTCAACGCCGCGTTTCTGGCACCACGTTGTCAATGCGAATGCGTGCAGCGCACATATGTCAGTGCCGTTACATAGCTTAAAGCAGGATCTAGGTGTCCACTGTTCAAAGAGGGCAGTTATGCGACGCCCCGGGGTCCCCGCACGACCCCACTCCACTTGACTGCAGTGGGGCCGTGCGGGGACCCTTGGGCGTTCCCCGAATTCCTGTTCAAATAAAGTTTTTCTCTCTCTCTCGCCGCCGTCCTTTCTTCTTTCGCTCCCACCTTCCTCCCTTCCCTTACGGTAAGGTTCCGGTGTCCACCGAGATATGTGAGACAGATACTGCACTGTTTCCTTTTCTCACAAACCAATTTACCTATTATTCCCCCTCTGTTTTCCAAGCTCCCGAAGCTTAAGAGAGAGAGGGAGAAAACTTTATTTACAGAGGAATTCGGGGCACGCCCCAGGGTCCCCGCACGACCCCACTGCACTCAAGTGTTTATGTTCCGAAGGTCCATAACACTGGCAGCACGGCCGGTGGCGATGGTCTGCAAAGCCGGGTCCTCCGAGCGCAGCAGGGTCTCCCAGTCCTCCCAGGTCTTGAGGTTCTCTAGGTCCCGCGGGGGAGGGTCCGCCGGGCAGAGGGAAATGATGTGGAGGGAAGAGGCGAAGGGTTCTGGGCATAGAGTGCATGCCGGAGTGGGGAAGCAGGGATGATAATGGGCTAGGGTAAGGGGTGAAGGGAGTGTGTGTGTCTGTAGTCTGCGCCAGAGTGTTGCGTGTTTGTTATCTAGGGAGGGGTGGGGCGGGGGGTAGAGCTGGCGTAAGGCTCTGTGCGCCTGGGTCAGCTCACTAAATGAGTGCATGCGCTCCTTCGTGAATCCCCGATCAGAGGCCACCTGAGCCCGGTTTAAAGAACCTCGGGCTAAAAGGTTGGCGGCCTCGTTTCCGGGATTCCCGGAGTGCGCGGGCACCCATATCAGCTCCACTTGGCGGGGAGGGGGGGGGGGGGGGGGGGGCATCGGGCGAGTCCAGTATGCCAAAAGCAGAGACATGGACTCGGCCTCCAGCAAAATTTAGAATCGCAGTTTTAGAATCGCGTAAAATGTACCGGGCTTCCGTGGGGGTTATAGCAAGGGCAATGCCGGCTTCCTCTGCAGCCTCTAGGTACGTGTCTGCAGGGAGAGGTAGTGTGAGGAGGGCGGATAAAGAGGAGTCCACCACAGCTGCTGTCGCTTCATCACCCGTGCAGGCAGCGTCCACCCACACTGCGTCCGGCTGGGGACCGTACGCTCGATGAAGTGCCTTCGCACGGGCTCTGCGGCCCTGCTCATTGTGGGACGGGTGCATATTCCTCGAGAGCGGCCTGATGAGGAGCTCTCGGTGAAGGGATCGTGGGATGGCGAGAAGGGTTGGGTCGTTGGCCGGTATTTTGATTCCCAGGGAGTCCAGGATATACCGACCTGTGGAGGTTTGTGTGAGCCTGATGTATTGGGCCTGTCGGTGGGCCTCCACCAGTTCCCCGATCGTATTGTGGAGGCCCAGGCCTAGTAATCTGTCTGTGGGTGTGTTGAGGGGAAGGCGAAGTGCTACCTTGAATGCCTTGCGACTCAAAGCATCCAAAGCCTTTATGTCATGTTTGGATAGGTTAAAGTATGGGGTGGTGTACAGCACACGGCTGAGGACATAGGCATGAATGAGGCGACATAGGTCGCGCTCCTTCATGCCTCTATGACGTCCCGAAACCCTGCGGATGAGGTGCGATATCGCGCCTACAACCTGCTTGAGTTTCTTGAGGGTGGTGGTGTTTTTGCCATCGTTCTGGATGTGCAGGCCCAATATACGGAGGGTTCCAACCTCAGGTACCGGGTCACCATTCAGTTCAATGGCAATGGGGCAGCGGGGGCAGCGGTGGTTCTTAGGCCGGATGAGGAAGAGTTCGGACTTCTCTGGGGAGCAAGACAGTCCGATGGTCCGTGCGTAATTTTGGGTGAGGGTGGCTGCTTCCTGTAAGGTGTTCACTATGTCTCCATTACTGCCGTGAGTGGTACACAGGGTGATATCGTCGGCATAAAGAGTGTGCTTCAGGTGGGGAATAGTGGCCAATTTTCGGGCGAGGGGGATGAGGGTAATGTTAAAGAGAAAGGGGGAAAGGACGGACCCTTGAGGGGTGCCGATACTCTGAAGAGTTATTAAGCGTAGAAAGTTGGGCTAGTTGGTTGGTCCGGCGTTCGTCCTGTCTCGTCTACCTTCGTCCGTGTCTTTTTAGCCGCTGGAATGTATCATAATAGTACTCTGAAGAGTGTAGGAAGGGGAAGACAGAGGGCCGAAGTGTATCTCAGCTGTGCGGTCAGTGAGGAATGCTTGAATGTAGGCATTACCCTACACGGACCAACACTGACATATTTGACATCAGCCATGCTTTGTAATTGTATGCATGTTTCTTTTTCTTTTCTTTTTTTTTCGCCATGTGACTTTTTGTTGCCATGTGATTTGATTTACTCAGTCTGTACAGTGCCCGTCCTGCTTGGACATAACCATGGTCTGCAGTATGTACATAAATAAAAATAAATAAATACGTGCGCACACCCACATTCAAGGGGGATAGAGCAGTCATGATCGCCTGATGTTCAAATCGATCAAAAGATTTGGAGAGATCCAAAGCCAAGACTGCCTTGGTGTGACCCGGAAGAAGCGGGTCGAAAATGTCGTGTGAGAGTTGCAGCATAGCGTCCTGTGCGGATAGATGGGGGCGAAATCCTACCATGCTATGCGGGTAAAGATTGTTGTCCGCCATGTGACTTGTGAGTCTCGCTAACACAACATGCTCTAGGAGCTTCCCAAGGCATGAGGTTAGCGAAATAGTGCGAAGGTTTTGAAGTGTAAGTGGTTTGTTGGGTTTAGGTATGAATATTACCTTCGCGTGGCGCCAGGACTGCGGGAGGTTACCCTCCCTCGAGCACTGGTTGAAGTATTTCGTAATGTGGGTGATCGATTGGTCATCCAGATTACGGAGCATGGAGTTTGTGATTTGGTCTGCACCAGGTGCGGAGTTGGCGCGGAGAGTCAGGAGGGCCGCTCTGACTTCCGTCCCCGTGATGTCGGTGTCGAGTGTTGGATTTGCTTGTCCTGTGTAGTGCGGTAGAGGTATGGGGCCGCCTGGAGATGTGTACATGGTTTGAAGTGTGTCTAGAAGGGTGTCGGGATCGTCAATCTGTTCATATGTGAGGCGTGTGACGTGGTGCTGTGTTGCTGATTTGGTGCACGTGGGGTCAATGAGGTGTCGGAGGAGTTGCCATGCGCGTTTGCTGGACAGGTTTCCGGCGATGCCCTCACATATCTGTCCCCAGTTGGATCGGCAGAGCTCCTCAGAGTGCTGTTGGATTTGTGTCTGCAGCGCGGCCAGCCGCTTTTTAAGCGTTCTGGTGTGTTTGTTACCTTTCCAGCGTTCTAGGATGCTGTGATAAGCCTCCCAGAGGTGGGCTAGGCGTGTGTCAAGGGTAGGTGTTTCGGTTGTAGTTTCAATGTTGCGCGTGTAGTGGTGAACGTCATGCTTGAGTGACTGCACCCATTCGTCGATGTCTGCGATGGGAGTTTCTGGGAGGGCGGTGCGTAGAGCGCGAAAGGCATCCCAGTTAATGAGTTTGTGTGTTGTATTTGCGTGATGCGGTGCTTTGTACGGGACAGTGATTTGTATAATGTAATGATCACTGCCCAGTGTATTTTGTGTTCTGTTCCAGGTAACGCCGGGGATACAGCGGCTCAGCGCCAGGTCTGGACTGGTGTCCATGCTGACACTGTTGCCGATCCTCGTAGGCGTCTGAAACGTGTTGTGCACAGTGAGTTGGAGGTTCTGCAAGAGCAGCCAGAGCCTGCGACCTCGATGTGTCGTGGTTGTGTATCCCCAGTCAGTATGCTGACTGTTGAAGTCCCCACCGATGAGTAGGGGATGTTTCCCTGCTAGATGGTGTAGCTTTCGCAGAAGTGATTCTAGCGGGGCCATCGGCAGGGAGGGGGGTGGTATATGTTTGCTATAAATATAGAAGGAAGTGAATGTGTGTGATGTATAAGTTCTGTGATCACGCAGGGCGTCTCAGACGTGATGTGATGAGTTTTGTAGGTGAGGCTGCGGTGGATGAGTGTGGATGCCCTGGGTGTGTTAGTGGTATCCGAGTGTGCAGATGTGTAGGAGGGGAGGGTTGCCCGGTGTGCAGTCTCCTGTAGAAGTAGTATGTGGGGCGTGGGTGTGATGGTGGAAAGCAGAAGTTGCAGAGGCGCGCGCTTTGCCCGGAAGCCGCGGCAGTTCCAAGTTGAAATGGGTAGATAATTAGTGTTCCCCCCGCCATATTGGATGATAGGGGGATTGAGGATGGAAGTAAGACGGGTGTCAATTGGTATGTGTGGCTCAGGATAGGTGGTTTGTGCTTGCGGAGGAAGGATGGGGGGAGTGGAGGGGGTTTGAAGTTGGGTGAAGCGATGGTTAAGATTATGTTCCAAGAGCTCCATTATCTTGGTAAGCATAGCGTCCATGCGCTGCTCAAGTTTTTCGTTGAGGGTGGCGGCAAGGTGATTGAATCTGGCCTCGAGGCGTGCGTCTAGCTCTTTTAGTTTGTGGTCAAATTTGGCTTCGAGTGCTGCTAATTTACCGTCTATTTCTGAGGGTACGGGAGGGGGTGTGGCGTCTGTGGTGCGTTGTTTCTTTGCGGGAGGGGTGCTCGATGTGTCTGTGGATGATGGGGTCGAGTTAATGACAGCGGGTGCGGGTTTAGGGGGCATGGAGGGGGCGGGGCTGCTTAGGAGGGAGGAAAGGCGGCTTACCTCTTCACGCAAGGCCTTGAGCTCCTGGTCTCTCGGATCTGCCTGGGAGGACTGGGGTGGTGGGGGATGACGGGTAGCCTTGCCAGAAACGCGGTCTGCCCAGGTGAGACGCGTGGCGTTCTTGCTGCCATTCTGCCGGCTTGTAGAAGGCGACCGGAAAGTCGTCGAGCTGCGTCTGCTGGCTGTGCCTGGTTTATCGCAGCGGGAAAGCCGCGATGTATCCGGAGGAGAGAGAGCGTTCTTCGGGGACGCTAGTTTGCGGCCCCGTCCCTTGCAGTTCTCGGTGCCGGTCATATGAGGGCCGCCGCAGAGAATGCAGCTGGGGGTGCATGAGGGCACATCTTCCTTTGTCCCCGCAGGGAGGCGTCTGCAGCATGCAGACGTTGGTGAGTGGCGACACCACGGGGTTAACCCGAGCATCCGCGGGGACATCCCCTCAGGGGGATGATGGTGAACAATGCGTCACCACGGACCCGAGCATCCGCGCTTAGCCGTGCGTGGCATCGCCGTGTCCGGGGAAAAGGGGATCCTGGTGGTTGAGCCGATGCCGAGCGTTTGGACCCTTAAGGCCCCTCGGCGGAGGCAACACACCACTTTGGCCCCAGCTTCCTGTAGACGGCACCTCCGGCCTGACCCGACCGGGGGAAATCGGCAGTCGCCTTTTCCTGTCCTTCCCTGTACCTTTCACTTTCCTATTTCCTTTCTTAAAACTTTCCTGTATCCTCCTCTCTTCTTTGTTTTTTCTTTTTCCTGGCGGCGAGGGTTAACCGTGTGTGACCAACTACCCTGAGCTGAGTCATATTAGGTTATAGTTAAGGTGTACAGCTGGCGTGGGCAGGACTTTTTTTCAAGTACCTGTCGCGTCCCCTTGTTGGACTCCATGGTGGGTGGCTGGCACCATGACCGAAAAACTACATTTTTTTATGGCTCCCCCCCTTTCAAAACTTGATCGCTCTCTCAAGAGAGGGCGGACCGAAGCAGATGACTTTTTCCAGAAAAGAAAAGTATCCTTTCCAAAATTTCATGTCATTCACAGTAAAGCAGAAGAAACACAAGCAAGGATAATATCCCCATTCCAAGTCTCAAAACGCTTGACGGATGTCTTAGGCCTTGGCTACAAGGTGTCAAAAATGGCCAGTGGCGACTTACTTCTTGAACTGCGCGACAGCATACAACACTCAAAAGTTGCAACAATTGTATCCATTGGGGACATCCCTGTCTCTGTGACCCCACATCGGTCTCTGAATACTGTACAAGGCGTCATCTCTGAAATAGATTTTGTCCACCTTTCTGAAAAGGAAATGCTCGAAGGACTTACTGACCAAGAAGTTATAGATGTCCACCGGATCAAGATCCGGAAGGATGGCAAAGAAGTGGACACCAAACACCTGATCTTGACATTCAACATGAGCACATTACCCGAATCCATTGAAGTAGGCTACCTGAAAATAAATGTAAGACCGTATATTCCCAACCCACGCAGATGTTTCAGCTGCCAGAGATTTGGCCACGGCTCCCAGAGTTGTCGCGGCCGCAAAACTTGCGCAAAATGCTCTTCGAAGGACCACCAATCCGAAGAATGTGTTGCTAACCTACGGTGTGGAAACTGTGATGGCGACCATGCTGCCTACTCCAGGGCTTGTCCGTCCTGGAAAAAAGAGAAAGAAATCATTACTCTCAAGACTACGCAAAACATTTCTTTCAAAGAAGCAAGAAGGCAATACTCTCAAACAAACAAATTCACCTTCACTGCAAAAACAATCTTCGCCGATGTGGTGCGTGGGCGCGGCGCACCACACCAGGCTTCGGCACCTGTCCAGGCCACACGTAGTGAGCCTGTGGTGGGGCCATCCGCGCCGTCTGGTGGAGTAGCTCACGCTACTCCGCCTACCCCAAAGGAGGGGACGCAGACCCCCGGGTCGGCGGGCCCAAAGACCTCTTCCCACAGGTCGAGGTCAAATTCGAAAATCAATGTGCCTCCTGCACGGTCGTCCAGTGCCTCCGCAGAGGCGATGGACACGACCCCGGGCAGCCCCTCGCCGTCCACGTCGGATGGTCGGCGGAGCTCCCTGGATCGGTCAAAAAGAGACAGGCCCCGAGTCACGGGGCCATAAACAACTTGATCTAGTTTTTTCAATCAGTACAAACACAAAACTAAGATGGCTTTCATAATACAATGGAACTGTAGAGGAATGTTGAGGAACTACAGTGATATAACACATATTCTAGGGTCAGTGATGCCTCTAGCTCTATGTCTCCAGGAGACCAATCTTGGTCCACAACATTCAAATATCTTAAAACATAAAACTTTTAGACGTGATCGCGAACATGCAAATAGACTGTCGGGAGGCGTCGCAATCATCACCCAAAGCGGCGTCCCGGCTCAAGAAATCAAACTGAAAACGAAACTTGAGGCGGTTGCGGTTAGCGTCATCAGCTACAAAACCATAACAATATGTTCCGTATATCTTCCGCCACGCATCACATTAACATGCCAAGATCTAGAAGGCCTGATCGATGAACTGCCGGAGCCATTTCTGGTAGTTGGCGATTTTAACGCTCACTCTCCGTTTTGGGGAAGCGAACGCTGTGACTCTAGAGGACAAACAATCGAAGATTTTATACTTTCTAATAATGTCTGTCTTTTAAATACGGAAAAAGCCACATATTGCTGTCCAAGCTCAGCAAAAATGAGCTCTCTCGATTTAGCTTTCGCATCACCATTACTTTTTAACGATTTTAAATGGGATGTTTTAAATGACCCCATGGGCAGCGATCACTTACCTACCATCATCAGGCTCTCATCGTCCACTCCAATCATCCCCACAAGGCCACGGCACTGGAAAATTCAGCTCGCCGACTGGTCACTTTTTACAAAAAGTGCCACTCTGGAAAAGGAATTTAGTGACGACCTTAGCACAGATGAAATTAATGAGAAGTTTACTGAATGCATAATATCGGCCGCAACAATCGCTATACCACAAACAACAGGACTTGCACAAAAGAAACACAAAGTGTGGTGGACAAAAGAATGCACATTAGCAAAAAAAACAACAAAAGAAAGCCTGGAGCGCTCTGCGTCGATATCCCACTGCAGAGAACCTACTCACCTTTAAGAAGGCAAAAGCCAGAGCGCGGTATGTGCGAAGAAATGCAGAGAAAACCTCTTGGCAGAAATATGTCTCCTCAATAAATAGTTCAATAACATCAAAGAAAATGTGGGAAAAAGTGCGTAAATTTACTGGTGACCATACCCCTTTCACACTTCCTCTCTTGACAGCACCCGGGACACAAACATCTTTAGAAGAACAGGCCAACATACTGGGCGAGCATTTTGCTGAGATCTCAAGCTCATCCAACTACTCAAACACATTTCAAAAACACAAAGCAATAGCTGAGAAACAAAGATTCCCATCTGGAGCAGGTGTTCATGAGGATTATAACCAGCCTCTCACACTAGAAGAATTAAATAAGGTACTATCTTCTGGTAAAAAGACAGCACCGGGACCAGACAACGTGCATTACGCTATGCTTGCACATCTCTCCGAGGCTGCTGTAGAGGCACTGTTAAAATTCTTTAATAAAATCTGGATAACTGGCAATATACCTGACGAGTGGAAAAAAGCAGTCATAATACCTTTTCTCAAACCCGGAAAACCACCAACAAGTCCTAGCAGTTACAGACCAATAGCCCTCACCAGCTGCATTGCTAAATCTTTCGAAAGTGTAATAAACATTAGATTGACCTTCATACTTGAATCTCGGCAACTATTAGATACACACCAATGTGGGTTTAAGAAAGCATGCTCAACCACAGATCACCTTGTCCGTCTAGAAAACACCATCCGGGAGGCGTTCATCCACAAGCAGCACTGTATTGGGGTCTTCTTCGACTTGGAGAAGGCCTACGATACTACGTGGAAGTTCGGCATCCTCCGTGACCTAGCAGAGCTAGGTATCCGCGGCAGGATGTTGAACTGCTTGAACGACTTCCTGGCTAACCGCACATTCCGAGTCCGCCTAGGAGCAACTCTCTCCATGACTTTGACCCAAGAGAACGGCGTACCCCAGGGGTGCATTCTAAGCACGACACTCTTCATAGTAAAAATGAATTCCTTAGCTAAATTAATACCCAAGTCCATAATGTATTCAGTCTATGTAGATGACCTACAAATAGCATGCACGTCCTCCAGCATATCAACCTGTGAGAGACAAATACAAATCACACTAAATAAACTAGGTGCTTGGGCAGACATAAATGGGTTTAAATTTTCTCCTCAAAAAACAGTAGCTGTTCTTTTTTCATTGCGACGAGGCCTACAGGTCGATCCCAATCTATACTTGAATCACACTGCGCTACCAATTAAACTAGAACACAAATTTTTAGGCGTAACTTTCGACAAGAAACTCACATTTCTACCACATATTAACAACCTTAAAAAGAAAGCTTCTCAAGCCCTCAATATATTAAAAGTTCTCTCACGGAAGCGGTGGGGGTCCGATAGAGCAAGCCTTTTACAAATATATCGCTCTCTGGTGCGCTCCAAGCTGGACTACGGGTGCATAGTATATGGTTCGGCAAGAGCATCCTACTTAAAAAGATTAGACCCCATTCATAATCTTGGTCTGCGCCTATCATCCGGAGCATACAGAACATCACCAGTAGTTAGCCTTTACGTTGAAACTAATGAAGCCGCTCTTGAGGATCGAAGAATCGCCCTTACATGCTCATATGTCTTAAAAATCCGTTCTCTTCCGAAACATCTCTGCCATCCAGTTGTAACCAAGTGCCCATCTAAAAGATTATTCATCAACAAACCACATTCTATCAGACCATTACTGCTGCGCTTTGAAGATAAATGTGAAGAGCTAACAGTACTAGATGCCCTACCGAATATTGCACAAAGGAATGAATATTTACCACCATGGTACAGCCTGCCTTCAGTATGTGACCTCACAATGACACATTTAGATAAAAAGCAAACGCCAAATGAGTACATATTACAGGAATTCTTTGCACTACAAGAAAAGTATGACACTTACATTGAATTTTATACCGATGGCTCAAAAACAGAAAGTCACGTTGGAAGTGCAGTAATCCAAGGAAAAAACAAACAGATAATGCGACTACCAGAATTCGCATCGGTTTTTACTGCTGAGTGTTATGCCATCTTTGTAGCTGTGGAAAAAATAGTAAGAGAGAATATCAAAAATAGCATCATTTACACCGATTCCCTGAGTATGCTCAAAGCACTGCACTCCAGAAATGCTGCTGAACCCATAATAGGTAACATCATACATAGCATTGTTAAAATCACAAAACAAAAACATAACATTAAATTCTGCTGGGTTCCTAGCCATGTTGGAATCGTAGGTAATGAAAAAGCAGATGTATGCGCTGCACAAGCCCGGAATGGCCAAATAAAACAAGTGAGCATACCGCACAGGGATTGCTTAAAGTTTATCAACAGTAAACTCAGAAATAAGTGGCAGGCCGCATGGCAAGATCACGTAAACAACAAATTAAATTCTGTGAAACCAATTTTAGGGGAATGGCAATCATGTAGGCATCAAGAACGTTTTACCGAAGTTATTTTATGTCGGCTCCGCATTGGACACACCCACCTCACGCACAACTTTCTGCTAGCCAAACAAAACAAACCTCTCTGTGAAATGTGTGGTGCTGAACTCACAGTGAACCACATTTTAATTTCATGCATAAAACTAGAAGAACTAAGAAAGAAATATTTCACAACGTTTTACAGGGAAAGCATCCCATTACACCCCATGCTACTCTTAGGTGATCGAGCACTGGTTGATATTTCATGTATTTTTAGGTTTCTCAAGGAAGCCAACGTTTTAAACAAACTCTAAGTATTTTTAGAAAGCTTCACCATTAACAAAAACTCTAACCTTGTGTTTGGCGCAGCATAGCCTCAGTTGCTTTTGCGCCATAAAAATCAATATAACTAACTAACTAACATCTTCCTTTGGGTGGGACTGCCCGCAGCGGGGGCACTTATGAGACCTTGGATGGACGCACACATCCGCCCGGTGACCTGGGACGCGGCAGTTCGTGCAGGCGTCTATATGCCCTCGGTACGGTGTGCATCTGTGGAAGGCTCCTGCATAAAGAACTGCGCGTGGGACAGGTCCAGCCCGAAAAGTTATTAAGATGGAACGCGTGGAGCCCATTCGGCGGGCGTCCACGATGAGGGCGTCTGGGTTGCCGGTGAGCAGGTCTTGCAGGAGCTCTGACGGAGTCTCATTCCAATAAGCATTGGAGATGACTCCGCGTACTGCTCCGTCCGGCGGGGCTATGTAAGGTGCTACGGCGAATTCCTTGCCTTGGTGTGTGATGGTGTTCACCCGAACCAGAGCGAGCGCGTCATCTTTTAGGGGCGTGCTTACGGTGCAGGTGTTGTTGACCGGGTGTACCCTGATTTGGGTACGCGCTGGCTCCTTAAGCTGGGACGCCGCTTGGAGGATGGCCTCTCGTAGTTGTCGGGGTGGAAGCAGGTCCAGCTGCAGCCCGCCTCGTGATCTAAAAACGATCTTGTAATCTGCAGCAGGAAGCGGTGGTTGCTGCCGCGAACGCTGCGCAGCTGTGCGCCTTGCTTGCAGGTGCGCTTACTTTTCAAGGCATGGAGACTTGGGGGTACCGGTAGCAGAGGCTGCGCCCTCCTGGCGTCGGGTTGTTGAAAGGACGTCCTTGGAGCGGGCAGGCACACTAAGAATGTGCGTCCAGTCCCTTGGGTCGTAGTCGTTGGGGTTAAGAACCTCTCCCTGCACCTGCACCTCCATGATGGCGTTGGTGGCGGAAGCGTCCGTCGGAGTAGGCCTAGCTCCCAGCGGAGCGAGGCCTAGCTCAGGCGGAGAGGTCACAGAGAAGAAAGGGCCGTGGGTGCCCGAAAAATGGCGTAGGCGGGCCAAAAATTGATGGCGTGCAGCGCTCACATTCGCAGATCCGTGGGTGGTGAAATTTTGGCTGATGATGCTGGCGATTGGCGAATTCCGCTGTCTTTGTGCGGAGCCGATGTGGGGTGCGTCTGTACTACACGGCCCCCTAGCGGCCAATCCCCGCAGCTTAAAGCGCGACTAAGGTGTCCACTGCTGGTTACAACGGACAACGGCGACGCCGCGAAGCGCAGAACCGGGCGCCAATGAGCTGCGCTCTAAAAGTGGGAGAAGGGAGATTATGTGCTTGTAATTTTCTCCATAGAGTTGCCTCTCGATTGCTAATGGACTTGTGTGGCAGATTTCCCCTGTATTGACACACTGACGGCACGGCTGCGTCCCATCTCGAGTACATATTGTCACCGGACGCCGGTAGAACGTTCTCCCTGGCAGAAGAGTACTTGGCAAGCACACTTGGCAGAGCGCAACCGACTGACCTTAGAACCGAGCAGAAGAGGACGAAGTCCGGTGCGCGACAAAGGACGAAGACAGACCGCACGACGGCGCCGGTAGAGTGGTGTCTAAAATAAGTGTGGCATTGCCCCTCCCCTATGGAAAGGCATCGACTCGATGCTTGAAAATGAGGAAGGAGCCACGTGTGGGCGTGAACGGAGTCCCAGGCACTGAACATGGCCAGAGTTTTCCTAGCGGGCATGGTATGGCTTGAGTCTTGCGACGTGCACAATTTCGGATGCCGGCGGGCGTCTTGATGAGCGAACACTCCATTGCAGGCTGTAAGGAGATAGCGCCACCCAGCGGCGTTCGTGAGGAGAAGACAAAGCACGAGGAGCGCGTGCGGAGGGGAACGCGGGGCAGGTCGAAGAGGATTACGTGGCAGAGAAGAGAAGAGCGCGGTGGGCGACGGACGTGGACGAGTTCTGCTGGCTCCCCGAGTTCCGGGCTTGGGCCTTAGCCGCAGACGTCCGGGCCACCAGACCTGGACATCCATCGTCGAGAGCCTCAACCACCAGGCCCAGGCGCCACTCTTCTCCGTCCATCCGTCAGCTGCTCTACATAGGCCGCTTCGGGCGCCTACGTGACTTTTCCGGGATACCAGACCTGGGAACCGTGCCGGGAGCCCACGAACGCTGACGCTGCGGTAGCGTTTCATCGACGTTGGAACGCCAAGAGACTCCTTGACTGCCCGACACCCAGCCAGTCCTCCCCGCTCGTTGCTCGAATAAGACAAGTAGTGTGAACTTTCCTCTTTGACTCTTTTTCCTGCATTTATCATAAGCACTTTGTTCTGTTCCCCCGTGTGTTTTTCCCGTGTATTGTTGCGTTGTTCTCTTGTTCCTTTCCTTTCTTCTCGCTCATATTGTAATTGGTTTCCTTTCCGTTAAAAGTCGCCTCGTTTATTGTTTGTACTTTGGTGTTTGTTGAAAATAAGACCTGCAATCATCTCACAGAGTCCTCACAAATTTGGCGTCCACTACGACAGGACGAGGTCGGTTATTATTTCTTTGCCTGTTGTGTTAATTTAGGCACAGTATGAGCGCGTCAGATTTGGTTACTTTAGGCGAGCGCATGGGCTTGTGCGGCGCGGAGTTACGAGCGTGGGTGGAGGACGAGCTTCGTAAGGCACGGGAAGAGAGAGCCGCGGAGCGTGAAGCTGCTAAGCAGAAATTGGAATTAGAGGCACGGAATTTAGAGGCGGAGCGTGAAGCTGCGAAGCAGAAATTGGAATTAGAGGCACGGAATTTAGAGGCTGAGCGAGAGGCTGCGAAGGAACGCTTGGAGTTAGAGGCGCGGAACTTGCAGCTACAAATAAGGCTCATGGAGGGTGGCGCAAATCCTCCGAGTGACCGTGGAGAGCGTAGCGTCTCATCGACCAGCTCCATTAACCCGCACAGCCTCATACCACAGTTCAATGAAGCGCGGGATGACCTCGATGCCTACTTAAAGAGATTTGAGCATGTGGCCACGGGGCAGGGTTGGCCAAAAGAAAAGTGGGCAACGGCGTTGAGCTTGTGCCTTGGCGGCGAAGCACTTAGGGTCTTCGGTCGGCTCTCGCCTGAGGATTCCGTGGATTATGACAAAGCGAAGCTTGCCTTGCTTCAGAGGTTTAGGTTCACCGCGGAAGGGTACCGAGAGAAGTTTCGCCAGAGCAAGCCCCAGGATGGAGAAACGGCCTCGCAATATGCTGCCAGGTTGTTTAGCTTCTTTGACCGTTGGGTCGAGATGCGGGGAGAAGGCCGCACTTTTGAGGTGGTTCGCGAGATGGTCGTGAGCGAACAATTTCTGAGCAACTGTCATTCTCGTTTAGCCCTTTTCTTACGTGAGCGGGAGGGCAAGACAGTTGCCAAGCTGGCGGAGGCTGCCGATCATTTTCTTGAAGCACAGCGGCAAAATAACTTGTTGTTCTTCAAAGAACAGGGGGAGCATACGATGAATAAAGCCAAGGACGAGGTTTCAGGTTCACAATCTCGCCTGCGGTGTTTTCTTTGCGAGAAGACTGGGCACAAGGCGGCGGATTGTCGGACGAAGCCGAAGCAATCGTATTGCACCTGGTGCCGCGAGGTAGGACATGATGCCCAGTCATGCAAAGCTAAGAGGCCAGGAGACCGTGAAGAGTCCGCCTGTTGCATGACACCTCGATATTCACATCCCGATAGCACTGCAGTGGTAACGCGCGTAGAGGGCCAGTTGGGGGAGATGGTCTGTCCTTCCAACCCGGTGGAAACTGCTATGCCCGTGGCGCACGGTGAGGTGTTCGGCCAGCCTGGTTCGGTATTACGGGATACGGGCAGCACCGGTATTGTTGTGCGTGAGTCTCTTGTACCGCCAGCAGCACTAACAGGGAAAAAGGCTACATTATTCTTGGCCAATGGGACCCGTGTAGAAGTTCCGGAAGCGGAGGTGGTGATTTCTTCTCCATACTTCTCGGGTAAGGCCATCGCGCGCTGCTTGTCTACACCCTTATACGACATTATAATAGGCAATGTCCCCGGGGCTAAACCTCCATTCCCGGTTGACCCGCCAGTTCTCACTGATCAGGCAGTTTCCCTTGCCATGACGGGTGCGGTCGATGTTCCTTCCCTTATGGTGACAGCAAAGGTTTCAGAGAGTAGTAAAAGCCCCACTCTGAACACACTCCACTTGTCACGGCCGGAGTTTCGCCTCAAACAGGAAGAAGACCCGACCTTAGAGGTGTGTCGCAGGAAGTTGGGGCAAATATTTCATGGCAAGGGACAGACCGCCCACTCCTTTGATACAGATGACGGTGTTCTTTTCCGGTCGTACCAAGTGTGTCCCGGCCAAGTCGTTGAGCAAGCGGTGGTACCGAAGGGCTTACGCACGCAAGTTCTTAAGTTGGCACATAAGAGTGCATTATCCGGCCATCATGGAATACGGCAAACAATAGCTAGGGTGCTCAGTGAGTTTTACTGGCCCGGTGTACAGGCTGACATTAAGAGTTATGTCAGATCGTGTGATATGTGTCAGCAAACTGTGTTGAAGGCAAGGGAGAACAGAGTGAATAACATCGTAGGACGGGAACATGTAAAATCATGGTGGAAACCGAGGTCGGTTTGGAGAAAACGGTTTCACAAAGGAAAACGGAAGTACTAGCCGAAAAAGTTCTCGCGACGGTGATGTGGTTTGATGGGAACAATGGAATACGGAAGAATGTAGCCCACACCTATTGTTGGAATTGTTTTTGTTTGTTCATGTTTGTTTTTGAGTGTCGGCTATCTACTTTTTATGTTTTCCGTGTTTCTTCGCCCTCTATGGACGCTTTACGTTGACTTTCCATGTGCTCTCTGTGCTGTGTGTGCGAAGGTCTGTGAACGCTTCGAACATTGACGAACGTCGTATTGTGTGTGGTGTGTAGTGTGCGCGCTGTGGTGCGGTGTTCTGTGTTGCGATCGTCGAACGCGTCTGGTGTCGCTCTCCTGAAGTTGAGTTCTTTCCCTTGGAAAAAACTTCCGAAGAGGGGGCCTTCTGTAAGGAGATAGCGCCACCCAGCGGCGTTCGTGAGGAGAAGACAAAGCACGAGGAGCGCGTGCGGAGGGGAACGCGGGGCAGGTCGAAGAGGATTACGTGGCAGAGAAGAGAAGAGCGCGGTGGGCGACGGACGTGGACGAGTTCTGCTGGCTCCCCGAGTTCCGGGCTTGGGCCTTAGCCGCAGACGTCCGGGCCACCAGACCTGGACATCCATCGTCGAGAGCCTCAACCACCAGGCCCAGGCGCCACTCTTCTCCGTCCATCCGTCAGCTGCTCTACATAGGCCGCTTCGGGCGCCTACGTGACTTTTCCGGGATACCAGACCTGGGAACCGTGCCGGGAGCCCACGAACGCTGACGCTGCGGTAGCGTTTCATCGACGTTGGAACGCCAAGAGACTCCTTGACTGCCCGACACCCAGCCAGTCCTCCCCGCTCGTTGCTCGAATAAGACAAGTAGTGTGAACTTTCCTCTTTGACTCTTTTTCCTGCATTTATCATAAGCACTTTGTTCTGTTCCCCCGTGTGTTTTTCCCGTGTATTGTTGCGTTGTTCTCTTGTTCCTTTCCTTTCTTCTCGCTCATATTGTAATTGGTTTCCTTTCCGTTAAAAGCCGCCTCGTTTATTGTTTGTACTTTGGTGTTTGTTGAAAATAAGACCTGCAATCATCTCACAGAGTCCTCACACAGGCGCACTTCGTACGTAACGTCGCTGAGTTTGCGGAGTACCTCGTAGGAGCCGAAGTAACGGCGCAAAAGCTTCTCGGAGCGACCGCGCAGACGGATGGGGCTCCAAACTCACACTTGATCGCCAGGCTGGAAAATGACTTCGCGATGACGAAGGTTGTAGCGGTGAGCATCGACTTCTTGCCGCACGCAGATTCGTTGCCGAGCCCCCCCCCCCCCCCCCCCCCGCCACCGAATACGGACCGGTGCGGTTTCGGCTGCTAGGTTTTGTTTCGGTGCAACGCACAGCGGTGAGTGCAGCCGCCGCAACCCACTCTTGGGGTTGCGAATCCCCAGGAAAGGTTCAGCAGACTTTCCGCGACATTAGGGGCATTTCTTTAACCTACACCAGCTACACCAGTGTAGCAAACGTCCAATACCTCCAATGAAGCTTTGCTACACTGGTGTAGCTGGTGTAGGTTAAAGAAATGACCCTATTGTGAGCGTGTCACGCCCACGATGCCCGTTCCCCAAAGTGGGAGGGCAGGTCCGAGATGGGAGACGGACTGGGCACGTGGAATCCAGATCAAAAGCAGAACTGGTGACCAGAACGACTTGTTTGCTTTTGGCATGGACGCCCCGGTACACGCGGTCGGGACTTAGTCGTTTTGCCGTTGGTGTTCGCGCCTTGGTAGACGCAGTTCTGACTTATTCGTTTTGCCGAGCGACGAGATCGCCCGGGTAGACGCGGTCGTTCGAAATTCGCAAAAAACGAAAGTCACACGGTTCCCTCTCGGTGCGAGGGTGTACCACCCAGCCGCGGACGCGTTGGTTTCCGATTCCGGAGAGCTCGGTGCCTCGCGGGGGCATGCGGCTGAGCGAACCAAGCTTGTGTTTTGGGGAAGTCGCCTTTGGCCCGAAAACACGAAAAGTGATGGAATAAGTAGCACATTCAGGAGGCCAGTAAGCTCCGAAACGCGGGAAAGCCCGGCTGTAAGGGATCGGTACTGTACGCGGGGTCATCGGAACGCGGCTGGGGGCGCTCAAAGCGAAGCGTCTCCTTTCTTGGAACGCGGCCGCTCGCGAACGCGCCGAGAACTACGGGTGTCCCCCCGCCCCGCGTTACCGATTCGCGCACGTGCTGGCACAAATGTGTATTTATGTTTGTTTTTATTTTTATTGTGTGGTAAGGAGGTGGTTTACCTTGTAGAAGCCGGAGGGCTGGCCATGCGCTTGAAGATCCAATCATGTTAAGAGGGCAACATGATTGGAAGCTACCAAATGTGGGCCGGGCCTTTAGGGCTTTAAAACCCGGCCCCGGAGCGGGAAGCGGAGGTTCTGGGCTAAGGGGAGATGCTATGCATCTTCGGCTACGCCGAGTAGGGGCCTCCCCTAGTGTTAGCCAGTTCCACCTTTTTGTTGTTTTGAATCTTTTTGCTCTTTAATTTGTCTCGAGTGCCTAAACTTGTATATGCAATGTAAATAGCTGTATATAAACTTCAAGTATTCGCCTTAGCCCTGCATCTCAACTGATCACAAGACCGTCTCCAACGGGGCACCCCTGGTGCGAAGGAACGCTTATGTCTTCAAGTGAACGAACCGTTTCTGGCGGGGCACCTCTGGTGCAAGGAGGAAAGAGAACCTGTGAAATTTACTCCGGCGGTTGTCTGAGTAACGGTTAGTTGACCTGGCGAAATCGCAGGGAGACATCAAACTGCTATACCTTGTGGTAGCATGTGATGATAACTGCGGACATCAATTGAGACTTCAACCATGAAGACGTGGGAGAATGGAGTGGAGTTTCACATACTATGCCAGGGGCGATCGTCGGTGGGCACGAACGCCGCGAAAACCGTGAAAGGATAACGGTTGCGTGTGCGAGTTCCAGTGGAGTAACAGCCGAAGCACCGAACGAGTGGTGTGAAAAATCCGTCATCTTAGTACTGTGGGACGGTCGGGGTGGCGGAACCTGGCTTGGGGGAGGGGATCCTAGTCGAGCCCCTGTATGTTTTCCCTGTCTCAGACGGTCGGAGATTGCCCACAAAACGTTCTCTGTGGTGTGGGAGTACGCTCGACACCGAGGGCCCACTATTGGTGGACTGAGTGCTCGCCCTTCAAGTAGGCCTGAAAAGGAACTCAGGATCAAATCAAATCTGGTCAAAATCCCTGCTGTCCCCAATCCCACCTAATTCCCACAACCCAAACCAATTTCCAATATCCCATTCTTTTGCCCATCCCTTCCGCTACTTCCCAGGGGAGAACAGGGGAGTCTGCCCGGGCTCGCTCCCCCGGCTATGGGTCGCTACAGTAGCTTTTTTCCCTTTTATTTTACTTTTCCACCCACGGGTGGTGAAATTATAATTTGCCTACGGGCCTATTCTTTTATTTTCAAATTGGGTTAAGCCTGTTGTACGTACGTGGTGCAGGCAGGGGCTTATTATTTTTATTTCCTTTTGGTTACCCCAACCTATCCTTTGTTGTTAAGCGAGGGCGGATGTGGTCAGAGCACCAATAAATAGAGGGTCATCTCCGAGGTCATCAGAGCTGGACGAGATAAGAGCACGGGACAAGCAGTCTGCATCGCTGTGTTTGTTGCCCGACTTGCAGGCAACTGTAACATCAAATTTCTGCAAGCGAAGGCTCCAATGAGCTAACCAGCCCGAGGGGTCTTTAAGGTTCACGAGCCAACACAGTGAGTGGTGGTCACTCACGACCCGAAACGGGCGGCCATACAAGCAGGGTTATCTTGCAGCAGCAGCAATAATCTTGTGTCAGCGCGCCGTCAATCTCCTTGTCAGATGCGGAGTTGCGCTTCTTGAAGAAGTGACAAGCAAAGATATTCTCTTTCTTTCTGTTGTTTGTAACCAGTATTTATGCCCATTTTCTGTTGTTTGTAACCAGTATTTATGCCCAGTATTTATGCCCATTTTCAACCGCCGCGGTGGCTCAGCGGTTATGGTGCTCGGCTGCTGACCCGAAAGACGCGGGTTCGATCCCGGCCGCGGCGGCTAGAATTTCTTTGGAGGAAACATTCTAGAGGCCCGTGTACTGTGCGATGTCAGTGCACGTTAAAGAACCCCAGGTGGTCGAAATTTCCGGAGCCCTCCACTACGGCGTCTCTCATAGTCTTAGTCGCTTTGGGACGTTAAACCCCATAAACCAAACCAAAACCAACCATTTTCACCCATTAAACGTCAGTTGGAAGTCAGCGCTTGTGTGTCCTCGTTCTTCGTCGTGTGTCCTGCTGTTTTGCGCTGGTATTTATATGTTATGGATCACCAATTAGCCCGCACCCTTACCCTACTGTGACATTGGCGTCACACACGCGAAAAACACGCCTGTCGGGCTCGCTGCTGTCGGCTATGGCACACTGAGTTGAAACATCACGACATGTTCGCGGAGGTTGATTATCGCACCGTGTTCCCGAAGAAAATCAAACCCGAGCATTAGGTCCTTCGAGCATTGAGCCAACACAGCGAAGCAGGCAGTCAAGGTTACACCGCGAGTTTCCGTTCTAGCAGTGCAGACGCCAAGCGGTGTCGCAGATGGCCTTCAGCTGTCCGGATGTGCGTTCCAGGCCATGGTGTCAGTACTTTCCTCAGGACAGTCGCCAGACCACGAATCATCACGGAGGAATCGGCGCCGGTATCTACGAGAGAAGTCAGGTGGCGGCCATCAACGATGATCGGGATTTCAGCCGAAGCTTGGTCACCTTCAGGAAAACGCTGTGTGGGGGAGGTCGGACTAGGGGATCGTTCTCGCGGTCGAGTTGGGGCGTCAAGCGGAGGCGTCTCTTTTCGTCGAAAGGTCGTCGGACTTAAGGGTCGTTCGGATTGTCCAATTGAAGCGTCAAGCGAAGGCGTCTCTGTGCGTCGAAAGGTCGTCGCGGCGTCGGGTCGGAGTTCGGGTCGCATGCTAGCGGAGGATGTTCGTCATTATGTCCTGTGACGGCGGCCCTACCTCCGGGGGTCGCCGTCCTCAGCTTTGCCGGCGCGGGCTGGAGGACTGCCGGACGAAGGACTGGCGGGCTGGTGAAGACAACCGTCGAGGCGACGGTGACTTGGACTTGACTTGGACGTTGGGCAGTGGGTGAAGGTGCGACGTTGGCCGCTAGGTACTGATCGATCTCGCGGGGTCGTTCACCATAGCGTGGCGGGGATGCGTCTGGTGAAAAGCCGCGCAGGCCAATCCGGCGGTGCGGCCAGTGACGACGGATGTGGCCTGTTTCGCCGCAGAGAAAGCACAGGGGCGTGTTGTTCGGCTTGCGCCACATGTTTGCCTTCGTGACGAGTGGGCGGTCGCCTGGCAGCGCTGTCGTATACGGGAATCGGTGGGACGGGTGACCGAGTAGATTTCCGCCCGCCTTTTAAGGAGCAGTACTGATTTTCAGAGCGACTCGGCTGTCTACGTTTTAGCTCGCCATGAATTCAACCTCTGGCACCAACTACCCGAAAATATCCGGTGCGTCAGAGTACGCCAAGAAGTCTGCCATCAAGAAGTATGTCGTGAAGATCATGCTGGTCGGCATGGGATCTCGTCTCTAGTGCCCAGGCTAGTTGCGGCAGGTCACCTTTGTTAATGCTTACGATGCTGCAGAGACTGGCGAGAGAGAGCGCTACTGGGACTCCGCGCGGGAACCAACGTCAGTAACTGTGTCGAGAATAGCACATGCTCGTGGACACCACGTCCCGGATAAAGGGCTTTGTGGAAAAGACGAAAGCATCGTCTGAGGAAGCGTGCTTCTCGGCTCTGGGCGAAGACGAACCGCTGCTGGGCATGGCCCCCGATTCAAGCGTGAGGTACCAGGTACTCTATCTGATTGCGCCTCTGCAAGGCTGTCGACGTCCGCTGATGTTTCCAGGAAAAGTCTAGAAGGTGATTACTATGCTGCCTCGGGTGGTGGTGGTGAAGAGCATTTATTTAGTTATTTACAGAGAGGTGCTCGGGGAGAGGCCCCTAATGGGTCTCACCCCTTACAATACTAGGCGGAGTCCCTCATTCTGGGATCCCGTTGGTCGAGACCGCTACACAAGTCCGCCGAACCGGGGCCTCTTGGGCCGATAATTCCTGGCAGCTGAGCTGGGCCGCCTCCCAGTCCTCTCGGGTAGGGGAAGGGGTGATTGGGGGGAGAGAAGGATTTTTTCTGCATGCCCAAACCATGTGGAAGGTGTCGGCCACCTCCCCACAGAATGAGCAGCGGCCGTCAAAAGAAGGATTAAAGTGCTTGAGAACCGCCGGGCACAGCAGGGTGTTTGTAAAGAGCCTCAGAAGAATTCGTTCGCCAGCTTTACCCAGTCCATTCATAGGAACTGGTTATCGCCGGTGTTCGGCACGATAGTGCTCAGTAATTTCTTTAAAAGAAAGGAGAGGGCTGTGATCTGGGTTAAGCTCCTCCCAAGGGACGCCTGGTGCCCGGTGAGTGAGCGCGCGGGCTGCCTCATGGGCGGCTTCGTTACCTGGCATGCCTTGGTGGCCGGGGACCCATATGATTGAGCGATGAGTTGGATCGCCGTCGCGAGTACTGCGGTGTAAAATTTGTTGAGCGAGTGGAGTGATCCAACCGAACTCAAAGTTACGACAGGCTCCGCGAGAGTCTGTGAGGATGAATTTAGAGTCGGGATGTGAGGCTGCGAGGGCGATCGCCACCTCCTCCGCATGCGTTGAGGTGGGCGCTCTGAACGAGAGGCCGTCTACCTGTTTTCCCTCGTGTATGACTGCAGCCGTGTACCATTCCCCCCTGGAGCGGTAGGGGCCTGCAATGTCGACGTAGAAGACGTGTTTCTTTGTGCCATAGTGGCGGTGCAGGGCATTCGCCCGCGCCTGGCGCCGGCCATTATGGTCTTCCTTGTTCATCTTAGTCGGAAGGGGTCGAACGTAGAGGGTGCTTCTCCACGGTTCTGGCACTCGAACCCGTTCCATGGTATGGTGATCATGTCTGATATGTAACCGGTCCAAGAGGCGGCGACCGGACATGGTCTAGGCGAGACGCGTGTATTGGTTAACGAGATGCGCCTCGCGGAGTTCTCGATAGGTGTTCACCACCCCCAATGCGAGGAGTCGCGCGTTGGAAGTGGATATCGGGAGGTCGAGGGCTCCCTTGAAAATTTTGCGGAGTACAATCTCCAAGTGATCTTCGTCATGTTTCCGTAAGCGGAGGTAAGGAGTCGAGTACAGTACTCGACTAGTTACGAAGGCATGCGCGAGCCGCATCGCATCCTTACTTCGCAACCCTCCTCGCTTGTTGGAAACGCGGCGAACCATTCGGCCCACCTTGTCGCCGACTTTGCGGAGTTTGGCAAGAGTTGTGTCTGCCTTACGATGTTGATTAATGAAGAGACCGATATTCGTAGCTCCTTCGCTTCACGGATGGGGCCGCTTGCGAGAGAAAGCTGAACGGAGATTTTGCATTTCGGAGAAGATCGAATATGCACAAATTCCGACTTGGACGGGGAGCACTGGAGGCCGCAGTACGTGGCATAGTGGTCAACTATGCTCGCCGCTGCTTGCAGGCATTCCTCCATCTCTCCTATGTTTCCCGTAGTGGCCCAGATGGTGATGTCATCGGCGTACAGCGCATGCTGAACACCGCCGACAGCCGCCAGCTGTGCCGGGAGGTACATCATAGCAATGTTAAAGAGAAGCGGGGACAACACAGCGCCTTGTGGTGTGCCCCGCGTTCCCATCTCAAACGGGCCGTACTCGGTCTCTTGTATACGTATATAGGCAAATCGGTCTGTTGAGAAATATTTGATGTAATTGAATGTACGAGGACCACAGTTGGTCTCGCTAAGGTGCTTTAGTATAACGCCGTGTTTTACATTGTCAAACGCACCCTTGAGATCGAGTGCTAGGACTATTTTGTCGTTGTGTGGGTGTTCTATGGGTTCGAGAACCTCGTTATGAAGCTGTAAGAGGATGTCTTGTGCGGACTTACTGGGTCGGAAACCGAACATGGTGTCGTCAAAGGAGCTTTTGCTCTCGAGATATTCTGAGAGGCGGTCACGGACCATCGTTTCCATCAGTTTTCCTACGCATGAAGTGAGGGAGATGGGCCGGAGGTTGTCTGTGTTTACCGGTTTCCCCGCATTTGGGATAAAGGTTACCAATGATGTCTTCCAATCCGGTGGCAACGAAGTGTCCCCGGTCCAAATGGCGTTAATATATTCGAGTAGGGTTTCGTATGCCCGATCAGGAAGGTTTGCCAATAATTTGACTGTGACCTTATCCCTCCCGGGCGCCGTCCCCCTGCGCATTTTGGCAAGAGCCGCGCGAAGGTCGTGAAGCTAGAAAAGTTGATCCAGTTCCGGATTATTGGAGCCTGCATACGAATAATCCTGCCCGCGCGGGTCTTGCTCCTGATTGAGGTATTGTGAGCGCAAGGTGTTCGCTAGCTGCTTCGTGTTTCCTTGAAAGTTGTGTATCGCGCAATTGATGTGTTTCTGGGTCTCCGAGCGTGTTTGTGTGGGGTCTATGAGACTCCTGAAGAGCCGCCAAGTGTTGCGGCTGGACATCTGTCTTGCTGCACTGTTGCATCGATCTACCCAGTTAGTGTCTGCGAGCTGGGCCGCATACTCGGCAGCTTGCTGGGTGAGGTCAGAGATGCGAGCGCGGAGTTTACGGTTGTGTTTCTGCCGCCGCCATCGCTTAGTGAGGCTGCGGCGAGCTTCCCAGAGGTGCCTTAGGTGGTTATCCACGTCAGGTGCACGCTCCGTAAGCTGGATATGATTTTCTTGTGAACGGAGTGTTTGCATGAGTCCGTGCGCCCAAGTGGAGTAGTCCTGTTCCATGAGAGAAGTTACTGGGAGGGCATGGCGGAAAGCGTTCCAGTCGGGAAGTTTGGCTTGCGCAAGGGGCCGACGTAAGGGGCGAGTGTAAATGACAGTGTTCAATATGCAGTGGTCGCTACCGAGGGTGTCCTCGGTGTTGATCCACTCTGCGTGTTGGATGTGTTTCACGAGGGTAAGGTCGGGGCAGGTGTCCCGAGTGACGGAGTTCCCTACACGTGTTGGGTGGACTGGGTCGGTTAGAAGAGTGATGCCCAGCGTAGAAATAAGTTCCGCCAACTTACAACCACGCGTCTCTTCCTTGCAATAACCCCACATGAGACAGGGCGCGTTAAAATCGCCCACTATCATGAGGGGGTCGCGACCCGCGATCGTTAGCGCTGCGCTAAAGATGTTAGAAAAAGTGATGTTTTTGAGTTTCGGGGGGCAGTAGATATTAAGTATGTGTGCGGGGCTATCTGTTCGCCGCAGGGGGAGGACAGAGACCATCACGTACGAATGTTCCAGATTTAGGTCGAGATCAACCTCCTGCGCTGTGTAACCCTTATGGACTAGGATACAGGTGAACGGGTCTCCTTGAAAAGTGTTATAGCCCGTGAGCTTAACCGCATCTCCGGTTTCTTGCAACGCAAGGACTGCGGTGGGGTGTTCGAGGTTGTCAATGTACGCCCTTAAGTGGGCGCGTTTGGTTCTGTTTTTGAAACCCCGACAATTCCAGTGCACAAGGGAAAAAACTTGCTGTCTTTGCGGGGGGCGGCGCCCATTAGGGTGTTGGTTGGGAGGGGACGCAGCCATGTTGATTTGAAGGGAGACTGCCTTGGAGAGCCGGCTCCGATAATTTTCCGTCAGGTTCCGCAGGTTCCGTCACCTGCGGCTGGATCGGTTCCGGCTCTTCCGTGAGTTCGGTTAGATCGATGGGGCGGTTGAATATTGATGGGCGGTTTGCGTCTTTGAGGGGCCCCATTCGGCGTAAAAGCCTGGGGTTTGACTCCAGCCACGTCTTAATATTGGCCGTCACGGTGGCCGTAACCGTGGCCGTGACTGACTTGAACAGGTTTTCTTGAATTTGGCTGAAATTTGACATCTGAGTCGCTAATGCGGCAAGGGCGTTTTCGAGGGTGGTGAAACGCGTGTCAGAGTTAGATGGCGTCGGGTCCACCGGCACTTGTTGCATCGGTTCCGGAGCTACCTGGGCAATAGGCGGGGAGGACCGAACCGTTTCCAGCGCATGAATTTTGGCCTGGAGTTGAGCATTTTGAGCCTGGAGAGTCTCGAGCTCACGGCGGAGGTCCGCAACCTCAGAGTTAAGGGGGGCAGGAGGAGGAAGGGTTGGTGGGGAAGAAGGTAGGGGAATGCGGGGGGACGGAGGAGGCCCGTCTCGGCTGCCTACCTTTGGCTGTGATGTCTTCTTTGGTGTGCCAAGCGGACGGCCCTCAAGAGGCGGAAAATCCCCGTTCTGGAATACAGGTGCGCCTGGATCACGTGACGACTTTTGGCTTGTTGATGGAGGGGACTTGAAGACACGCCCGGGCAACGCGCCCGCCGGTGGCGCTGGTCAGGATGTGCCTTGCACCAGCTTGTTGCCAGGCGGGGGAACTTTTGGAGTGGTGTCAGTTCCCGGGGGCACTGCACACTGACGTTGCTTTCATTGACCGGTTGGGTTTTCCGATCGTTGCAGCCGCCGGAATTTTGCCTTGCAGTCTTGCGAACCCGTAAGGTGGCCGCCACCGAAGACGATGCAGGGAGGGGTGCACTCGTAGGTCTCCAAGTAGCCGTCTTCGAGGACTGCGACCGTTTGGCCGCAGTGTCCGCAGCGATAGCGTTGAGGATCCGGGCATAAGTCCACACGGTGGCCGATGGTGCCGCATCGGAAACACGCGCGAATAGTCCACTTGTATTCGCGTACCAAGGTCACCACACTGTTATAGTGCACGTAACGTGGCACTTTATGCCCCACGAAGGTGAGCAGGGCAATCGTCGACTTCCCCAGCTTGCGGATGAAGGCTATCTCTCCTCCGCGCCACTGGACTTTCGATTTCAGGGTGGTAGAAGTTTCCTGGTCATGGACGGTAATGATCCCCCTGCAGACTTCACCGTTGACTTTGGCGTGACCGACCATCGGGATGGAGACTTTGGAAGCTTTCAGAGTAAATTCACGAGCGAGTGCGTTCGCCGCGTTCACGTCTTGAGTGGTGGCGATAACGATATTCTGGTCCCAGATGGGCCAGATACTAAGAGTGTCTACCGAGGAGGCATTAACATAGGCGGAGAGCAAAGCACCAAGGTCACCGTTCTGCAGAACCGTCTTCAGGGAGACCGTCATTCTGGGCTTGATGACGATCGTGAAGTCTTCTTTGCGGAGTCGAGGCATAGCGGCAGGCCGTCATTTCGTCGATCCCGCTGTTGGCGAGAGCTGATGGTTGGAACGTGAAGTATTTGGATGCACAGAAGCAGGGGCGCTCACGGAGGGTCCGTTCACTGCCGAGGTGTTCAGGCGCTGCTGGCGTTTGCGAAGTGCCACCAACGAGAAGAGGCCTTCATCCACGATCTCCTGCGTCGGAGTGGAGGTTTCAGGAGAAGACAGGGCTTGTGCGACGACTTCTGTCCATGCCATCGTCTCGGGATCGTACCCGCGGCGAGCGGAGGCCGCCATGGCGTCCGGGGAGAACGGTGGAGACTGGCTGCTTGGCTTTAGGCCTGGCTGGGGCTCCCACGGGATGAAGACATAAATGGGCCTAAAAGGCCCAAAAATTGGCCCACCCGGTCGAGAGCGATGTCTTCGGGTGCCGGGTGATGTTCGGTAACCGTCGAGTACAAGCAAAATTTTCGCGGTCGTAGGGAATTTTTCGGTAATCTGGACGAAAATTATCGGAGCCGAAATGAGGCGCGTCCGCTCGAGACGCGGCCGGCGATCGCTCCCCCCTGCCTCGGGAGCCGATGCCAAACTACGTGATACTTTTGGTGTGCATATCGGATGGAGCCGACTCAGACATGCTGCAGCCACCGTTTTATGTGACGCAGTTCGAGGAGTGTCTGAAGCATCAGGAAGCTTTAGCCTCTTGGGGCGGCAACGTGTTCGTGGCCATCACGGAGGAGACGGCGGCTAGTAAAATCCTTCTAAAAGGACTTTAAGCCATCCAGCACCTCCACCAAATGTAGGAGGGGGTTGTGACTCAGCAGAACCTAGGTCGCTCTGCAACGTTCAGCAAAGGTTCTGCCAAGCGTTCGGGCTGCGAGCGAGCTTCACACCTTAGGATCGTCGTCGTCTTTCACCTCCACAGTTCACGACAGTCAGCGAGCGCGGCTGCTGCACTACAATGCTTCTATTTCATGCTTCATATTATATGTGCCAAGGGCTCCTTTTCTCAAGAGTTTTTTCATAAAAAACTGCTCACATCACCCCCATCTTCAAGCCTTCAAGCCAACCGACTATCTTCTGTGACGATTCTGCACCCAGCACACAAACTTGCATTTACGGAACATTAACACACCACTGCCGTTGCCCGTACGGCATCCTTAATAAAGAGGTTAATGTACACAACACACTTCCTTGTATACACACACAACAACAACAGCAATAAGATACCTCTCAGAGATAGCTAAAGCTTTTTAGTTGGCTGTATTCATGTAGTCCGCTCCAACGTTATCTCTGCGTTTAATATATTCCACCTGAAACGAGTATTTGCAAGGCGAAACTGCATCTCCGTTTGAATTCTGAAATGTCTCACATGAAAATAAAAGTGAAATTTCCTTACTGCCCATACGACCGTCAAGGATTCCTTTTCAACAGTGGAGTAGTTGCGTTCACTAGCCGAAAATCTCTTACTGGCAAAAAATATCGGATGTAGCATGCGATTCTCTACTTGCAAAAGTACGGTTTCTAACGCTGCGTCTGGTGCATCATTGTGAAGAACAATTTCTTTATCCAAATTTGGAGTAAGCAGCACGGACGGTTTTTCCATATGCCATTTTAACATCACGAATGCGTCCTCATGTTCAGCAGTCCAATTCACCTGAATGCTTGCACCCTCCTTAGAGAGTTCGACAAGCGGATCAATAATCGGGAATAAATTCCTTGTAGTATCCCGTTAAATCCAGGAAAGACTGTACTTCTTTCTTGGTCGTCGGTTTTCTGGCTTGCTGTATTTTGGCCAAGATGTCTTTCGTCGCGATGCGGCCCATCCCGAGCTTGTGTCCGAGAAAAGAAATGGCATCAAAGCCCACCTCACATTTTGCCGGTTTTATGTCAACCTGGCTTGCGGAATTCTGTCAAATAGTTTTTCCAGCGTAATTACGTGCTCTTCCCACGCATTTGTTGCCAGAAGGATGTCATCAGTATTGTGTTCTACATTTCAGAGCCCATCCAAAACCTTCCAGAACCAGCTTCATGAATATTGCGGATGCGGTCATCAAATCAAAACGCATGAATTTACACTAAAATGAACCCGCCGAGCAAGAAAATGCTGCCTTCTCTTCCGACGAATTTTCCATTGGTATTTGCCAATACCCTTAACCAATATCAAATTTAGAAAAACTTTTTGTGAGCTACCTTAGCGAACACTGCGTTCCGCTATTCGTAGAGGTTCCCCATCGGGTACTATGATGCTCTTTAGCCGACGAAAATCTACACACAAGTGGCTAGTACCGTCGGGCTTTTAGACAACCACGAGAGGCGCATTGAAATCTGACCCCGACCTCTCAATCACACCAAGCTCCAACATCTACCGCACGTCATTCTCAATTGATTTTTGAACTACTGAAGGTAGTGGGTTTTTTCACACTGATTGGTCTATCTGTAGAGACATCTAATTTGCAGCTTATGACATCAGTTTTGCCCGGCACATCCACAAACACGTACCCAATGCTTGGAGTAGAACACTTATCTGTGATCTGTCTTCATTCAAATAGCCGCCGCAGTGGCTCAGTGGTTATGGTGCTCGGCTGCTGACCAGAAAGACGCGGGTTCGATCCCAGCCGCGGCGGTTGAATTTCTTTGGAGGAGAAATTCTAGAGGCCCGTGTACTGTGCGATGTCAGTGCGCGTTAAAGAACCCCAGGTGGTCGAAATTTCCGGAGCCTTCCACTACGGCGTCTCTTAT
The DNA here is from genome assembly GCF_055824585.1 of Amblyomma mixtum. Classification (NCBI taxonomy): domain Eukaryota; kingdom Metazoa; phylum Arthropoda; class Arachnida; order Ixodida; family Ixodidae; genus Amblyomma; species Amblyomma mixtum. Next base: position 124,729,913 of record NC_143018.1, on the reverse strand, counting down.
AGCCTTAGTCACTTTGGGACGTTAAACCCCATAAACCAAACCAAACCAATCTTCATTCCAATTGGGGTTCATTAGTACCCTATCTCACCCTACACTTTTCTTCCCACTGGACGTGGGCACCTCTGCAACATCATCTGTCTCCTCTGCCACTACCGGGCATTCTATCTAGCGGGCGTACCGTACGGGAACTCTTTCTTAATATTTTTTTCAGCATATTTGCATGGAAAACCTTCGTGGTGTTATTTATCAATAATTCATAATCCATGTCATTTTTCTGCTACGTCACAAGGTTAGGGCCCTTCCTTTGCATCAGTAACTTATTATGATCCGTGGGTAGCAGGATGAGAACCCTGTCACCCAGATTCAGATTTCTGTGAGTGGCTTTCTTGTCACAGTAGCCCTTATAGCGTTCATGCGCCCTTTTCAGGCCTTGATGTGCAAGCCTGCATGTTTCCTCCAACTTTCGCCGCAACTCAAGAACGTATGTGTGTATTGTCTTGAGATCTGACGCAATCTCTTTATTAGCAAACAGCTCCTTGACTATTGCCAGTGGACCCCTAAGGGTTCTCCCATACAACATCTCTAAGGGCGAGAAACCAAGATTCATTTTCGGTATTTCGCGGTAAGCGAACAAAAGAGCAGGGAGGTATCTATTTCAATTAGTATGTCTCTCCTGGCACATTTTCCTGATCATATTTTTCAGGATGCCGTTGAATCGCTGTACACGCCTTACTGACAAAAGGCGGTTAACCTCCTTCATTAGTTCCGATGTGAAGTTCGAGCCCTGGCCACTCAAAATTTCCCTCGCGAGCCCATAACACGAGAACATCTCCACAAGACCCTCCGCCACATGGATGCTGTCAATAGTCTTCATTGAAATAGCGTCAGGATAACGAGTGGCCACGTCGACCAGGGAAAGCACATATCTATTGCCTCTGGCGGATACTAGAGAGATTTGCCTCACAATGTCAATAGCCAATCTTTGAAACGGTACGTAGATGGCTGGCATCTTGCACAAAGTATGGGACTAACTGTTCTCTTGGTAACTCTGCGCTGGCACATGTCAAATGAGCGAACAAAGAGTTTAACGCCACTCTGGACACCTGGCCAGAAGAACTCCTCGATGATTCTTGACACCGCTTTGTGAACATCCTGGTGTACGGTCATAATGGCGTCATGTCCCAAGCTTAATACTGTCTCTCGCATATTTTTCGGTAACACCAGCTGTGGGACCCACCTTCCCGAACTAAATATGCATTCCCTGTGCAGAAGACCGTTTACCAAGTGACACTGGAATGACGTAGGACTCCACTTTCTTTACACCTATTCCCCAACTCTTTTGTAGGAGGCTTTCAAGCTTTGGTCTTCTCTTTGCCTAATTGAAATTTCGCCCGGTGTTACGCTCAGACACATCGTAGCGGGAGTAGAGAGCGGACGCTGCGTTGCTCGTGCTGTCACTTGAGCTCTTGTCTGCACTGCCGACGAGAAAGTGACTGCCCCATCACCCGCATGAATGGTCGTGAGCCTTTCCTCCTTTGCGTGTTCCTCAATGTCGAGCATCCTCCACTCGGGATCGGGGTCCTCTACACTTCTTGCACCAGTAATGTTCCCCAAGATAAGATAGTAGATTGGTTATTCTACGCATTTTGTCATTACCTGTCCAGTATAATATGGCGTGCACACTAGAATTCTGGTCTCGGGAAGATACCTGACTGTGCTATCTACACGAGTGACGGCCGACGCTTCCCCTGTAACATTCTCGTCCTTCAAGAGGCTTCTCCGAACCAAAACTGTCTTGGCTCCACTTTCTCTAATCACCACTATAGAACGGTCTCCTATTTGCCCAATCACCTCCGGCATTTCTACTTTCGACTTGGGTGTTCCACTCACGACCTCATTTTCCAGCGACGTCTGCTCTCCTTTTAGCTGTGGAACTTCAGGTGGTGTGACAAGTTCTACCTGAGAGTCGACAACGCATGCAGCTCGGTCCTGCGTTCTATATCGGCACTCATCCACAGTATGACCTCTCCTTTTACAACCCTGACACACAACCTGTGTCTTTGCGGCAACGCTACTAGTACGGCAGTCAACTGCACGGTGTCCCACCTTGCCACACTGGGAACACCTCACTGGCGCCTTAGATGCACCGCCATAGGCTCTTGGCTTTGTCGCATCTGTCTCTAGGACGTTTTGAGTTTCCTCCTTTGCCGTACTCATATTTCTCTACCCTAGAACCTCGAGGAATTGGTCTGCAGTGTCGGCAAACTCTTCCCATGAACACAATATTCTTTCAGGAATAGCGCTAGCCTTGGACTGCACAATGCTAAAATCTGCTCCGTCACCAGCTTGTCACGCCCCCCTTCAAACCTATTTTCTGTGCTTGACTTATCAAGCCACCTGTCGAAACAGTTGGTCAGCCTGCAGGAAAACTGCTTAGCGGTTTCAGAATCCTCAGGTTTCGCGATGCAAAATCCCTCGCGAAAAGCCTCCGCCGTAAGCTGGAATCTTTGAAGGAGCGCTTTCTTGACTTTCTCGCAATCCATGGAATCAGCAGCAGGCATCCTCTCAAACACATTCAGCGCCTCCCCCACTAAACACATGCTCAACGCCGTGGCCCATTTACTGCGCTTCCAGCCTTGGCCAAAGCTGTCCGCTCGAATCTTTGCAGATATGCGTCCAAATCATCTATTTTGTCAAGAAAGGAGCCATAAGCTTTCTTGGACGAACTCTGGCTGGTCTAGGAAATTCTGTACCCGCTAAGGAACGCTGATCATCGCCTGTGTCTCCTCATATCCTCCCGCGGCATGCGCCTGTTTCCAGAAAAAAAAAACACCTCTTCCCGTTCTATCCTTCTTTTCTCCCATTCTCCTGCCTCGCGAGTGTCTGCGCGTGCTTGTGCCCTTTCCTCTCTCTGCCTCTTTGCCTCCTCCTCATAGAGACCCATCGCCTCTTGCTTGGTTAAACCTCGCTTGAGAGCCAGTTGTAACATTTTGAAGCGAAAAGCCTCACTACCAAGGTCGGAGCCCAGCTTCGCGTGAGCCGGTGCACATATCTGCGAGTTCTGCGCATGCACGAAACCAAATGACGTCACACGCGGCGCCGGCGGCCGCAGCCGTCGCCGCCGACTGTGTCGCCTGACCTTTCGCCGCAGCCGCGCGCTACTGCGCATGTGCTCCGCCGCTACCGCTACGCGTGATACTCCTCCTCGCCACTGTTTGACCTTTCGATGCAGCTGCACGCTACTGGGCTATAAATGCGCTTGTCAGAAAATAGGCGGTCGCACTCGCCATGGAAGGAGAAGCACCCAGACGTTCATAGTGCCCCCTGAATTTTAACCGTCCGATTTCCGTCTCCTCCTCCGTCTCCACAATGGGAGTGGGTGGACGTCCGAACGCCTCCACCGTAATCGTGGTGCTCCCAATGCATTGTGCGCGAACTGCGACAACCATGACGTCAAACCTAGCACAACTGCAGCTTTTCGCTTGTATATCAGGGCTTAACCAGAGCTAAGCCACTGCCCAATTTGTTGCAAAATTCATGCTTTCTGCTGTCGAGGATCGGAAAGATCAGACACAAAACAAAACAACAAAGGAAATGAATCCTGGAAAGCTCGCCACAACTTTGTCACGGGTTCCCGGAGAACACTGGCGCCGAAAGAATGTTCTAGGCGACAGGTGTACCCACACAGACGCACATTTAATACACCTGACGCGACAGAAACACTAGCACACAAAACTAACTAACAAAACTAACACAAAACACAGACTACCAATACACATAACCCGGGAAAACCCAGTCTACTAGCGTTCGGCGTTCGTGCTCACGGTTCGGTGCTGATGAAGCATTGCATGTGTCCAATCAATGGCATCCAGGTAGCCGGCGTCGAGGTGGTGTGTGAAGTGCTCAGGCTGTCGTCGCTGGCAGCGTCTTTGGCGGCGTCGTACGAGCTCCTGGTCCAAGTGCCCGTAGAGGCGATGCTGGCGTAGTGGGCCCCACCCGGATATGTGGCAACAGCGCTGGAGGCACCCCTGGTCGTAGCAGGTGGTTGTGTCGGCCGTTGACTCCCTGGAACGGGCTCTGGAACGGCAGGAAGTCTACGGTGCGACGCCGTAGCACTCGAGGTCACCGGCGCAGTAGCCGGAGCTTGCTCTCTTCCTGCCGAGGTGTTCTTGACCAGCGGGAACCATCGCTTCTCTGTTCTTCCCCACCATGTCACGCTATCACTCGCGCTTTTATAACCTTGGCGTTGGTACACGTCATCCTTGTCGTCGTCGTCATCGTCTTCTTTTCTCCACCAATCCCAACATACACTTATAGCCCTCTCCTCCCCATCTGACTCCCCACTCCTTAAAAAGAAAAAGCCCTGTGGCCGTCCTCAGAGCAACCCTCCCCCCCCCCCCCCCGGACATATCAGACTAATAGACGCCCCCCATTCCATAGCTTTCGTAAATGGAACTGGTGGCGATGCATCCGCACGGCACGTACGCCCGTTTCCCAGCATCTCCTCACCATCCCCCCTCTCTGGTCTCCTACTACAGGAAAGCAGAGGCGAACACACCCTCCCGGGATACAAAGCGATACATGCGAGTTCTACAGATCGAACACCATTGGCCTCAACATATATCCGAAGAGACCTCAAATTCTCAGTCCTCCAAATTCTTGTTATACTCACACAGCTCCTAGTTGCAATGGCGCTCTTCCTCGCACCTACATTCCCTCCCACCAGTCTCGTTAACTACTACAACCCCGCCCCCCCAAACCGCATTCCATCCTACCCCTACTTTTTGACTTCCTCCAAACCATCACTTCCCCGCTCCTTGTGGCAGGCGACTTCAACGCACCACACACACAGTGGGGCTACACAACCACAGACAAAGGAGGGCGTTTACTCCTCGGTCATATATACTCTCGACACTACTCCTTGCTGAATGACTTTGTACACACCAATAGACAGGGTTCCTTCTATCGCAGAGACACCACGCCCGACCTGGCCTTCGTTCTATGCATTCCATATGCTACTTGGCACAATACTGACACATACCTACTTAGCAACCATTCCATCCTTGTTATGAACATACCCACACAACGCCACCGACGCAGGGCGAAGGTGCGACACACTTCGTGGTGAGACTTTCGCCGGTTCTTACCCCCACATCCGACTAATCCCTCCACTACATTTCATGGGTCACTGATTTAAGAAACACCTTGTAACGGACCACACGTGAAATTTCCAATCCCACTCCCCGCGACAGCCGTGACCCTCACCTTCTACGACTGTGGAAGCGGAGAAAACGTCTCCAACGCACATTAGCTGCACAACAACACAGCACACAGCTCCGCGACAGGGCACAAGCACTCCGCAACGACATTATCCCCCACTGCAAGACACTCGACCCCGCACACTGGACACGAACATGCGACCACTTAGACGGAACTTTACATCAAAAATTATCCTGGTACCTTCTCCGCTCCCTTCTCGGACCTCAACCTCATCCCACACCCACTCTTGAACGCCTCTACGCCTTCCATACTCTAACGGAGGTTTTCACTGACCTCCAACAACTTTATTTCCCACCCTCACAATCCTCTTTAAACTCACCATATCATGGCCCAGTCCTTCCCGCTCTAGAAGACCCCTTCACGCACACAGAACATGACACAGCTCTCGCGCGTTGTAACAAACACTCTGCCTCCGGTGCAGACAAAATCACGTACACAACTCTTAAGAACATTCCCCCCGAAGCCAACACATTTCTTAAAGTCATCAACGACGCCTGGACCTCTGGCACCCTGCCAGTGGACTGGACATCGTCCCTGCCACAGATGAGAACATGACTCTTCATGCCTCCTGCTCCGTACGCACTTCACATATCACTAAAGCGGAAGAAGTAGCTATTGCTCTCGCGCTCTCCACTTCTAAAGCTAAAGTAGTCATAAGTGACTCACAGCACGTCATTCTTAGTTTTACTCATCGCCGTATTTCAGTCGAAGTGTTTCGCGTACTCATGTCAAATCCTCCTAAACACCTGACCCTCCTGATATGGGCTCCAGCCCACATGGGTCTGAAGAGTGATAAGGGAGCGCATGAGCTAGCTCGAAGGCTCACTTTCCGAGCCGCTTATCATCCCGCCCCAACATGCCCGCCTTGGTCAGGAAGGACACAATAATCACTACACGCGACCTGCTCCAACACTATCGTCTATCTCGCCAACTCTATCCAGGTCCGCACCAAGAACTAACAAAGACAGAGGCCGCCATATGGCGCCAACTACAGACGGACACTTTTTCCAATCCTAAAAGATTTCATAATATATTTCCTGAACGGTATATGCCGATGTGTAAACTCTCAATATCCCAGCAGACCTCCTTCATATGGCTGGGACTAGTCCACGACAACAAATGCCAACACCCACACAACATACCTGGGAGGCTCTTCTACGCAGCTCTCCCCTAGACGACCAACGAGCGCTCATCGGCCTCACTCTACAGGCTGCCTGATTCCGAAGAGTCTTGGCCGACCCCTAGATCTGGGCCTTCGGCCCCTTGACTGCTTTAATAAATGTTTACGAACCAACCACAAACTTCCACAGGTCGGTGTATCCTCGACTCCGTCGGCATCAGAATACCGACCAAAGACCCAACCGTCCTCGCCATACCACGACCCCTTCACCGGTAGCTTCTCATTAGGCCGCTCCCGAGGAATATGCACCCGTCCCGCCATGAGCAGCGCCGCAGAGCCAGTGCGAAGGCACTCCATCGAGCGTACGGCCCCGAGCCGGACGCCGTATGGGTGGACGCTGCCTGCACGGGTGTTGAAGCGATAGCAGCTGTGGTGGACTCTTCATCCACCCACCTCACACTACCTCTCCCTCCAGGCATGTCCCCAGATGCTGCAGAGGAAGCCGCCATTGCACTTGCTATCACCCGCACGGAAGCCCGGTACATTTTAAGTGATTCTAAAACTGCGATACTAAATTTTGCTCGCGGGCGAGTTTATGTCCCTGCTTTTGGCATACTGGACTCGCCCGATGCACCCCCGTCCCGCCATGTGGAGCTGATTGGGTGCCCGCGCACTCCGGGAATCCCGGAAACGAGGCTGCCAACCTTTTAGCCCGAGGCTCTTTAAACAGGGCTCAGGTGGCCTCAGATCGGGGATTCACGAAGGAGCGCTTGCACACATTCAGTGAGCTGACCCAGGCATACAGAGCCTCACGCCAGCTCTACCCCCGCCCCACCCCTACCTAGATAACAAGCACGCAACACTCTGGCGCAGACTACAGACACACACTCTTCCCTCACCCCTTAACCTAGCCCCCTATCATCCATCCTTTCCCACTCCCGCATGTGGCCCATGCCCAGAACCCTTCGCTTCTTCCCTCCACATCCTTTCCCTCTGCCCGGCGGACCCTCCCCCGCGGGACCTAGAGAACCTCAAGACTTGGGAGGACTGGGAGACCCTGCTGCGCTCGGAGGACCCGGCCGTGCAGACCATCGTCACCGGCCGTGCTGCCAGTGTTACGGACCTCAGGAACATAAAAAGTTGGAGGCTTATCAACGTTAAGCCCCAGTGGATGCGAAGCAGCCTTCGTTTTGCATTCTTATTATTAACGTACTTAGCGTTTGGAGGCATCTTGACCGCATACACGCCCGGAGCAAACACGCTGGCGCGGTTGCGGGCACAGAGACTGACGCGAAGGCGGGCGCGCGCCTCTTCATCCCTGGCGTGACGTCACATATGACCTCATGCAGCGATGGTGGCGCCGCCGCCGCGTCGCGCGCGACGGCGCGAATCGAAGCGTGGAGGCCTCCGCCGAGCGACGTCCGACGGCGCGATATGAGGCCCCATCTGCAGCCGGTGTGACGTCATCACGTGACGTCACCTCATGTGATCTCACTTCAAGGTCAATGGTGGCCACCGCCGGGCGTCGCGCGAAGGCCCGAAACCTACGTTAATATGCTTCGCATAAAACACTTGAGTGCAGTGGGGTCGTGGAGGGACCCTGGGGCGTGCCCCGAATTCCTGTTGAAATAAAGTTTTCTCTCTCTCTCTCCGGTAGCACCTTCACACATTCCTGGGATAATTTAGGCGGAAACTGGGACGACGTAGAGGCAAAGCTGCCTCTCTGTGGGAGCCTACACAACAACAGCCCGCTATCCTTGCAACAGTTGGCTTCTGGTTGCACAATTTTGATATTCTCGTTGGCTAAATTTAAATTTCCCGCAGGACCCAGAATGCACAAACATTGCAAGAAATATATGCATTCGCTCATACGGCCAGTGCACATTCGAGCGTTCTACGCTGCAGCATCGCCACGCAGTATTTGGAGGCAGACGGCTCCGAAACTTTGATTTCGTGCACCCCAGTCATCGCGTTTACCCTCGTCCATGAAAACAACTCAAGGTGGTGGATGAGCGGCTCCTTCTCATCAAAACATTGCTGCGCCCGGCAAAACTAAACATTTTTGCCCGTTTTTTAGCGGCATCTGCCTGCACTGTAGCGCACCCTTCTGATACCTATCACGTGGTGTGGGCCCGCTCCTCCAACCCGGCTGTTCCCCCCATCCCCAACCCAACCCGGGAGGACTGGGTGGCGATCCTGCTCGGCTGCCACGACTTGCAGGCCCAACAAGCCTCAAACCTTAGTCGGGCGTGCCAGAGCGGCGGCCACCGCCACTGGGGTTCCAATCTAGGGACCTCCACCTTGTGCTTATAAGGATCGGTCGGTCCTTTAAAGGTTGATCTAAGCATACCTCTTGTCCCTTCGAAATGTTTTCTCCTTGGGGTAGAACCAAGACGTCTCTGAAAATGCCCCCTAACCGCAGGAAAAAGCATTAGTGAAAATAAACTTTTCCCTTTCCCTTTCCACCACTTTATAATTAGTATTGTCATCAAGACTCCCCCTTTTCTCGATGGAAAACAGGAAGAGAACGAATAAAGGTCAACAGCCCTGCGAGGAAAAATTACAAAATTCGTTTTTTTCTTCAGGAAAGCAAATCGCGAACGAAGCAAGGAGTGAAGAGAGAGAGAGAAAAACTTTATTGTAACAGGAATTTGGGGCACGCCCCAGGGTCCACGCACGACCCCACTGCACTCAAGTGTTTATGTTCTCAATGTCCATAACACTGGCAGCCCGGCCGGTGCCGATGGTCTGCACGGCCGGGGGCTCCGACCGCAGCAGGGTCTCCCAGTCCTCCCAGGTCTTGACGTTCTTAGGTCCCGTGGGGGGGGGGGGGGTCCGCCGGGCAGAGGGAAATGATGTGGAGAGAACAGGCGAAGGGTTCTGTGCATAGAGCGCATGCCGGAGTGGGGAAGGAGGGATGATAGTGGGCTAGGGTAAGGGGTGAGGGGAGAGAGTGTGTCTGTTGTCTGCACCAGAGTGTTGCTTGTTCGTTATCTAGGGAGGAGTGGGGCGGGGGGTAGAGCTGGCGTGGTGGTGGTGGTGGTGAAAACTTTTAATTACTGAAATAGAGTTTGGGAGCCACAGAGTGGCCCCGCTACATGGTCGGCGTCCCTAGTCCGGGACACCGCATGACAATGCCCCGTCTCTAGCCCGTTTCACCAGAGCCCTTTGGGACTCAAGCGAAGAGCAGTTGAGAAGGGCAGTCTCCCATGTCTCTCTGGAAGGGGTAGGGGAAGGGGGGAGGTGGGGATTTTGAGTACATGCCCACACCGTGTGGAAGATATCACAGGTCTCCCCACAGTGTGGGCATCGCCCATCCGTGTTAGGATCGTAATGCTTTAAGATTGCAGGACAGAGTAGAGTACCTGTCTCCAGGCGCCTTAAAGTTCGCTCCTCCGTCTTACTCAGCCCCTTTGCAGGGGCCGGAAAAAGGCGGTGGATGTCACTATAATGCGTTATAATTTCCTTGAATCGCAGCAGCGGCTGGTTAGTCTCCGAGCCAGAAGAGCTGGGATGAGGAGCCCGGTGAGTAAGCGCTCGGGCAGCCGCGTCAGCGGCCTCATTACCTCGTAAGCCCTGGTGGCCAGGAGCCCAAATGATTCGTTTGGGTGTTGGATCAGTGGCAGTCCGTCGTAGAATACAAGCAGTTTGTCTCGCCGCCGTCCTTTCTTCTTTCGCTCCCACCTTCCTCCCTTCCCTTACGGTGAGGTTCCGGTGTCCACCGAGATATGTGAGACAGATACTGCACTGTTTCCTTTTCTCACAAACCAATTTACCTATTATTCCCCCTCTGTTTTCCAAGCTCCCGCAGCTTAAGAGAGAGAGAGAGAAAACTTTATTTACAAAGGAATTCGAGGCACGCCCCAGGGTCCCCGCACGACCCCACTGCACTCAAGTGTTTATGTTCCGAAGGTCCATAACACTGGCAGCACGGCCGGTGGCGATGGTCTGCACGGCCGGGTCCTCCGAGCGCAGCAGGGTCTCCCAGTCCTCCCAGGTCTTGAGGTTCTCTAGGTCCCGCGGGGGAGGGTCCGCCGGGCAGAGGGAAATGATGTGGAGGGAAGAGGCGAAGGGTTCTGGGCATAGAGTGCATGCCGGAGTGGGGAAGGAGGGATGATAATGGGCTAGGTTAAGGGGTGAGGGAAGAGAGTGTGTCTGTAGTCTGCACCAGAGCGTTGCGTATTTGTTATCTAGGGAGAGGTGGGGCGGGGGGTAGAGCTGGCGTGAGGCTCTGTAGGCCTGCGTCAGCTCACTGAATGAGTGCATGCGCTCCTTCGTGAATCCCCGATTCGAGGGCACCTGAGCCCGGTTTAAAGAACTTCGGGCTAAAAGGTTGGCGGCCTCGATTCCGGGATTCCCGGAGTGCGCGGGTACCCATATCAGCTCCACTTGGCGGGGCGGGGGTGCATCCGGCGAGTCCAGTATGCCAAAAGTAGGGATATGGACTCGGCCTCGAGCAAAATTTAGAATCGTAGTTCCAGAATCACTTAAAATGTACCGGGATTCCGTGCGGGTGTTAGCAAGTGCAATGGCGGCTGCCTCTGCAGCCTCCGGGGGGCGGGGGGCTGTCTTGAGGGAGAGCTGGTGTGAGGAGGGCGGATAAAGAGGAGTCCACCACAGCTGCTTCTCTTCATAACCCGTGCAGGCAGCGTCCTCCCCTACGGCGTCTGGCTGGGGGCCGTACTCTCGATGGAGTGCCTTCGCACGGGCTCTGCGGCGCTGCTCATGGTGGGACGGGTGCACACTCCTCGGGAGCGGCCTGATGAGAAGCTCCCGGTGAAGGGGTCGTGGGATGGCGAGGATGGTTGGGTCGCTGGCCGGTATTTTGCTTCCGAGGGCGTCCAGGATATACCGACGTGTTGAGGTTTATGTGAGCCTGATGTATTGGGCCTGTCGGTGGGCCTCCACCAGTTCCACGATCGTGTTGTGGAGGCCCAGGCCTAGTAATCTGTCTGTGGGTGTGTTGAAGGAAAGATGAAGTGCTACCTTAAATGCCTTGCGCAAGGAGTGAAAGGTTTTTAGGTTTATGGGGGCAGTGGTGGTTGCAACTTTGTTGCCACAAAATGGAAGGGATGGCAAAGAATCAAGAAATAAAATATCAGAAATAAAAAACACAAAGGAAAGACAGCGCGCCAGGAAACTGTCATATCACGGTGGACACCCGAACCGCGCCGGAAGGGAAATAAAATGGAAGGAAAATTGGATTAAGGAAAGGAGACGAGGCCTGCCTCGGGATGGCAAAGAATGAAGAAATAAAATATCAGAAATAAAAAACACAAAGGAAAGACAGCGCGCCAGGAAACTGTCATATCACGGTGGACACCCGAACCGCGCCGGAAGGGAAATAAAATGGAAGGAAAATTGGATTAAGGAAAGGAGACGAGGCCTGCCTCTCTCATATCTCGGTGCATACCGGAACCGCGCCGTAAGGGCCTTAAGGAAAATGAAACGAAAAGAAAATTGGATTTAGGGGAAGGAAACGACGCCTGTCTCTCTCCTATCTCGGTGGATACTCGAACCGTGCCGTAAGAGACTTAAGGAAAATGAAATAAAAATTGGTGTTAAGGAAAAGAAATGTTGGGGAGGAGGGATAACCGCAAACTTGACAGGACTGAAGATCGAGAAGAGGACAGGACGAGCGGTATCCCTCCTCCCCAACATGTCTGACCGACTGGCCCAAAGCTTCCCCTTGAGGAAAAGAAATGGTCTCTCATATCTTGGTGTACACCCGAAAAGAATGGACATCACAGTACATGTCTCTAAAGCAACCTTCTAAGACAGCGCCGTATTCACTGTTTATGGCTGCACAGAAATCGTAAAGACAATGTGCCCAACAATGATGAATTAAGAAGTTTAATATTAAGGCGGAAGCCTTTAATGCCTCATCGTTGTAAGCAGGAGCTGTCGACAGAAATGTCACGCTTTTCAATTGGTCGAAACGGTCGTGACGTGACAGTGCGCGAATTTAAAACAGGGCCAATTGTACTTTGGCTACTAACCATGCAACCAATTAAAGGGATCGTATAGTGATGCTCCAAGTAAGTTTGAATGAGTTTAGTTAATTGCTTACTTAACCAATTAGTCTAATTAACCTGTCTAGTCAGACCAGTAAATAAATAAAACCGAGTAAGCAATTGGCCGAGCTTGCGACTTGAACCCCGGTCTCCAGAGTGCGAGTCGAGCACGCTACCACTCCGCCATGCCAGCTCTTTTTTCTTTTTCTTTCATGGTATTTATTTACATTGTTTTGTATAGAAAGCAGATATATACATATGTGTGTGTGTACACACACACACACACACACACACACACACACACACACACACACACACACACACACAAAAAACAACTTTTTACAGAGCACCTTGGTAGACGCTACGTGGCAGAAACGTAATAGGAACATATTATAACTAAAAGGTCGGCAAGGATATACAGCGCATCAGGAGAGGAAACCAATTCGGTAAAAAGTCCAATTTTTCGTAAATGTCCGTTACCAGATAAATAATAAAACCGAGTAAGCAATTGGCCGAGCTTGCGAATCGGACCCCGGTCTCCAGAGTGCGAGTCGAGCAAGCTACCACTCCGCCATGCCAGCTTTTTTTTTCTTTATTGCATTTTCACAACGGGTACAAAGAAGTAAAACATGTCAGCAACAGTTGCACTGACACGGCAGGTTAAAATTTTTTCAGTTCAACCATGTCATCCAACACATTTAACCAAGTTGGCTGATCAGGCAGTGCCTGATACACTTCCCTCAGACGTATGACACCTTCAATGAAATGCTCGCGCGGAGATCTCACAACTACTTCTGCATTTTTGAATTGTGTCCTTGTTTTCGATAAACTATGGAGGCCAAGGAGCATAATAGTGTCATAAGGGATGTCCTGTTTTCCTACCAGTAAGAACCTGATGTTATGCGGCTGTAGCGGTAAATCTTTCTTTAAGGTTCTTTGAAGCACATCCCAGAAGAAAACCGCATCCCAACAATCTAAAAACACGTGATCTATTGTTTCAGGTTTTTTACATAGAAAACAATCTGTTGACCAAGGGACAAAGAGTCCTTTGTCATGCATCCATGTTTTGACCGACAGTGTTCCGGTGTGAAGTTTGAAGAAAGTTTTCAAAGATGGGTAAACTGGTATTCTTTTAACCCTTTTGAGCACATCTGCTCCTGGGCCTCCGCAGTTTGACAATCGGTAAATGGGTACAGGGAGCAGTGATTCAATTAAATCTTTATACAGATTTTTTCTAGTGACATTGGAGAGGTACTGCATTGAAAATTGCACTTGTAACATTCTGTACGCAAGCACAACTTCACGCAATTAACCTCTCACTGTACCACGCTTGATTTCAACCGTGCATACTATAACACCTGGTAGCAATCGACATAAACGAACTTTCATAACTGTGCGAAGAAAAATATCGTTCTGGTCGCGAAGAAACATAAAGCGGGACACGATTTGCGTACAAATAAATGAACAAGACCGAGACCTCCTCTCTTCACGGGCAAGAATAAGTATGTTCGACTAGTTCTTTCGCATGTCGACGCGCAAATAAATACCGCAAAAACCTGATGAATCCTTTGAATATTGATCCGCGAGGCGCTCAACACATTCGTGACATACCATAACTTGGAGATGAGGAACAGGTTACACACAGTGGCGCGCGAGAACATTGATAGCCGTCGCCCCTGCCACCCACTGGCCTTTTCCTTTGCCATTGCCACCTGTTCATTCCATTATGGTTCGGGGTTGCTATAAGAGTTCAGCGGAACTCCAGATACATCGTAGGAGTTCTGGCCCACCGAAGTCGGGAGTAATAGGCTGGCGTTTCCTCCCAGTCACTATGCCAGAATCCATAACTCTTCTCACAATTTATTTGCGCCCCGGTGCATTTGCAAAACTTCTCAACAACAGCCGTGGCTTCACAGATACTCTATTTACTTGAGCAGAACACGGCGATGTCGTCAGCATAAGCTAAGATTTTAACATGCGCTGACAGTAACCTGAAGCGAGTTATACACTTAGAGTTTAGTATAGCCAGACAAAGGGGCTCAAGATAAATTGCAAACAAGAGGGGTGACAATGGACATCCCTGCCTCACTGAAGATCATATGTGTAGGCTTTCAGTCAGCTCGCCATTAACAATGACGCGCGTTGTGCAGTTCGCGTACACCATTCGTACGCCCTCCGTTATTACACAGCCCACATTAGCCTGATCTAGCAAGCTGAACAGAACCTCATGAGATACACGGTCAAAGGCCTTTGCGAGATCTAGCTGCATCATTGCCACCCTATCGCCTAGTGCATCGCAGCATTCAAGCACACTTCGCGGCAATGTCAGCTAAGTCGCCTTCTTCTTGAGAATGACCTTCACGTAGTTGCAATCCAGGAAACCAAAATTGAAAGACAAGAAGGGAGAGAGAAAAAAACTTTATTGCTCAAGGAATTTGGGGCACGCCCCAGGGTCCCCACATTACCCCACTGCACTCAAGTGTTTATGTTCCTAAGGTCCATAACACTGGCAGCACGGCCTGTGGCGATGGTCTGCACGGCCGGGTCCTCCGAGCGCAGCAGGGTATCACAGTCCTCCCAGGTCTTGAGGTCCTCTAGGTCCCGCGGGGGAGGGTCCGCCGGGCAGAGGAAAAGGATGAAAAGGATGTGGAGGGCAGAGGCGAACGGTTCTGGGCATAGGGCACATGCCGGAGTGGGGAAGGAGGGATGATAGTGGGCTAGGGTAAGGGGTGAGGGAAGAGAGTGTGTCTGTAGTCTGCGCCAGAGCGTTGCGTGTTTGTTATCTAGGGAGAGGTGGGGCGCGGGGTAGAGCTGGCGTGAGGTTCTGTAGGCCTGCGTCAGCTTGCTGAATGAGTGCATGCGCTCCTTTGTGAATCCCCGATCCGAGGGCACCTGAGCCCGGTTTAAAGAACCTCGGGCTAAAAGGTTGGCGGCCTCGTTTCCGGGATTCCCGGAGTGCGCGAGCACCCATATCAGCTCCACTTGGCGGGGCGGGGGTGCATCGGGCGAGTCTAGTATGCCAAATGCAGGGTCATGGACTCGGCCTCGAGCAAAATTTAGAATCGCAGTTTTATAATCACATAAAATGTACCGGGCTTCCGTGATGGTGATAGCAAGTGCAATGGCGGCTTCCTCTGCAGCTTCTGGGAAGGTGTCTGGAGGGAGAGGTAGTGTGAGGAGGGCGGATAAAGAGGAGTCCACCGCAGCTGCTGTCGCTTCATCACCCGTACAGGCAGCGTGCACCCATGCGGCGTCCGGCTCGAGGCCGTACGATCGATGGAGTGCCTTCGCACGGGCTGTGCGGCGCTGCTTATGGTGGGACGGGTGCACATTCCTCGGGAGCCGCCTGATGAGGAGCTCCTGCTGAAGGGGTCGTGGGATGGCGAGGAGGGTTGGGTCGATGGCCGGTATTCTGATTCCGAGGGAGTCCAAGGTATACCGACCTGTGGAGGTTTGTGTGAGCCTGATGTATTGGGCCTGTCGGTGGGCCTCCACCAGTTCCCCGATCGTGTTGTGGAGGCCCAGGCCTAGTAATCTGTCTGTGGGTGTGTTGAGGGAAAGATGAAGTGCTATCTTGAATGCCTTGCGAATCAAAGCATCCAAAGCATTTATGTCATGTTTGGATAGTTGTAAGTATGGGGTAGTGTACAGCACACGTCTGAGGACAAAGGCATGAATGAGGCGACACAGGTCGCGCTCCTTCATGCCTCTGTGATGTCCCGAAACCCTTCGGATGAGGTGCGATATCGCGCCTACAACCTGCTTGAGTTTCTTGAGGGTGGTGGTGTTTTTGCCATCGTTCTGGATGTGCAGGCCCAATATACGGAGGGTGCCAACCTCAGGTACCGGATCACCATTCAGTTCAATGACAATGGGGGAGCGGGGACAGCGGTGGTTCTTAGCATGGATGAGGAGCAGTTCGGACTTCTCTGGGGAGCAAGACAGTCCGATGGTCCGTGCATAATTTTGGGTGAGTGTGGCTGCTTCCTGTAAGGTGTTCTATATGCCGCCGTCACTGCTGTGGGTGGTCCACAGGGTGATATCGTTGGGATGAAGAGTGTGCTTCAGGTGGGGAATAGTTGCCAATTTTCGGGCGAGGGGGATGAGGGTAATGTTAAAGAGAAAGGGGGAAAGGACGGACCATTGAGGGGTGCCGATACCCTGAAGCGTGTAGGAGGGGGAAGACACAGGGCTGAAGTGTATCTCAGCTGTGCGGTCAGTGAGGAATGCTTGAATGTAGGCATACGTGCGCACACCCACATTCAATGGGGATAGAGCAGTCATGATCGCCTGATGTTCAATGCGATCAAAAGCTTTGGAAAGATCCAAAGCTAAGAGTGCCTAGGTGTGACCTGGAAGAAGCGGGTCAAAAAGGTCGTGTGTGAGTTGCAGCATGGCGTCCTGTGCGGATAGATGGGGGCGGAATCCTACCATGCTATGCGGGCAAAGAATGGTGTCCGCCATGTGGCTTGTGAGTCTCGGTAACACAACATGCTCGAGGAGCTTCCCGAGGAATGAGGTTAGCGAAATAGGGCGAAGGTTTTGGATGGTAAGTGGTTTATTGGGTTTGGGTATGAATATTACCTCAGCGTGGCGCCACGACTGCGGGAGGCTACCCACCCTCCAGCACTGGTTGAAGTACTTCGTAATCTGGTTGATTGATCGGTCGTCCAGATTACGGAGCATGGAGTTTGTGATTTGGTCTGCACCAGGTGCGGAGTTGGCGCGGAGAATCAGGAAGGCCGCTCTGACTTCCGTCTCCGTGATGTCGGTGTCGAGTGTGGGATTTGCTTGTCCTGTGTAGTAAGGTAAAGGTGTGGGGGCGCCTGGAGAGGTGTACATGGTTTGAATTCTGTCTAGGAGGGTGTCGGGATCGTCAATGTTTTCGTGTGTGAGGCATGTCACGTGCTGTTTTGTCGCTGATTTGGTGTGTGTGGGGACAATGAGGTATCGGAGGAGTTGCCATGCGCGTTTGCTGGATAGGTTTCCTGCGATTCCGTCACATATCTGTCCCCAGTTGGACCGCCAGAGCTCCTCAGAGTGTTGTTGAATTTGTGTCTGCAGCGCGGCGAGCCGCTCTTTAAGTCCCCTGTTAAGTTGGTTGCCTTTCCAGCGTTCCAGGAGGCTGTGATAAGCCTCCCAGGTGGGCTAGGCGTGTGTCGAGTGTAGGGGTTTCGGTTGTAGTTTCAATGTGTCGCGTGTTGTGGTAAACGTCATGCGTGAGTGATTGCACCCATGCGTCGATGTCCGCGATGGGAGTGCCTGGGAGGGCGGTGCGTACAGCGCGAAAGGCATCCCAGTTAATGAGTTTGTGTGTTGTATTTGCGTGACGGGGTGGTTTGTATTGGGGCAGTGATTTGTATAATGTTATGATCCCTGCCCTGTGTATGTTGTGTTCTGTTCCAAGTAACGCCGTGGATGCAGCGGCTCAGCGTCAGGTCCGGACTGGTGTCCATGCTGACACTGTTGCCAATCCGCGTAGGCGTCTGAAACGTGTTGTGCACAGTGAGTTGGAGGTTCTGCAGGAGCAGCCAGAGCCTGCGACCTCGATGTGTCGTGGTTGTGTATCCCCAGTCAGTATGCTGAATGTCGAAGTCCCCACCGATGAGCTGGGGATGTTTCCCTGCTAGATGATGTAGGTCTCGCAGAATGATTCTAGCGAGGCCATCGGCTGGGAGGGGGAGGGGGGGGGTGGTATATGTTTGCTATAAATATAGAAGGAAGTGAATGTGTGTGATGTATAAGTTCAGTGATCACGCAGGGCGTCTCAGACGTGATGTGATGAGTTTTTTAGGTGAGGCTGCGATGGACGATGTGGACGCCCTGGGTGTGTTAGTGGTATCTGAATGTGTAGATGTGTAGCTCGGGAGGGTTGCCCGGTGTGCAGTCTCCTGGAGAAGTATGTGGGGCGTGGGTGTGATTGTAGGAAGAAGTGGTTGCAGAGGTGCGCGCTTGGCCCGGAAGCCGCGTCAGTTCCAAGTTAAAATGGGGAGATAATTATTGCTCCTCCTGCCATATAGGATAGTAGGGGGATTGAGGATGGTAGTAAGACGGGTGTCAAATGGTATGTGTTGCTCAGGAAAGGTGGCTTGTGCTTGCGGAGGTAGGAGAAGGGTGTGGAGGGGGTTTGAGGTTGGGTGAAGCGATGGGTAAGATTATGCTACAAGAGTTCCATCATCTTGCTAAGCATAGCGTCCATACGCTGCTCAAGATTTTCGGTGAGGGTGGCGGCAAGGTGATTGAATCTGGCCTCGAAGCGGGCGTCTAGCTCTTTTAGTTTGTGGCCAAATTTGGCTTCTAGGGCTGCTAATTTAGCGTCTATTTCTGGGGGCACTGGAGGGGGTGTGGCGTCTGAGGTGCGCTGCTTCTTTGCAGGAGGGATGCTCGAAGTGTCTGTGGATGATGAAGTCTAGTTAATGACAGGGGTGCGGGTTGAGGGGGCATGGAGGGAGAAGGGGTGATTAGAAGGGAGGAAAGGCGGATTACCTCGTCACACAAGGCCTTGAGTTCCTGGTCTCTCGGGTCTGCCTTGGAGGACTGGGGTGGTTTTGGTTGACGGGTGGTTTTGCCGGAAACGCGGTCTGCCCAGGTGAGACGCGAGGCGTTTTTGCTGCCATGCTGCCGGGTTGTGGAAGGCGACCGGGAAGCCGTCGAGCTGCGTCCGCTGGCTGTTCTTGGTTGAGCGCAGAGGGAAAGCCGCGATGTATTTGGAGGAGAGAGAGCGTTCCTCGTGGACGCTAGTTTGCGGCCCCGTGCCTTGCAGTTCCCGGTGCCGGTCATATGAGGGCCTCCGCAGAGAATGCAGCTGGGGGTGCATAAGGGCACATCTTCTTTGGGATGGGACTGGCCGCAACGGGGGCACTTATTTGATCTTGGTTGGACACACACATCCGCCCGGTGGCCTGGGACGCGGCAGTTCGTGCAGCCGTCTATATGCCCTCGGTACGGTGTACATCTGTGGAGGGCTCCTCCGTACAGAACAGCGCGTGGGACAGGTCCAGCCCGGAAAGTTATTAGGATGGAACGCGTGGAGCCTATTCGGCGGGCGTCCACGATGAGGGCGTCTGGGTTGCCGGTGATCAGGTCTTGTAGGATCTCTTTCGGGGTCTCATTCCAGTACGCATTAGAGATGACTCCGCGTACTGCTCCGTCCAGCGGTGCTATGTAAGGTGCGATGGCGAATACCTTGCCCTGGATTGTGATGGTGGTTACTCGAACCAGAGCGAGCGCGTCATCTTTTAGGGGCGTGCTTACGGTGCAGGTATTGTTGACCGGGTGTACCCTGCTTTGAGTACGCGCTGGTTCGTGAATCTGGGACGTCGCTTGGAGGATGGCTTCCCGTAGTAGTCTGGGTGGAAGCAGGTCAAGCTGCAGCCCGCCTCTTGATCTAAAAACGACCTTGTGGTCCGCAGCAGGAAGCGGGGGCTGCTGCTGCGAACGCTGCGCAGCTGAGCGCGTTGCTTTCATGTGCGCCAACTTGTCAAGGCATGCAGGCTTGGGGGTACTGGTAGCAGAGGCTGCGGCCTCCTGGCTTTGGGTTGCTGAACGAACTTCCTTGGCGCGGGCAGCCACACCAAGGATGTGATTCCAGTCCCTTGGGTCATATTCGCGGGGGTTGAGAACTTCTCCCTGCACCTGCACCTCCATGCTGGCGTTGGTGGCGGAAGCGTCCGTCGGAGTAGGCCTAACACCCAGCGGAGCGAGGCCTAGCTCAGGCGAAGCGGTCACAGAGGGATGAAGGGGGGGCCGTGGGTGCCCGAAAAATGGCGCAGTCGGGCCAAAAACTGACAGCGTGCGGCTCTCACCTTCACAGATCAGTGGGTGGTGAAATCTGGGCCGATGAAGCTGGCGAATGGTGAATTCCGTCGTTTTTGTGTGGAGCCGATGTGGGGTGCGTCCATACTCCACGGCCCCCTAGCGGGATTCTATTTTAGGAAAAGCAAGACAAGAAGCGACTGAAAGAATGGTGTCTACCTTTCGTATGCACTTTGATGTGTGTGTGTGTCATTCTGTTGGTGCGTCAGGCGGCTGTGCTCTCTGTATTAGGAACAACAAAGGCATAACAATGCAATCGCTCTTTTCGTGTGAAAGCGGTCGTCTCCTGGTCGCCGATTTTTTGTACTGCGATCTACATTTTCGAGTTATGTGTGTGTATGCACCAAATGTAGCAAGGGAACGTAAATTGTTTTTCGAGCGAATTGAGTCGTTTATAAAATGTGACAAGATTGTTATGTTCTTGGGTGACATGAACTGTGTCTGTGAGACAGTCGACCGGACCAAGCCTTCTCCCGTACTTGATAAGAGTGCTGAATTCTTGCATGCTCTGGTCAGTGAATATTGTTTAGATTGGTTTGGTTTATGGGGTTTAACGTCCCAAAGCGACTAAGGCTATGAGAGACGCCGTAGTGAAGGGCTCCGGAAATTTCGACCACCTGGGGTTCTTTAACGTGCACTGACATCGCACAGTACACGGGCCTCTAGAATTTCTCCTCCAAAGAAATTCTAGCCGCCGCGGCCGGGATCGAACCCGCGTCTTTCGGGCCAGCAGCCGAGCACCATAACCACTCAGCCACCGCGGCGGCAATATTCTTTAGAGGATATAGGAAGTGTTTATATGACTGGAACGCGACCGCAATACACGCACTTTCAGGGAGACAGCCATGCTCGACTGGACCGTTTATATGTGTCGTCAGACTTTGTTCCTTTGTGTACCTCGTACGAAGTCAAACCGGTTCCATTTAGCGACCATTGTCTAGTGGTTGCAAACTTTGGCATGATACGCTTTAAAAAGCCGTCTAATTGGGCTTTGTGGAAACTCAATGTAAAGTTATTGGAGCAAGAACGCTTTGTCAGTACAGTATGAAAAGAGCTAGAAAAGCTGCTCATGGACCGACCGTCAAGTTACGCTATTCAATGGGAAGAATTTAAGCAGTTCGTCAAAATGAGGGCAATTGATACAAGCAGTGTTACAAGATTTGAAGAAAAGCAGATAGAAATCCAGCTCCGTGAGCAGCTTGCGCTGCTCATTAATGTAGAAAGCACTCAGCCAGGAACTTGTTTTAAAGAAATAAGAAATACAAAAGTGCACATGGAAAAAATAGACACAGATAAGTACAGAGCAGCGGTGGTGCGTGCACGCGCCGAGAAACTGTGGGCAGGGGAATCGCCAACAAAACGAGCATTAGGCGATGAAAAAAGATACGCTTGTCAAAAAGAAATACGCCAGATACAAAACGGTGACGAGGTATCGGCCGGTAGCGTCATTATCATGGGCGTAATCAGAGACCATTTCAGTGACTTGCTGGGTCACACGAGAACGGCGAAGGGCAGTTTCCATAACGATTTTCTACCGTTTATGCCAAGGCTCCACGATGAAGTCAGAATTCGTCTTGAACAGCCAATAACCGTAAAAGAGCTAGAGGAAGCAATAGATCAACTGCCATTCGGTAAAACACCCGGTCCTGATGGTTAAGGAGGCGACTTTTACAAATATTTCAAGTCAGAAATCGCCCAAATTCTGCTGAAAGTTATTGTCGAAGCGCACGAGAAAAAGCGTACGCCATTCTCATTCACAACATCGCACACTGTACTCATAACGAAGTTTGCTGAGCCAGAAAAACGTCTGTTGGTGGGGTCTTATCGCCCGATAAGCCTCGCCAACGTAGATTATAAGATATTCATGAAGATTCTGCAAAGCGAATTCAGGGCGTCATAACCATGCTAGTGGGGAGTCATCAAACTTGCGGTATCAAGGGTCGGAGCATCGCCACTAATGTACACTCCGCCATGCCAGCTCGATGGCAGGCCGCAACACGCTAATCGTCTGCGGCGACTTCAACGCGATGAACCCAGCCTGGGGCTACAACAAGTACACAGCAAAGGGCCGCGACCTGTACCAAGACGCCATGGAACTCGACTTCACCCTCATCACGGACCCGACGCACCCGACGAGAATCGGTAACTCTGTGTCCCGGGACACCACCCCGGACCTCACGTTCGTCAAGAACGACGTCCGGGGCGCGATCACCTGGCGAAACACGGGAACCGACCTCGGCAGCGACCACACCATCGTGGAAATCAGCATACCGGAACACAACGACACCAGCATCAAAACACACAGATGGGTAGACTGGGATGCCTTCCGAGACGCCAGAAGCCAGAAGACAGACGCTGACGGCGAGATCGAAGACATAGAGACGTGGACGGCCGAAATCACCAAGAGCGTACGCGACGCGACCAAAGAAATTGAAACGGACACTGCGATTGATAAAGTAGACAGCCGGCTGGCGCATCTCATCGAAGCCAAGCAGTCGATACTCAGTCGCTGGAAGAACCAACGGCTCAACCGCAGACTCAGAAAGAAGGTGGCGGAGGTCAACCGAGCGATCGAGGAGCACTGCCGCGCTCTATGCACGCAACAGTGGAACGAGATCTGCAACGCGGCAGACGGGCAGATGCATAGCGGGAAGACGTGGAACCTGCTGCGGCACCTGCTGGACGAAACCAAGACCAAGTCGCACCAAAGGGATAGACTCGCCAAGCTCATACATCGGGCTGTCTCGGTACTGGGTGCTGATGCAGTCACCAGGCGCATCAATGACAAATACCTGCCCACTACGCCCACCGAACAACACGCGCCGTACGGCGGCCTACCCAACGCGAAGCTCGATCGTGACATCGACGTCGAGGAGGTCCGCGCGGCCCTGCACGCCCTCAACAGCCGGTCGGCAGCTGGCCCGGACCTCGTCACGAACAAGGCGCTCAAGAACCTCGACGACGGCTCGATTGAGAACCTCGCAAAATACTTCAACAAGTGCTGGAGAGCGGCCGCGCTACCAAAGCAGTGGAAGACAGCCAAGACTATCCTGATACCCAAGCCGGGGAAGCCACCGGACACGGACAACCTTCGGCCCATCTCGCTCACGTCCTGCGTGGGCAAGGTGCTGGAGCACGTCCTGCTCAACAGGTGGCAAGACTACCTGGAACGAGAGGGGCTGTATCCGGCCACGGTGATCGGCTTTAGACAGCACCTCAGCACGCAGGACGCGATGCTGCAGCTCAAATACCAAATCATAGACAATGGCGGCAGCGCCCGCGACAACAAGGCAATCCTGGGTCTCGACCTAAAGAGCGCCTTTGATAATGTGAAACACTCGGCGATTCTGTCCCAAGTCTCTAAGCTCAACATGGGCGAAAGATCCTACAACTACATCAAGGACTTCCTCACGGACAGGACCGCCCAGCTACGAGCAGGCGACCTACAAACGCAAGAGAAGAAGCTCGGGAGCACCGGCACACCGCAGGGATCGGTCATTTCGCCGATGCTGTTCAACCTGGTAATGATCGGAGTGGCCGAGAAGCTCGCGGACATCGAAGACGTCAGGCACACCATCTACGCGGACGATATCACTCTGTGGGTGACCGGCGGCAGTGACGCCCACATCGAGGGCGCTCTGCAAGCAGCCGTCGACGCGATAGAAGACCACCTGGAAGGCACCGGCTTGAGATGTTCGCCGAGCAAATCGGAGCTCCTCATACACCCACCTGCCAACAATGGCAGATGCAAGACCAGACAACGCGAATGCGAAAAAATCAGAATCGTAACCAAATCCGGCAACGTGATCCCCGAGGTCAGCAAAATCAGGATCCTAGGCATGGTCATCGAAAAGCATGGAAGAAACGGCGAAACCATCGCCCGTCTCACGGCAAAAGCGGCCAACGCTATGCGACTCCTCAAAAGAGTCACTTCCCGGAAGGCTGGCATGAGAGAGGAGAGCCTAATCAGGCTCGTCCAATCCTTCATCATCAGCCACGTCGCGTACGTTGCAGCCTACCATAGATGGCTGCAACACGAACGCAACAAAATTAATGTAATCATCAGGAGAGCGTACAAGGCGGCGCTGGGCCTGTCCGAGTCCACGAGCACGACCCGCCTCTTACAACTCGGGATCCACAACACGCTCGAAGAAATAGCCGAAGCGCAACGGACCTCTCAACTGGAGCGGCTGTCCACGACCAAAGCCGGGAGGAAGATACTGGACGACCTGGGAATAGGACACTCGAACGACGCGCAGACGAAGCTCCCCGTCCCCGAAGAGGTCCGACGCCAGACCAGAATCGACCCCATACCCAAGAACATGAACCCCGAGTATAACAAGGAAAGAAGAGCGGCGAGGGCCAAGGCTCTCATCGACCTGCACGCCAACGACGAGCACGCGCGGTACGTGGACGCGGCCGAATACCAACGGAACGCCTTCGCAGCGGTCGTCATAGAGGCGTCGACCGGCGCCACGAGGACGGCAGCGAGCGTGAGAGGCGCCGGAGCGGAACAAGCGGAGGAGGTGGCCATCGCCCTGGCCATTGCCGACGCAGACTGCTACACGGTGCTGAGTGACTCGAGACAGGCGGTGCGAAACTTCGCCAAAGGCCAAGTCTGCAGGGAGGCCGAGCGCGTACTACGAGCGACTAAACTGCAAGACAGAAGAGTAAGAATCAAGTGGTTTCCGGCGCACGCGGGCGACGCGTCGGAACGCAGTGCGAACCACAATGAGACGGCACATGCAGCGGCGCGAGCGCTAACCAACCGCGCCCCGGCAACACACCGTCCGACGTGGTTCGGAGCCAAGGACCGCATGACCGACTACAGCGAAATCA
Organism: Amblyomma mixtum; assembly: GCF_055824585.1. Classification (NCBI taxonomy): domain Eukaryota; kingdom Metazoa; phylum Arthropoda; class Arachnida; order Ixodida; family Ixodidae; genus Amblyomma; species Amblyomma mixtum. The sequence continues at coordinate 124,704,845 of NC_143018.1, read as the reverse complement.
CGAAGGCCTACCGCCTGGCTCGCAGGACTCTCCCACCCCCGCACCCGAGGCTGAGTCGAGCGGAGGCGGTACTACTGAGACAGCTCCAGACCGGATCGCTACCGAGCCCGAGACTGATGCATCGCATGTACCCCGAGACCTACCCGACCGATACGTGTAGAGTCTGCCGGAGGGAGCCGGCAAATCACACGCACATCCTGTGGGACTGCATCAAAAATCCAAAGGAAGCAAGATCAGGAACAATCCCGCCGCGGCTGGAGGCAGCCGCGAAGAGCAACGACCATGACCAACAGCTATGGGCCGTCCAGCAGGTCCTCGGGGCGCCCAAAAGGCAGGGATCCAGCGAGCCGGCAACGGCGAGCGGAGACCCGCGCCGAGTAACGGCAGCCTCGTAGACGACGTAGGCCCTCGTCGGGGCGCGCGAGCGTCCAACTGCAGGCACAAATAAAGTTTATTCCAATCCAATCCAATTGGAATGAACAAAGGTGCGTCTAGTGAATACGGTGTCTTCGTTCACTCCCATCTTCCTCCCTTCCCGTTACGGCGAGGTTTAGGTGTCCACCGAGATATGAGAGACACATTTCCTTTCCTCAAAGCAAGGCGTATTTGTCCGCGTTTCAGATTGGTCCAAATTGTCGTGACGTCACCGCGCGCGAATTTTGACGGGTGTCCACCGAAATATGTGACACAGTTAGTGCGCAACTTCCTTTCCTCAAATACAATTTTCGACTAGTGTCTACTGAGATATGTGAGACAGTTAATGCGTAATTTCCTTTCCTCAAATACAATTTTCAGTTTCTTCATTACGGCCCCTCTTTCTTCTTTCTCACACTTCCTCCCTTCCTGTACGGTGCGCCTCAGGTGTCCACCGATATGACAGAATTACAGCCCCATTTCCTTTCCTCAAAAAGCGTTGCGTTCAAAGGGCAACGCATCGCGCCGAACGGGTGGTGGCGTTCCTTGGACTCCGTGGCAGCGCAACAACACGCTGTCGCGTTCCACTCCTAAAGGCGAAGCTTAAGAGTCATTAATTGGCAGTTAATTAAAGCACCAACAAAATGTGCAGTAAACAATCGCGTAGCAGAATTCAGCACTCAGGCCTTCTCCTTTCACTATTTAGCCGCTAAAGTTCCTCGTAATTTTTCTTGTATAACTTGTGGTATATATTAAGCAAACAAGGGAAGGGGAATGAGGGGCTCGTTATAAATATGAAAGAAGTCAACAGCCACAGAAACCAAGGGGCACAGGGGATTTTTTTTAAATTAATTTATTTATTTTGTGGTGTTGATCAATTTAGAATATTACTGAACATGTCATCGCTTAAAGCTAATTGATTAGAAAAGCAGAAGAAAAAACAACCACTGCCGCCGGTGGGATCCGAACCCACGACCTCCGAATTACGCGTTCGGTGCTGTACCTCTGAGCTACGGCGACGGCTGTCAAATCTTCTGCTTTCGGGGTTATTTATGTTTACAAGTAACCTAACCTTGAGAGTGTTCATCAGCGCCACCCACGTTCATAAGCGGCGGACGTAGAACGTCCTGAGTAACCGCAGGTAGTGACGTAGAACGTCATCGAACGGAGAGGGTGGAAGCTGCGTGAGAACCCTCTTATGCTTCCTATGGAGTCAAGGCTTCCAGAACCGAGGCCCTCGCTAAGCAATTAAGCAAACAAGGGAAGGGGAATGAGGGGCTCGTTATAAATATGAAAGAAGTCAACAGCCACAGAAACCAAGGGGCACAGGGGATTTTTTTTAAATTAATTTATTTATTTTGTGGTGTTGATAAATTTAGAATATTACTGAACATGTCATCGCTTAAAGCTAATTGATTAGAAAAGCAGAAGAAAAAACAACCACTGCCGCCGGTGGGATCCGAACCCACGACCTCCGAATTACGCGTTCGGTGCTCTACCACTGAGCTACGGCGACGGCTGTCAAATCTTCTGCTTTCGGGGGTATTTATGTTTACAAGTAACCTAATCTTGAGAGTGTTCATCAGCGCCACCCACGTTCATAAGCGGCGGACGTAGAACGTCCTGAGTAACCGCAGGTAGTGACGTAGAACGTCATCGAACGGAGGGGGTGGAAGCTGCGTGAGAACCCTCTTATGCTTCCTATGGAGTCAAGGCTGCCAGAACGGAGGCCCTCGCTAAGCAATTAAGCAAACAAGGGAAGGGGAATGAGGGGCTCGTTATAAATATGAAAGAAGTCAACAGCCACAGAAACCAAGGGGCACAGGGGATTTTTTTTAAATTAATTTATCCGGAGGTCGTGGGTTCGGATCCCACCGGCGGCAGTGGTTGTTTTTTCTTCTGCTTTTCTAATCAATTAGCTTTAAGCGATGACATGTTCAGTAATATTCTAAATTGATCAACACCACAAAATAAATAAATTAATTTAAAAAAAATCCCCTGTGCCCCTTGGTTTCTGTGGCTGTTGACTTCTTTCATATTTATAACGAGCCCCTCATTCCCCTTCCCTTGTTTGCTTAATTGCTTAGCGAGGGCCTCGGTTCTGGCAGCCTTGACTCCATAGGAAGCATAAGAGGGTTCTCACGCAGCTTCCACCCTCTCCGTTCGATGACGTTCTACGTCACTACCTGCGGTTACTCAGGACGTTCTACGTCCGCCGCTTATGAACGTGGGTGGCGCTGATGAACACTCTCAAGGTTAGGTTACTTGTAAACATAAATACCCCCGAAAGCAGAAGATTTGACAGCCGTCGCCGTAGCTCAGAGGTAGAGCACCGAACGCGTAATTCGGAGGTCGTGGGTTCTGATCCCACCGGCGGCAGTGGTTGTTTTTTCTTCTGCTTTTCTAATCAATTAGCTTTAAGCGATGACATGTTCAGTAATATTCTAAATTGATCAACACCACAAAATAAATAAATTAATTTAAAAAAAAATCCCCTGTGCCCCTTGGTTTCTGTGGCTGTTGACTTCTTTCATTGTGGTATATTGTCACGACCAGAGGAGCCGTGAAGGTAGACGTCGGGAAGAACCCAAGACCGGGAGCCTTCTTTTAATTATGGAGCCAGCTTCCACGACACAGAACAGAACAGCGCGCCACGAGAGCCCACCGCCGCTTCGTCGTCGTCTTCGACTCAGCGCGGAGGCCGCGCAGCGCGTTAGGCGCGTGGCATTATTCCCCCCCGCGAAAGCAAACATCGTCTCGATGTGGAATGGGGTATGTACAGTGAGGGGAGGAGGAACAAAAAAAAAAAAGACTGGCGGTGAGGTGAACTATACAGTGTGCGCTAGATGACATGCAGGTAGAGTCAAGTTCACACGTGGGGTAAGGGGAAAAGGTACGAAACAGCGTGAACACAGCGCTCAGTCACGCGAAAAGTACGGCTTTAAGCGCACTACATGCACGATTTCAGGCCGTTGACGCTGAGGGCCGGCGACCACAGTTCCATGGGGGACAACATCGTAGTTGACGCTGTTCAGGCGGCGCAGGACTCTGTACGGGCCAAAATACCTATTTAAAAGCTTTTCGCTCAATCCCTTGTGGCGCACTGGTGTCCACACCCACACGTGGTCGCCCGGCTCGTAGTGCACGTCCCTGTGCCGAAGGTTATAGCGTCGGGCATCGGCGGATTGCTGGTCCTTGATGTGCAAGCGGGCCAGCTGACGGGCCTGCTCTGCTTGCTCCACGAAGTGGCCAGCTTCAGGGGGAAGCTCTGCGTCGCCGTACGGCAGCATGGCGTCTAGCATCATGCGGACCTCTCTGCCATACACGAGACGGAACGGGGTGAACTGGGTGGTTTCCTGCGTCGCGGTATTATATGCGAAGGTGACGTACGGCAAGACCTCATCCCAGGTTTTGTGTTCAACGTCGACGTACATCGAGATCATGTCCGCCAATGTTTTGTTGAGCCGTTCCGTTAGACCATTGGTTTGGGGATGATAAGCTGTTGTTGGTCGATGAGCAGTATGGCTAAGCGCTAAGATGTCGCGTAGGAGTCGGGCTGTAAACGCCTTGCCTCGGTCAGTAATGATGGCCGATGGGGCGCCGTGTCTAAGCACGATGTCGTGCATAAAGAAGTGGGCAACTTCGGCGGCAGTACCTCGCGCAAGGGCCTTCGTTTCAGCGTAGCGGGTCAAGTAGTCTGTGGCGACAACGATCCACTTGTGGCCGGACGACGAGAGAGGAAATGGCCCCAGAAGGTCCATGCCGACTTTGTCGAATGGTATTTGTGGCGGCTCGATGCACTGAAGCAGTCCAGGAGGCTGGAGCGCGGGTTTTTTCCGCCGCTGGCATTGCCGGCATGTCCGGACATAATGCTTGACACTTGAAGTCAGGTTGGACCAGTAATAATTCTGGCGGATTCGGGATAAGGTGCGGGTAACTCCAAGGTGGCCGGAAGTCGGTTCATCATGGCAGGCAAGGAGGACTTCATCCCGCAGATCAGACGGTATGACGAGCAGGTAAGTTGTCGGACTTGAAGTAGAGTTCTTTTTATAAAGCACCCCTCTCCGCAGGCAGAACGACGATAGTCCACGAGCTAGGTTTCGTGGTATTTCAGGGCACCCACCTTCGAGATGTTCGATGAGCAGACGGAGCTCGGCGTCGACACGCTGTCTGGAAACGAGCTCAGATGTGCTGACCGCTCAAAGGAAGCTATCATCGTCGGTGGTGTCTTGCGGAGGAGGTTCGACGGGAGAGCGTGACAAGGTATCAGCGTCGGTGTGTTTCCGGCCTGACTTGTAGGTGACGGTGAAATCGAATTCCTGCAGGCGTAATGCCCAACGTGCTAGGCGGCCGCAAGGGCCCTTTAAATTTTTCAGCCAGCACAGCGAGTGGTGGTCGGTGACGATACGAAACGGTCTGCCATAGAGGTATGGGCGGAACTTGGCGGCGGCCCAGACTACCGCTAAACATTCTTTTTCCGTGGTAGAGTAGTTCAACTCAGCACGCGACAGTGCGCGGCTGGCGTAGGCAATTACTTTGTCGACACCGTTTTGCCGCTGAACTAGAACGGCGCCAAGACCGACGTTGCTCGCATCCGTGTGCACCTCCGTATCGGCATCTTCGTCGAAATGTGCCAGGATGGGCGGTGATTGGAGTAGGCGTCGTAACTCGTCGAAGGCAGTCTGTTGTTCGTTGCCCCAGGAAAATGACGTGTCATCACGGGTTAGGAGCGTCAGAGGGCTGGCGAGCTGGGCGAAGTTTCTAATGAAGCGGCGATAATAGGAGCACAGGCCCAGAAAACGTCGGACTGCTTTTTTGTGGGAGGGGACCGGAAAGGCAGCAACGGCAGCAAGCTTCTCTGGGTCAGCGCGGATTCCGTCAGCACTAATGACGTGCCCGAGGAACTTCAATTCGGTGAACCCAAAGTGGCATTTTTCTGGTTTGAGGGAGAGGTTGGCGGATCGAACGGCTTTGAGGACAGTCTCGAGGCGGTGCAGATGTTCCGTGAACGTTGCGGAAAAAATGATGACATCGTCAAGATAAACAAGACAGGTCTGCCACTTCAAACCGGTGAGAACGGTGTCCATCATTCTTTGGAACGTGGCAGGAGCACAGCAGAGCCCGAATGGGAGGACGCGAAATTCATACAGCCCGTCTGGTGTAATGAAGGCGGTTTTCTCACGGTCCCTCTCATCAACTTCTATCTGCCAATAACCACTTCTGAGGTCGACCGAAGAGAAGTACTTGGCTTGACGAAGTCGGTCGAGGGAGTCGTCGATACGCGGGAGCGGGTACACGTCTTTCTTGGTCACACTGTTCAGCTTCCTGTAGTCGACGCAGAACCGTAGTGTCCCGTCTTTCTTTTTCACGAGGACGACAGGAGACGACCACGGACTGCTTGACGGTTGGATGACGCCGTCTGTGAGCATCTCTTCGACCTGTGTTTGAATAGCATCTCGCTCACGAGGGGACACACGATAGGGCTGCTGATGGATTGGTCTTTCTCCTTCATGCGTGATAATGCGGTGTTTAACTATCGACGTTTGGCGCACTTTGGACGACGACGTGAAACACGCACCAAACTCCCGCAAGAGGTCCTGGAGTTGCCTCTTTTCAGTGGGTGGAAGGCCAGGATTTATGTCTACGCTGGTGACCGCTTCTGCGTCAGCTCCAGGTGTGTCCTCCGCACAAGCAAAGCATTCGGCCACTTCCTGAACATGGTCGACGTAAGCGATGGCTGTGCCACGGAACAGATGTCGATGTTCGTTGCAGAAGTTGGTGACAAGGACCTCTGTACAACCGTCATGAAAGGATCCAAGGCCCCGTGCCACCGCAACCCCCTTAGTGAGTACGAGGGAGACATTAGGCTCGACAACGTGGAGTCCCCTATGTGGCTCGTTGCAGGTAACTCTCGTGAGAATGCTGGCACGTGGTGGCACCGTAACGTTATCGTCGGCGACTCGCAGGGCGGACCGAGAACCCTGGTGCGCAGGCTCTTCTGTGGCCATTGCGGTAGAAAACGTCACCAAGCGGTTCGGGAGGTCTATGATCGCACCGTGCTCGCGAAGAAAGTCGATGCCAAGGATGACATCGCGAGAACATTCGCGGAGAACGAGAAAAGTGGCAACGAATGTGCAGCCTCGAACCGTAACCCGGGCCGCACACATGCCGAGTGGTGCGACAAGATGTCCGCCTGCCGTGCGTATGTCGGGACCGTCCCAGGGTGTCGTCACTTTTTTCAGGGCCGTCGCAAGCCGTCCGCTAAGGATAGAGTAATCTGCGCCCGTATCAACCAACGCGCTGACCTCCTTTGTGTCGACGAGAACAGGGATATCCAAAGAGACCCTGCCGTCAGCACGGCCCATCGATGGCTGTTGTGGAGGATTCAGTCGGTGCGGCGGCGGAACCTGGTCGGCGACTGGGGTTGCGCTGTCGGAGCGATTAGAGCGGCGCGTTGGGGGAAACTCTTTGGCGATGCGGCGTTCGGCGTCGGGGCGATTGGGTCGGTGTGGCGGCGGAAGCGGGTCGGCGATTGGGGTTGCGGCATCGCGGCGATACGAAAGGCGCGTCGGGGAAAACTGTGCAGCGATGCGGCGTGCGACGTCGGGGCGATTCAGTTGCTGCGGCGGTGGAAGCTTTGCGTCGGAACGGCGTTCGGCGGCCTCGCCTCCAAAGGCCGCCGGAGCTAGTTTTCCCGACGAGGGCTCGAGGAACCACGTTGTCCCGAGGCGAAACGGGACCCAGAGGGCGAAGACCGGCGTGGAGAGGGCGATCGCGACTCGCGGCGCGGAGGAGATGGTGAACTACGCTGACGGGTGACATACTCGGCGATATCTTGAGGGCGCTTTCCAGGGCGTGGACGGGGGCTGTCGACAGAAAAACCGCGTCGTCCCATTTCGCGATAGGGGCACCGCCGGTAGAGATGGCCGGCCTCACCACAGTGGTAGCAGAGCGGGCGTTGATCCGGAGTGCGCCAGATGTCAGTCTTCCGCGGTGCCTGGCGCCTATCCGCCCAGTAAGGAGTCGGCTGGGCAGAGTGCACCGCGACCAATGGTGCGGTGTAAGGCGAAGGCCCAGGAGATGGGGCCGCGCGGCGCACGACGTCCGCGTACGTGACTGGCTGGACAGGAGTCGGGTACGGCGCGGGATCGTATGGGGCGGTTGCGGCGCCGGCAAAGCTGCAGCGTCTTGTGCCCTGAGTGCCTGTCGGACTTCCTCGCGGATGACGCTGGTGACGGAATCGACGCGAGGGGCAAAGGTGGCTTGAAGGTGCTGCAGCTCCTCGCGGACCACGGAACGGATGAGTTCGCGAAGGGAGTCCGGATTCGTCCTGGGATCATGGTCGAACCGGTCCAACGTTCCTAGAGTCGACGTTTGGCGCAGTTCCCGGTCGTACTGATGGGATCTTTGCCGCAGCAATTTCTCCATGTGCACGGCGTCGGCCAGGAACTCCGCGACGGTGTTGGGCGGGTGCCGCACGAGGCCGGAAAAGAGCTGGTCTTTTACGCCGCGCATCAGGTGCCGCAGCTTTTTTTCTTCAGGCATGGCCGGATCGGCGCGATCGCAAAGACGCTTCACATCCTCGACGTACATGGCAACACCCTCATTGGGAAGCTGAATTCGAGAGGACAGTGCACGCTCTGCGCTCTCCCGGCGGTCGCTGTTGGCGTACGTACTCAGGAGCTGACGTCGAAAGTCCGGCCACGTAGAGAAAGTAGTCTCATGGTTTTCGAACCACGTTCGTGCAGAGTCTTCAAGGCTGAAGTAAACGTTACGCAGCTTTGTAGCGTCGTCCCAGAAGTTAAAGGTCGCGACCCGTTCGTATTGAGCCAACCAGTCGTCGGCATCTTCAAACAGGTCGCCGTGAAAGGGCTTAGGCGTGCGTGGAGTCTGAAGGGTGAGATAGGTGGGGCTGGTTGCAGGGACAGTCGTAGGCAGGGCGGGCAGTGGCGTCGCCATGAGTGGAGTGGGAGTTGAAGGCGCGTTGACGATAGGAAGGGCCTCGGGGGACAGGCCGCGGATCCTCCGGCTGGCACGATGGACAGGGGTGGTCACAAGAGGCGGACGCGTCGAGTCGTCCTCAGGAGTAGGGAGCATCGGCCGCACCTCCACCAGTGTCACGACCAGAGGAGCCGTGAAGGTAGACGTCGGGAAGAACCCAAGACCGGGAGCCTTCTTTTAATTATGGAGCCAGCTTCCACGACACAGAACAGAACAGCGCGCCACGAGAGCCCACCGCCGCTTCGTCGTCGTCTTCGACTCAGCGCGGAGGCCGCGCGGCGCGTTAGGCGCGTGGCAATATATATCATTGATAAGCAAATGCATACCTTCACAAGGCGAGAAGTATTGTATAGCATAACTTTAAGCTAAACCGTAATCATCGCCGACGCTTTTCGCTTCTGATATCCAGGCTTAACTGAGGTAAGCCACTGCCAACTTTTTTTTGCTTACCGGTACGTGCAGGCTTTCGTCGGTACAGTAATGCGGCTACCGCGTTCGCCGGGTACCTCTACAAAATTCTAAGCACAATGGGCCGCTGACAGTGGTGTGCCTATTAAGAACCAAGGACTTTCAATTCCCGTTGTCGGCGATCCTAAAAGAGTAGGACTTATCTTCAGCCGCAGACCATTATTAGAGTATATTTTCATTTGTGCTCCCTTTACCGCAATATTCATTTCCAACCTAACGACACACCCGATTTTGACCTACTGCTGCTTCAACCAGTCGCTTTCACACACTGGCGCCCCTGCACCACAATGTAAAACACGCGTGAGTGCCCCGGCCATGTTTTGATTTCTACTCCCACTGCTCATCTGCATCCTTGCGACTGAAGGCTAGCGCTTCACGCTCGCGTGTGATGCCTCACAACCCGCATATCTCTTACTCGGGGGTTAAGGTTAAAAAAAAACAATATGTCACCACGTGTCAACGCAGTATTCAGCGACCGCTGTTAATGCGATATGTTGTGGTTGAGAGTATGAGCGCGACCTCTTTTTTCATAAGAAAAAAATTTTAACAGACTCATAGTATAGTTTCAAGAAGGGTCGCTCGACTGAGGCCGCTTTGCTAAGCCTGAAGGAAATAATTTTGGAAAATATTGATAATAATTTACTGACAGTTGGAATATTTATTGATTTCAGCAAAGCATTTGACTACATCGATCACAGTATTCTCATTAATAAACTTTCACCTTATGGAATTCGTGAAACAGCTTTGGCTCTACTGCAATCTTACCTGGAAAATAGGCACCAGTTTGTCTGCATCAGTAAAAAAAGGTCATCTCTCTTACCAATAGTATGTGGCGTACGACAAGGAAGTGCTTTGGGCCCCCTTTTATTTAACACATATATAAATGATATTGTCAGCATTGACACCTCATTTCGATTTGTAATCTATGGCGATCATAGTATCCTACTTATTTCTGCGAATAATATCAGCCAACTAGTGTTAAGATCTAATGATGTCCTTACTAAACTCTCAGCCTGGACCAAAGCAAATAAAATCAAGGTAAACCCAATTAAATCCAAAGCCATTATATTTCGAGCTTATAAGAAAGAAGTTTCTCCCCTAGATCCACTCATTTTCCAGGACCAGCACATAGAGATAGTTCACGAGCATAAGGTTCTAGGTGCATACTTCTCTCCGCATCTTAAATGGGACGCTCATATACACCATATTTCTAAAAAGCTCTCTGCTGTTACTGGTGTAATCTCACGCTGTTGCACATTGCTCCCCATAAGTGCTAAACTGCAAATTTACTATGCTCTGTTCGTTTCTCAGGTTAACTACTGTAGTACAATAATAGAGTTAGTTCTTGGGCTAGTTGGTATACTTGATTTACACTCATAGTTTTTCAGCGCAACGGCACACGGCCAAAGAAAAGAAGCAGGAAGAGAAGAAGGACGAACACAGCGCTGACTGTCAACTGTTTATTTAGGGACGCACACACAGCTTAAATACACTCAGACCAGCGCAGGCGCACACCGTGCAAGGTAAACAGCAAAAAACTCCTTTCACATCTTTATCGCAAAAACTTTGATAGGAACATCTTTTTCGCAGCGTACAGATGAACAGAAGTATGGCGGACACATTCTGACCCTGCTCTCTTAAATAAATAAATAAATAAATAAATAAATAAATAATATGCCTCTATAGTTTCACGGGTTGTTTTTGATTTGCTTGTGCTCAGAATCCTCACTCCCGAAAACACCGGTGTACAATCCTTGCAAGTAGCGCAGTGCTCGACAAGGTTAGCACCTTCCCCATTCCTTAGGTCTCTTGCGTGCTCCCTGAGCTGGTCGTTGACGCAGCGCGCAGTTTGCCCGATATACGATCTCCCACCCGTCAGGGGGATTTCGTACACAACGCCTGTGGCGCATTCCGCAAAGCGGTTCATGTGCCCCTTTTTACACCCAGGTTTTTTGTCTTCACCTGAGATGCGTCGGGCAAACTGGACAAGCTCCCGAGGGGCTGAGAAGACCAACGGCACGTTGTGCCGGTTTGCCACCTTTTAGAGGCCATGGGATACTTTGTGCAAATATGCCATCACTTCAGGCCTTACTTTACTACTGTATTCTAGTACTACTGTATTACTGTACTTTACTACTGTACTCTACTCTACTCTAGTAACTACTGTACTCTAGTATGGGCAACAACAACTAAAACAAATATGAACAAGCTTCTTGTCTAACAAAGAAAAATTGTTCTTCTCATCGTAAACTCGTAAACTTAGAACCAACGTCAAATATTCAGCCCATAATAACATCACTTAATATGGTTTGGTTTATTGGGGTTTAACGTCCCAAAGCGACTGAGGCTATGAGAGACGCCGTAGTGAACGGCTCCGGAAATTTCGACCACCTGGGTTTCTTTAACGTGCACTGACATCGCAGAGCACACGGGCCTCTAGAATCTCGCCTTCAAGAAATTCAGCCGCCGCGGCCGGGATCGAACCCGCGTCTTTCGGGTTACAATTAACTTATTGCGGTTCGGCAGGTACGGATAATTTCTTGGTAAAACTTGCATCTCCTGAACACCGCACTGCAATAGCAAACACTAGATGCACTGACACATGGTCCCCACCACATTTTAGAACATACTACAAATTAAAATCCTTGGCTCATAATCTTCCCGTTTTTCTCAACAAATATAAAGACACTATTGGTTTTAGTCCTAAGCAATTGAGAACCTACTTCGTGGTAATATAATCTATACAAACATGTAATCTTACTTTAAATATTACACTCGCAATTCCAAACATTCTGCCTTGTTTAGGTTTTTCCGGTGATTTTATTATTGATCAACGTTTTGTTTCGTTTTCATCTCGTGCTACAGGGATTTATGCAATGTAATAGCACTTTTGTATAACACTGTATGCTCCTGCTATGTTGTGTACTGGTTTCCTGGGCCTTTGTCAAGCTGTTTATAATGCTTTTAGCCCAGGCGACCATCCACTTGTTGGAAAATAAATTTGATTTGATTTGATCTGTAGTTCTATGGTGCCCTTTTCAGTATCCCACACACAGTCGTTTACGCACTACCGTATACAGCTCGTTCGGTCGAAAAGCCGTCGGCGTCGTAGTTGTAGTTGCCGGAACCGCTCGTTCGTAGAAATCCTTTCATGCCAACCGCCTGCCGCAGAATGTTCTACATGGTGCTATATGATTCAGCCTTTCGAGCAGGATAAACTTAGTAGTTAGAGAGCTTGGGGCAGGAATTCGAACCGGCGGTCTATATTCCGGGCTGCAGGTGTCCACCGAGAGAGAGAGAAAAAACTTTAATGTACAAGGAATTCGGGGCACGCCCCAGGGTCCCCGCATGACCCCACTGCATTCAAGTGTTTATGTTCCTAAGGTCCATGACACTTGCAGCCCGGCCGGTGGGGATAATCTGCACGGCCGGGTCCTACGAGCACAGCGGGGGCTCCCAGACCTCCCAGGTCTTGAGGTTCTCTAGGTCCCGCGGGGGTGGGTCCCGCGGGGCAGAGTGAGAGGATGTGGAGGGAAGAGGCGAATGGTTCTGGCAATAGGGCGCATGCCGGATTGTGGACCGAGATATTTGAGACAGTGACTGCAGCTTCCTTGCCTTAAATCCAATTTGCCTTTCCTTCAATACGCGACCGTTGTCAATCTCTCTCTCTCTTCTTTCACTCCCACCTACCTTCCTTTTCCTTACGGCGGAGGTGGTGGTGGTGAAAAGCATTTATTTAGTATTTTACAGATAGGTGCTCAGGGAGAGGCCCCTAATGGGTCTCACCCCTTACAATACTAGGCTGAGTCCCTCATTCCGGGATCCCGTTGATCGAGACCGCTACACAAGTCCGCCGAACCAGCGCCTGTTGGGCCGATAGTTGCTGGCAGCTGAGCAGGGCCGCCTCCCAGTCCTCTCGGGTAGGGGAAGGGGTGATGGGGGGAGAGAAGGATTTTTTCTGCATGCCCACACCATGTGGAAGGTGCCGGCCACCTCCCCACAGAATGAGCAGCGGCGGTCAAAAGAAGGATTGAAGTGCTTGAGAACCGCCGGGCACAGCAGGGTGTTTGTAGAGAGCCTGAGGAGACTTCGTTCGCCAGCTTTACCCAGTACTTTCATAGGAACTGGGTATCGGTGGTGTTCGGCACGATAGTGCTCGGTAATGTCTTTAAAAGAAAGGAGAAAGCTGTGATCTGGGTTAAGCTCCTCCCACGGGACGCCTGGTGCCCGGTGAGTGAGTGCGCGGGCTGCCTCATGGGCGGCTTCGTTACCTAACATGCCTTGGTGGCCGGGGACCCATATGATTGAGCGATGAGTTGGATCGCCGTTGCGAGTACTGCGGCGTAAAGTTTGGTGAGCGAGTGGAGTGATCCAACCGAACTCAAAGTTACGACAGGCTCCGCGAGAGTCTGTGAGGATGAATTTAGAGTCGGGATGGAAGGCTGCGAGGGCGATCGCCACCTCCTCCGCATGCGTTGAGTTGGGCGCTCTGAACGAGAGGCCGTCCACCTGTTTTCCCTCGTACATGACTGCAGCCGTGTACCATTCCCCCTGGAGCGGTAGGGGCCTGCAATGTCGACGTAGAAGACTTGTTTCCTTGAGCCACAGTGGCGGTGCAGGGCTTCCGCCCGCGCCTGGCGCCGGAAATTATGGTCCTCCTTGTTCATCTCATTCGGAAGGGGTCGAACGTAGAGGGCGCTTCTCCACAGTTCGGCCACTCGAACCCGTTCCATGGTATAGTGATCATGTCTGACACTCGTATGTAACCAGTCCAAGAGGCGGCGACCGGACACGGTCTGGGCGAGACGCGTGTATTGTTTAACGAGATGCGCCTCGCGGAGTTGTCAATAGGTGTTCACCACCCCCAACGCGAGGAGTCGCGCGTTGGAAGTGGATATCGGGAGGTCGAGGGCTCTCTTGAAAATTTTGCGGAGTACAATCTCCAAGTGATCTTCGTCATGTTTCCGTAAGCGGAGGTAAGGAGTCGAGTACAGTACTCGACTAGTTCCGAAGGCATGCGCGAGCCGCATCGCATCCTTACTTCACAACACTCCTCGCTTGTTGGAAACGTGGCGAACCATTCGGCCCACCTGGCCCCCGACTGGCGTGGTGGTGGTGGTGAAAACATTTATTCAGAACGGACAGGAGGTGTTTGGATCTGCCCGTAAGTGACCGATCCTTACAAACACTAGGTGTAGGTCCCTAGTTTGGGACCCCAGTGGCCGTAGCCGCCGCCCGGGCGCGCCCGACTAAGGCTTGTTGGGCCTGTAAGTCGAGGCAGCCGAGCAGGGTCGCCTCCCAGTCCTCCCGGGTTGGGTTGGGGACGGGGAGAATAGCGGGGTTGGAGGGGCAGGCCCACACCATGTGATAGGCGTCCGAAGACACCGCACTACTGTGCGGGCAGTTGCGCTAAAGGAGGGGTCGAAATGTTTTAGGGCTGCCGGGCACAGCAATGTATTGGTGAAGCGGCGGAGAAGGAGCCGCTCATCCGTCTTCTTGAGGCCTCTACATGGGCTAGGGTAAAGGCGATAGCTATCTTGATAGTACGTTGTGATATCTTTGAACGTATAGACCGGATTAAAATCGGGTTCCTGATCAGGTAGTGAGGAGAAAACAGCCCGGTGAGAGAGCGCGCGGGCGGCTGCGTCTGCTGCCTCGTTTCCTGCCAACCCCTGATGAGCAGGGGCCCATATAAGGTAACGGTGTGCGGGGTCTGTATCCCGTATGCAATTTGGTATATTCGATAGGCTAGGAAGGGAGTGCAGCATTGTTAGACGTTCCGACAGGCCCCTCGCGAGTCGGTGATTATGTATTTTTAATTGGAATGTGAGGCCGCGAGAGCAATCGCGACCTCTTCTGCTTGTGTTGCACTCCGGGCTCTGAAAGTGAGGCCGTTAACTGTGTTGCTGTGGTGAACTACCGCGGCCGTTTACCATCCCCCGTGGTGAGGGCCGGAGGCGTCCACGTAGTATACACCTGTTTTGATGCCATAATATCGGGCTAGCGCTTCCGCTCGTGCCAGGCGCCGATCATTATGGTCTTCATGTGACATGTTTGCTGGAAGAGGCCGCACGTGGAGGGCACGTCTCCACAGTTTCGAGGTGTGAAACCTATCTTCCATTGGAGGGGTCTGTTGAATATGGAGTCGAGCAAGAAGGCGGCGACCCGACTCTGTTAGTGACAAGCGCGTGTACTGGTTTGTAAGCTACGCCTCCCGGAGCTCCTGGAAAGTATTCACCGCCCCAAGGGCCATAAGCCGGCTGTTTTAAGTAGTGATGGGGAGGTCAAGGGCACGTTTAACAACCTTGCGAAGGATGACCTCAAGGGCGTCCTCCTCTTGTTTCCGTAGGTGGAGATAAGGAGTCGAATAGAGAATTCGACTAGTTACGAAGGCGTTTGCCAGCCGCAAGGCATCCTAACTTCGTAACCCTCCGCGTTTGTTGGAAGCCCGGTGGACCATGCGGCCTACCTGGTCCCCCACCTTACGGAGTTTGGCCAATGTAGTGTCTGGCAGCCTGTGTTTGTGGATGCAGAGTCCGAGTACCCGCATCACATCACTTTCGCGTATGGGACCACTCTCAAGAAAAAGAGACATTTTAGTTGTGCACTTCTGTGAGGGGCGGAGGTCCACAAATTCCGATTTTTGAGGGGAACATTGAAGACCGCAGCGGCGGGCGTAGCGGTCTACTATCGTCGCAGCTGTTTGCAGGCTGGTTTCAATGTCCCCTCTGCTGCCCTGCGTGGCCCACAGAGTGATGTCATCGGCGTACATGGCGTGCTGCACGCCGGTGACACCACTCAGCTGGGCCGGTAGATGCATCATGGCCAGATTGAAGAGCCGCGGGGAAATTACCGCACCTTGGGGGTTTCCCCGCGTGCCGAGTAGGTAAGGACTATGCTCTCTATCTTGAACTCGAATGTAGGATTGACGATCCATTAAAAATTGCCTCATGTATCGGAATGTGTTGACGCCACAGTCGGTGTGGCTTAGGTCAGTGAGTATGATCTCATGTGTTACATTGTCAAATGCCCCTTTAAGATCCAAGGCGAGTACTACCCGGTCATTATGGGGGCATTCGAGGGGCTCAAGGACTTCCCGATTGAGTTGCAGGAGGATATCCTGTGCGGATCTGTGTGGGCGGAATCCGAGCATGGTGCTCGCTAAGACATGTTTGTGTTCAAGATATGTAGATAACCGATCCCGCACCATCGTCTCCATTAGTTGGCCCACACATGAGGTGAGAGAGATGGGGCGGAGGTTATCTGTGTCAATTGGTTTCCCAGCTTTAGGAATAAAAGTGACCAAAGCCGTTTTCCATTCGATTGGCAGGGGGGTGTACCCGCGCCATATTGACGTATTCCAGGAGGGACTGGTATGCCAAGTCGGGCAGGTTCGTCAAAAGCTTGACAGTGACCTTATCCCGTCCTGGCGCAGCGTCTCGTTTCATTTTGGCGAGAGCCGCCCGCAGATCATGGAGCCGGAAAGGTTCATCCAGCTCCGTGTTCTCTCTGCCTGCATAAGAGTACGCAGATCCACGGGGGTCTTGGGCTGTACACAGATACTGGTCCCGAAGTTTCTTTGCCAGTTGAGTCGTGTTGCCAGGAAAAGCGTGCATGGCTCGCTGCAAATGATTTTGTGTTTCGGTTCGTGTTTGGGTTGGGTCGATTAGGGCTCGAAAAAGAAGCCACGTGTTTCGGCTGGACATTTTTCGTGCGGCCGTGTTGCATCTATCCACCCAGTTAGAGTCGGCGAGTTGGACCGTGTACTCTGCCGCTCTCTGGGTAAGCTCTGCAATCCGAGCTTTAAGCTTTCTATTGTGTTTCTGGCGTCGCCAACGGCGAACGAGGCTGCGACGGGCTTCCCAGAGGTGTAGAAGGTGGTTATCTACGTCCGTGGCCGCCTCTGAGAGCTGGATGTGTGTTTCATACGAGGAAAGGTGTGTCAGCAGCTGTTGGGACCATGCTGGGTAGCCTTGCGCGGAAATGGGTGTGTTATCAAGTGAGTTCAAATTTTCCCTGAATTTCGTCCAATCTGGGATACGGGCTTGTGTTCTGGGACGCTTTACGGGCGTGCGCGTAGTGTAGTGTTAAGGATGCAGTGGTCGCTACCGAGGGTCTCCTCGGTGTTGAGCTAGTCTGCGTGTTGTATGTTGCGAGTGAAGGTTAAGTCCGGGCACGTATGCCGTGTCTCGGAGTTTCCTAGCCGTGTTGGGTGGACGGGGTCCGTGTGGAGGGTGAGGCCGAACGTGGACGCAAGCTCCGCCAGCCTACGTCCGCGCTACTCCTCCTTGCGATACCTCCACAGCTGAGTGACAGCGTTAAAGTCGCCCACAATCAGCAAGGGATCGCGACCCGCTACTCTTAACGCGCGGCTAAAGAGGTCCGCAAAAGTCTCTCGCTTGAGTTTGGGAGCGCAGTACACGTTGAGTATATGTAACAGCGGGTCCCTGCGGCGGAGTTGTAGGATAGTCACCATTACTTAGGAATACTCGAGCTGGAGGTCGAGATCCACTAAGTTGGCAGCGTAGGCTTTGTGAACGAGAAGACAAGACGCGGGATCCTGTTCGAACGTCGTGTAATTTGAAAGTGTGGCGCCCAGGCCTGGCTCCTAGAGGGCAACCACGGCTGGTAGGGACTCGAAGGTTTCAAGGTAGAGGCGAAAATTGGCCCGCTTAGTGCGGTTTGTAAAGCCTCTACAGTTCCATTGTGTTATGGAAGTTGATATGGACGAATTGGAGATGGCGGAACTCCTTTGATTAAGGTTTCTCGCCATGATTTCAAATTCTTGGGGGGGAGGGTAGGGAATGGCTGCTCCGGAGCCAGCTACTTACGCCATCAAGGAGATGATGACGGAAGGAGCGGGGCAGCTGTCCTCATTGTCCGAATGAATAATCAGACGGTTGAATTAGCGGAGTTTGGAAAGAGTTGTCTGCCTTACGATGTTGATTAATGAACAGACCGAGTATTCGTAGCTCCTTCGCTTCACGGATGGGGCCGCTTGCGAGAGAAAGCTGAACGGAGATTTTGCATTTCGGAGAAGAACGAATATGCACAAATTCAGACTTGGACGGGGAGCACTCGAGGCCGCAGTACGTGGCATAGTGGTCAACTATGCTCGCCGCTGCTTGCAGGCATTCCTCCATCTCTACTATGTTTCCCGTGGTGGCCCACATGGTGATGTTATCGGCGTGCAGCGCATGCTGAACACCGCCGATAGCCGCCAGCTGTGCCGGGAGGTACATCATAGCAATGTTAAAGAGAAGCGGGGACAACACAGCGCCTTTTGGTGTGCCCCGCGTTCCAATCTCAAACGGACCGTACTCGGTCTCTTCTATACGTATATAGGCCAAGCGGTCTGTTAAAAAATCTTTGATGTAATTGAATGTACGAGGGCCACAGTTGGTCTCGCTAAGGTGCTTTAGTATGACGCCGTGTTTAACATTGTCAAACGCACCCTTGAGATCGAGTGCTAGGACTATTTTGTCGTTGTGTGGGTGTTCTATGGGTTCGAGAACCTCGTGATGAACCTGTAAAAGTTCGGCTGTCCACCGATATGTGAGACAATTACTGAGCCGTTTCCTCTCCTCACAAATGCGCTCCGTCCAAAGCTGTTTCCAACGGGCATGGCGTGGCGCTGGACGGGTGATGGTGTTCCGTGGACACTCTGGCAGCGCTGCAACACGCTGTCGACTTCCACTCCTTCAGGGGAAGCTTAACGTATCTGCTGCCGAGAGCCCCAGATTATTCGTGTTTCTGCGGGCCGAAAATGGTTATTCGCTATTGATATATCTGCTTTTTGTGGCGCAAATTAGAAGTATCATACAAGAACGGGCTAAGGATAGTGTGGAGTTTTATATCACTAATTCAGGCCTAAAAATATGCGATAGGCTCAACGATCGTAGCTTCATCTTTGTATGTTAGATGCGGAAGCTGTCGCTACTCTACAGGCCACTAGTAGCCGCCTGGTAATAATTAACGATTGCTGTTATGCTCTACTGTGGTCCATAGATTATGGCACACCCACATTGCAGCGTGATGTATCACCTCCGACTACGCAAGGTAGGGAGGAGGTGGTGGAGTGATCGCGGCTTCGGCCGCTTATCTGTTTTTTCAGCAGCGTCCGCTTCGGCGGACGCGGTTGTTGCTGCGACGCACGTCTTTTCTTTTCTTTTTCTCCTTCCTCTGACCTTTTTATTCTCTTCTATCTGCACGCGGTAGCGGTGGTGGCTCAGCTCCAGCCAGTAGGCAGACCCGTGCAATTTCCTTTTCATTCTTCTCCCAGTCACAACAACAACAACAACTGTGCCGCTTAAACACCAATAAAGGCTGCTTGATACCTAAAATTGGTGTCTCTTATGTTACACAAGCAAGTTTAGTGGCACTAGTACAGAGTACACTTCTCTCGATGAGATGGCGCTCGTGGTGCGCGCTGTAATCCAGCACAAATAAGTGTCATTTCGAAATGATGGCAGTGGCAATGGGCGTTGCAAAAAATTGCCGAAATGAATGTGTTTTCTCTTGAACACCTGCCTATAGATTTTTTTTTCGGAAATCTAATCACTCCAAGTAAATTTTCGGATTTTCATTTCCAAATTTCAACACATGTTACTAGCTACAAAAAGCATCAAAAGTAATACCCCTGCTACACGGGCATTTATGCCTCCCAACCGAATGGCATTCCACTCCACTACCGCCTTGTGGTCCACACAAATTTTTCAACGACATTCAGCTGGGACCCGGTCGAGCCAATGAAGCTCTGAGAGGATATTCCAGCTCACTAAGAGCCGTTGCCATCGCTTCTCCGCGCCCGCAGCCAAGCCGGACGACTGCTTTGGTTCTGTGGATATTGATTTTCGTATGTGCTGCTCACCTTTTTAACGCGAATGCTTTAAGGAACTTCTGCGGCGGAAAAAAGCGTTGTCGACGTCGCCATAGACTGTCCACGTGTAGGGCTTCTCCGGCTCTGCTGCGTCGTTCATGTCTAAAAAATCCCAGAAGGTGCAGCTGCGGAGGCTTCGCATAGCTGGTCGGTGAATGCGCGGAATTGGGACCCTTCACGTCGCGCCTGGCAATAGATAGTGGCTGCCGATAAGTGGGGAAACGACCCCCTTCCTCCTCCTCGCGCTGGTGCTGTTGATAGCGGCATCTGGTAAACAGCGAACCGAACCACTCCCACCCTCCCACTAGCGGCTGCTGATAAGCAGTGGCAGCAGGATGACACTTTCACGTTGCTCTCTTCAAGGTGAAGCTTAAGCGTCCTCCATAGTTTCTGCTGCTTTTTCAGCAAACATTTTGAGCACTCACCTTATGAGTGATTAACAATAAAGCGCACCACTGAGCGTTTACCGCATAAGCATGAAATTTTCCAGGAAATCCACCTCTCAGGTCGTCTTCACTGCAGTTCTCTGTTTACAGCGCTCTGTACAAGCAGGTAGGGCTCATGTCCATGATATAAACCGCAATCTTCGCTTTATATATATTAACCAGCTTTTTTTTGCAGTTTGCACTTAATTGTTTACGCAACGTGACACCTTTTTGGGAAGCGCTGATGCGATCGCGTGCCTGGGCGACACTTGGTAGCCGGCTTACCGAACTTGGGAAGGTCGGGCGCTTCTCTCAAATTCTTCTTTATTTTCGAAAGTGAGAGTTATTTAATTTTAAATCACTATATCCAGAAGTGTGTTTGATGACCATTCGCAATAACTGAAATGGCCTTATTTGTTATCTACTAGATACCACATTGACAAGGAACCCCAGAAAAGGGGGGAAGATGGGGGGGGGGGGGGGGGGCGGAGCTATCGCCCCATCATCATTTCTTCAGATGAGGCAGCGCCCCAAGTCTCTACCTACTTTAACTCCAATCTAATTTCTGACAGATGCTTCATTTCTTGATCGTTGCTAGTTTAAAACATTGGGGGACTGATTTCCTTGGCTTTGCCAGTTGTAAAGCATTTGTATTCAGTGACTTAATCTAATAAAATGATTAAGAAGAAAAAAGGCTTTCCCCCATGAAGGCTACGAAAAAAAGTGTGGCAAACTCATCCTTCTAAACAATTCATGTGCAAAGGGAATTCGTTGATTGCCTGACCCTGCTCATTGTGCTGGTCAGCGAATTTGAAACAGACTATGCGCACACTTTCTCAATGCAGCGAATCAGTCCCCGTGTGTAAACCTTTACAAAGCTGCTCATTTCAATTCTAGCCTTATACACAATAACATATGCACCTTTGAAAAATTTAAAATTAAGTGAAATATGAACAAGAAACATAGGCTTTAAGCTGTAAATAAAACTGGGAATAAATACACAAAACTGTGTAATTCTTGCGCCACAGCTCAGAAAAGTTCTGGTGTACCTGGCGATGACTGCTGCTGGCCGCTTTTAGCATTGTGCGGCTTTCTGGGTCCAGACGGCGCTTCGCGTTCATCTTATGTGCCTCCTGCAAAGTAAGAAACGGTCGATTTCATGTCATTGCTGTCTAAACTATACTCGTTGGGCATTCGGTAAAATTTAAATTTGCTCTCCACGTAGTGGGTCGTCGTCACTTGGCAGAGCCAGAGTAGCTGTTCAAGTGGGCGCATTACGTTTAGTGGCTGACGACTCAAAACAAGTCTTTATTAAAAAGCACAATGAAGAAATTTAGATGGGAATTTTAATACTTTTCACTTCACTTCACTTCACTTTATTACCTTAAAGGCCCCCAGGATTGGGGGTATTGCATAAGGGGTGGGTTACATTGAAATATCAGATTAAATAAGCAAAGAAAAAATCTCAAAACAATTTTTTTTATATTGGCACGCAGCTGTTGACACTACGCACTCGCAATTGCGGACAAAGTGGAGGGAGTTCGCCAAAACTCACCGCGGGGCAATCGCGTTCTGCAGGGAGTGAGAAAGAGAGCGCAGCGTATGACACCGCGTGAATGACACTTTAGGCGAATGTCGCGCGTTGAAAGGACCACTAAATGCGCTCTTTATGGCAGGGATATTAGCTGCAGACAAGGGGATTTGATATAACATGCAGTTGACATTCTTATGGCCAAAGAGGCCTTATCTGATCCGATCACAAGGGTGTACTTTCACCAAAGGCTCGCAAGCGAGCCTATCGTTATCATAAATGATGTAAATTTGAGATAACGATTTTTATGAAAACCACACAAGCCACATACACGAGAAATATTTATCATGTGTGTTATTCAAAGAAGGGAAACATGAAATATGCAAAAAATTTTCATCGTCTTTCGACCAATTTTGTATATTAGCAAGCTTTTCAATAACTGCAGCCACCCTGCACAATTCATTGGAAAACAGTGTCGTCGACATAGCCTAATAAATTTAATGGAGTGTCTCGTTCGTGCCCTGAGATGCCTGAGGGATACCACAATGAAGATGTCCTTCTCTTTGGCTCTCGCTATCGGTGTGCCCCTTCTGCCGAATATCGACTGACCTTTTAAATGGGGATATTTTGAACGTGCAGTAATGATAAAACTACCGTCCCCAGTGGTTCTACACCAAGGTGCTGGTTAGCACGGCTGACTGCCTCTCATCGCTAAAAAAATCTCACCTATGAAATCCTAGCTGTACTCCCATCTGCCATTTCCTACGGCCACAGCAAACCAATGGGACGTGCCCAATAGTCGAAATTCACGATGTAATATTTGTTGATCGAAAAGATCTGAAACGGGGAAAGCCGTGCTAACTAGAAATGAATGTCCAGATTTCCTGTGCTTGAGCTTGCAAGACAGAGACAATCGTTTTGAAACTCTTCCCTGGTATGACGCATGCAAGATAGTGATAATCACCTGGAATCTCCTCCCTAGTATGAAGCGACTGGTGAACGGTGCATTGCTTAGATTTAATTTGGTGAAAGTGAATGGGAAGAGGTTTCCTGTATTCCTGATTCTCCTCACTTCCGCGCAAGAAGCACGACATCTCAGAGCGCCATAATGCCGACGTTTCAGCGCTTGTCAGCTATGCCCTACATGCGCAATTACCGGCAAAGTGTTTGCGTACTGAGCTGCGCTTAAGCCTTTGATACATCTACGATTTGAGAGGGAATACCTCCTAACACTTGAGTCCTTGAAAAATTATTCCAAATTACGTAGCTTACGAATACAATCTCTTTTATAACCAGAGTAGTACGCGCAAACCTGAATGAATGAGAAATGATTTGCAATTGATTTAAGTTATCTGGGCCAATGAATGTTATAATTATTCTCGTACTTAATATTCGGCTGGCCGTGTATACTGTGCACGCAAACGAGCATGTTTGCAGTTAATCGTTAGTGTTTTAAGAAATTCCTCAAAGCCAAATTTCTAACACCGTATATAATTGTCGAAGCCAGCGCTGGTTCAAAACAAGATTTGCAAGATTGCGTTTCGCAGTGTGTGCAATTGCACGCACTCGCCTCCGACTGCGAGAATGTCTCGTTTGCGCGTCCGTGCTAAAAGTACCCACACATGCTAAAAGGTACCCAGGCCTCGGCGCCATAATTCGAAGAAGCCGTGCTCCGGGGATCCGGAAGACACGTCCCGGGCTAAAATATACCCGCAAAGATTATCCCCAGAAAAAAAAAAGTCCCCGTTTTCTAAGTAGGAAATAATATCCCCGAAACAGGTACCACAAAGGTACTGTAGCTCCATTTCCTGAGGCACTGTTTCTCTGGTAGCTACAGACATGCAACCTCTATTCATTTCGTCCGTTTCCTAGGACGAATGCTTCAACGCCTTTTTGTATATCTTCTCACCACCCTAAGTATCATCAGGTCGCATGCAACCGCGGAATGAATGCATTTATCGAGGCATTTCTTTTGCTTGCTTTCCCTAGAACCTTTGCAACTTCGGCCTTTAGAATGTGCTAGAGACACCAGGGAACGGATATAAAGTAAAGTATATGCAAGGTGTTTCACCTAAGATTTTCTGCAATTTTTAAGAATAAGCTTTTTGAATTAGATGCGCGCTTTTTGTGGCATAGCATTGTCAGTGGTGTAGTACTTCATAATGCAGCTAAGACGTGCTAACTAGCAGGCTTGTTAACCAATATTTAATAGTTAACTTTTAAACTATCACCGTTGGGCTCCTTAATTATCGAGAGGTATGTAGCCCACCGTAAGTAATGTCCATATCCGTTTTTAGAATTTCGAGAACGCCATTATCCTCGGCGCTGTGGCCCAACAAATTTTGGCTATCTCG